>NW_028270140.1:125227313-125557938 GCF_037043375.1 Chiloscyllium plagiosum | reverse complement strand
TGGACAAGTTGGACCAAAAGGTCTGTTTCCGTGCTGTACATCTCTATGACTGTGTGACTGTTGCCGTGATGTTATTTTTTTATTGAGTCCTTTGGCCTTACTGAGATGAGTGTTGGAGAAGGTAATAGTTCTGAAAGAGTAATTGATGGAGATTGTATTAAGCACCACCCAAACTGACAATGTCATACTGGCTTCACTGGGGATGAAGCAGATCATCTCGGGACCTCTGGAGTACAGTTCTATTTAAGTCTCCTTGTCGTCTTAGTAACACCTATAGGGGAATCTTATGTGGACTATGATCACATGAGATATCCAGAGAAACCTAACCTGATGGCTGGAGGAACTCAGTGATGTTGGGCATCAAGAAGAGTTTCTCATTAGATTAATGGCAATTACTGCTTCTTAACAACATAATTAACTTCAAATCTCACCTTATTAATGTGCATCTTCCTCTCTTACTGAAACCAACAGAAAACTAGACACCAAAATTTTCGATATAGAAGTCAGAGTGGGCATCTTATCTTCATCTCCCTGCCGACTGCAAGGAACCTCCATGTAGCTATGCACAAAGCAGCATCTCAGGGCATGATTCCTGGACTCCAAATGCACCCAGTCCTCATTCATAGACATTTTGTAAACGTCTCAGGATCCTCATTGCAACTCTCTGGTCCACTTGCAGGATCTCAGTGAGCACAGGCCCATTTTGCAGAGCGCAACAGCAGATGGAATTGAAAGGCTGCTGGAAGGATATTTTGCAAAAAATAATTAGGCATCAAGCACTCAGATTGGATCAGATATCATCTCAGAGATGCTCACTTTTTCTCTTAGTTATGAAATAGGACCACTTGCATGCCAAACAACAAAGCAGTAAGCGATAGACTGAGTTAAGCAATTCAACAACCAATGGATCTGAACTATGCATTTGGCTGAGTGTAGCATCAAAGAGCTCTCGCAAAACTAGAGTCAACGGGAATCAAAGGGAACATTCTCCACTGGTGGATTCATACAAAGGAAGATGGAGGTCAGTCATTCCAGCTCCAGGGCACCTCAGCAGGAGTTACTCAGGGTAGTATCCGAGACGTAACCACCTAGAGCTGTTTCATCAACAATCTTCCCTCCATCATAGTCAAAATGGTCACTGATGTTCAGCACCATTCATGACTCCGCAGATATTGAAGCAATCCATGTCCAAATGTAGCAAGACCTGGCCAACATCTAAGGTTGGGCTGAAAAGTGGAAAGTAAGTCGTCATATGAATGCCAGGCAATGGTCATCTCCAATGAGACACAATCTAACCATCACCCCATCAATGACATCTCCATCATTGAATCATTATTATCAACATCTTAGGAGTTACTATTGGCCAGTAACTGAACTTAATCAGCCACACAAATACCCTGGCCACAAGAGCAGATCAGAGGCTAGGAATCCTGAAGTGAGTAATTCATCTCCTTTGCCTAAGGAGACAAGTCAGGACTGTGATGGAATACTCCCCACTTCCTTGAATAAGTGCTTCCAGCTCCAGGAATGGCAATGGTAAAAGTGGGTGGAAATGCGGTGTAATTTTCGCTGCAAGGGCTAAACACTAATTGAAGCAGCAAATTTAGTAAGAAATGATAGGAAAATCCACTTGGCGTTATGACGAGAAGCAAGCCATCAAACTCATCATGACTCACACTGTGCCAAAATGTCATCAGGTTCAGCCAAAAATATTTGTTTCCATTCTCTGCCATTTCCTACTATAAATCCCTTGATTTTGCTTGTAGTTTTTCCAATTTAATTTTTGTAAAGCCTTGCCTTCTTACATAGCCTTAGAGGGGGTACCTGATTCACAAACGTCCAAATTATGAACACTCATGCTTGCAAATGTGCAGCTGTACATACGAGTGTTTCCTGTACTTGTAACTGGCTACTTGATATTGTCCTGCATTGTGTTCTTGCTTGCGTAAAAATCCAGTTGTGAGCTGAAGGATCACTGGACCAAAAATGTTAACTCTGTTTTCTCTCCACAGACGCTATCAGACCTGCTGAGTTTCCCCAGTAATTTCTGTTTTTGTTTCAGATCTTCAGAATCCGTAGTTCTTCGTTTTATTATCGTGAAATGATATCATTTGTGGTCACTCTTTTCTAAAGATTGCCGGTATAACAAAATTATTAATTACTCCATTTTCATTGCATAACACTCGCACTAAAATAGTCCATTCCTCCGTGTTCGTAATGCATCTATTATCTACTTTATATTTACTCATGCCATGTGGGCATCACTGACTATCCAGCATTATTGCCTGTCCCTAGCTGTCCTTCAGAAAATAGTTCTGAGCTGCCTTCTTATACCGCTGCAGTCTATATGCTGTTAGATAGATCCACAATCCCCTTAGGGAAGGAATTCCCAGATTTTGACCTAGCAAGAGTGAAGGAACAGTGAGATATTTCCATATCAGGATGGTAAATGACCTGGGGGGAGCTTGTAAGTGGTGATGTCTCCACGTATCTACTAATTTGTTCTTCTATTTCTCCATTTACATGATGAAGCCTTTGCTGGCTAGGCCAGCATTTATTGTCCTAATTGCCCAGAGGGCAGTTAAGAGTCCACCACACTGTTGTGGGTCTGGAATCACATTAGGCCAGAGAGTTAAGGACATTGGTGAACCAGAAGAGTTTTTCTAATAGTCAGCAATGGATTCATAGTCGCCATTGGTCTCTTAATTCCAGATATTTATTGAATTCAAATTCCATCATTTGTCATGGTGGGATTCAAACCCTGGTGCCCAGAACATTACTTGGGTTTCTGGATTAGCAATCCAGCAAAGATACCACGAGGCTATTGCCTTCCCATATGACCCAGTGGTCATAGGTTTGTAAGATGCTGTCTAAAGATCTTTGGTGAATTTCTGCACTGCTACTTCTGAGTGTCAATGGTGGAGTGAATGGCTATTTGTGGATGGTCTCAAACTTCTTGAATGTTGGTGTTGTACTCAGCCAGTGGCAAGTGGGGAATATTCCATCACACTCCTGACTTTGTAGAATCCCTATAGTATGGAAGCAGGTCATTCGCCCCAACAAGTCCACGTTGACCCTCCGAAGAGCATCCCACCCCTGTACACTATTCATGAAACCTTGCATTTCCCATGGCTAACCCACCTAACCTGCACTTCGCTGGATACTATGGGCAATTTAGCATCACCAATCTACTAACCTTTAAATTTTTGGACTGTGAGAGGAAACCAGAGCACCCAGAGGAAACTCAGCAGATAGGGGGATAATATGCAAACTCCATACGGACTATTTGTAATTGGCATTGTGAGGCAGCAACGTTAACCACTGTGTCATCGTGCTGCCACAACTTGTGACTTGTAGATGGTGGGCAGACTTTGGGGAGTCAATAGGTGAGTTACTCGCCATGGTATTCCTAGCCTCAGACCTGCTCTTGTAGCCATTGTATTTATATGGTAAGCCCAGTTGAGTTTCTGGTCAACAATAACCCCAGGATGTTGATAGTAGGGAATTCAGTGAAGGAAAAACCATTGAATGTCAAGGAACAGTGTTTAGATTGTATCTTATTGGAGATGATCATTGACTGACATTTGTGTGATGCAAATGTTACTTGCTTTCTCTTGTTATATTCTACACCTTTTTCTTTCAACACTGTGTGAAGCAGTTTATCAGATCCAGGAGATTTGTTCACTTTAAATCTCATTAACTTCCCATTAACTATTATACTAATATTAATATCTTTCTGTCCTCAGTTTACACAAGTCCCTAGATTCCCCATTATTTCTGAAAGGCTTTTTTTGTATTTTCTTCCACAAAGATAAAGACATAAAACATTTGCATTGCTCCTCTACCATTTCCTTATTCCCTATAATCTAGAAATTAGATTATCCCCGTTGTTTTGCATATATTCTAAGAATCCATCCTCTACGACATCAGTACTAATTAGTTTTATTCAATCTACATGAAGTGCCCCATGATTACTGTACGATCCTTGTTATATGCACCTCTAATCTGCTGATTAATACTGTGATTTACATTTAACATGGCAGTTTGGGGTCTATAAACAACACCAACCAAAGATTTCTACCCTTGTCATTTTTTAGTTTCACCTAAAGAATTCTTGAACTTTAAACTATGGTCATCTTTCACTACTGTATTAATGCCTCTTTATTTAATAGAGCTACTCCACCAACTTTTCCCAGCTGCTAGTCCTTCTTGAATGTCATGTATCTTTGAATATTCAGATCCCAGCTTTGGTTTCCCTGTAGCCATGTCTCTGTAATGGTTTTCTAGTCATACATGTAAGCTATTTCAGTTCACAATTCATCAGCTTATTGCAAATGCAGTAGGTGTTTAAATACAAAACACTTAATTCATTTTTAATAACTGTTAACTTTGGCCTTTTCTCTGTTGCAATCCAAAGTTTGCGATCACTAACTTGATCTATTGCTTTTTTATTTACTTTTAATTCATTTACTTCTTGCCATTTCCCTTTAAATTACTCAATATTTCCAAGGCACTATATTAATGCAAGCTGTTGCTGGTATTGTAGCTTTTCTTTTCATATGCATTAAATTATCTCCAGTGTTTCACAGGATATAGTCAGAGTCATATAGCATGAAACCAGACCCTTCAGTCCAACCACTCCATGTCGACCGTGTTCCCAAACTAAACTAGTCCCACCTGACTGCACTTGGTCCATATCCCTCCAAAGCTTTTATATTCATGAACTTATCCAAATGTCTTTTAAATGTTGTAAATCCAACATCCACTACTTTCTCTAGCAGTTCATTCCACATATGAACCACTCTTTGTGTAAAAAGGTTGCTGCTCATGTCCTTTTTAAATTTTTCTCCTCACATCTTAAAAATATGTCCCCTAGTTTTGAGCTGTCCCATTCTAGGGAAAAGATTCTTGTCATTCACCTTATCTAAGCCCCTCATTATTTTATAAACCTCAATAAGATCACCCTTCAACCTCCTACACTCCAGTGACAAATGTCTCAGCTTTTCCAATCTATGTTTATATCTCAAAGCCTCCATTCCTGGCAAGATCCTGGTAAATCTTATCTAAATCATCTGTAGCTAAATAATATCCTTCCTAAAACATGGTGACCAGAATTGGGCACAGTACTCCAGAACGGCCCAACTCCAACACTCAAAGGTCTGAGCAATGAAGACAAGTGTGCTAAATGTCTTCTTAACCACTCTGTCAGTCTGTGGTACGAATTTCCAAGAATTAGGTATCTGAACCCTTAGGTCTCTCTGTTCAACTACACTCTGCAGGCACTTAGTCCTTAGCACCTTTCTCATTTTATATTTTGCTGTAATTCATAAACACAGAGTCAGGTTCAAAATGCACGTTGATAAGACTTGCTTTTCCCTTTCTGTCACTGCTGTCAATTTCATGACTGTTCCTTGCCTGCCTGAGTGTCCTTTCTTCCCACTTAGAAGTACTTTCTAAAACATATTTTATATATATGTTTATAAATACCATTTTTACTCTGCACTTGGAAGGTCATGAATGTTGTTGCAAAGTTGCATCATCGACCAGCACATTATCAGTCCACCTCTGCCTCTCTACCACATTAAAATGCTGTGTGGGTGTTTGTTCTCTCATTGGCTGATTTGATGTAGGTGCAAAGAACAACAGCCGCAACCATAGGAAATATTTCCAGCTATTATTAACAAAATTCTTATTCAGGGACCTTTCAAGTGAAAGAGATACTGGGACCTATTTTCAGACTTTTCAAGCATAAAGACACTTCTGACAGGTTTGAGGTTACTAAAGAATTGTTTTTCACTTCCACTAAATCTGATCTTTCTGAACATATGGAAATATAGTGCTCGATTACATCTCAAAACACTTTGCAACCCATACATTGCAAACAAGGGAGCCAAGTTGAACACTATAATGCCCCATAGACTGGAGATCAGATAAGTGAACATTTAAAACTATTTATTTAGTATATTAGTTGACCTCAGCAAATGAAGTGACTCCTTCTGTTAGTGGTGGACATGTAAGTTAGCACAGATTGAGAAACTTGTCTTCAGATGGAACAAACAATGCTATAACTATAAAGAGATGGGTGATTTGTTTTTTCCAAATCACAAGAACCCCGAGATGATTTGAATTGTTATGACCCCACACAAGAGTATAAATTTAGGTTACAATCTGTCGAGAGACCAGGAACCGTTTATACTAAGTTACACAAAAGTGGGAGATCCAGGAACTTATTCAAAGAATTAACCTAAAACATTTGATGGTTTTGGACTTTACAATGCCACATATGAACATCAATACAATCCATTATAACTACACTCATATTCTAACCCACTAAGGAGTAACCTGAGGCAAATTTGGATAACAGCCACATTGTGCTCAAACACCATCCCAGGTCACAAGAGCAGATAAAATAGCAAATGCAGTGATGTCAATTCCAACAGATTTGTCAGCAAAACTCTTCACATTCATGACACTATGGATCACCAAATGTCATTAAAAATTTACAAGGAATTCCAATTTCTTCTGTTGCACAAGCCTAGCTTTTGAACTGTTTCACATTCACTGTCTCACTGTCTCAATGATGGCTCATATTCTGGTAGTTCACATCACAATTTCCACATATTTCTTTTTTGCTTTGTTGAGGGGGCTAAATTTCAGGAGAATTTCTATTATTGCCAGCTTCAAAGGTTTTGCTCTTGCCTGTCAGTTGGTGTCTGATATATAAATCCCAGTCCTGAATTCGCCAGTGTTTGATGTTAATGCCTTTTTTAAAGGCATTTATTAGCATGAAACATGCAGCTACAAGTAACTCCAGACACATCACTGGCACTGGCTTATGCAATGCTTTCAGAAGTTTCATATTTGTCCAATTATGAGGAAGACTGCAACAAAATATGGGAGACATTAACAAATTTGTAGGATGGGCAAATAATCGGCAAATGAAGTTCAACACAGATAAAAATGAGATGATACATATTGATAGTAAGAAGTGAGGTCATTCATTGCCTGCAAAGTACAAGTCTAGATGGGAGAAAGGAGTGAACACATTCCTATATGCAAATACACCAATCACTAAACGTTTTGCCACAAGTTAGAAGACCCAGACCAAAAACAGGATAAATCAAGCACAAGACTTTACTGAGAGTCATAAAGACATAGAGCTGTACAGTATGGAAACAGACCCTTTGGCAAACTCGTCCATGCCAACCAGATATCCTAAATTAATCTAGGCCCCTTTGCCAGCATTTGGCCCATATCCCTCTGAATCCTTCCCATTCATATAGCCATCTAGATACTTTTTAAATGTTATAATTGCATCAGCCTCTACCATTCCCTCAGGCAGCTCATTCCATACACACATCACCCTCTGTGTGAAAACGTTGCCCCTTAGGTCCCTTTTGAATCTTTTCTCTCTCACCTTAAATCTATGCCCTCTAGTTTTGGACTCCACTACTCTGAGATAAAAAGACCTCGGCTGCTCACCCTATCTATGCCCCTCATGGTTTTATAAACTTCTATAATGTCACCCCTCAGCCTCCGACACTCCAGGGAAAATAGCCACAGCCTATTTAGCCTCTCCCAATAGTTCAAATCCTCTATCCCTGGCAACATCCTTGTAAATCATTTCTGAATCCTTTCTAGTTTCACAATATGTTTCCCATAGGAGAGAGACCAGAATTGCAAACAGTATTCCAAAAGTGGCCTAACCAATATCCTGTATAGCTGCAACATGACCTCCTAACTACTATACTCAATGCTCTGACCAATAAAGGAAAGCATACCAAACACCTTCTTCACTATCCTATCTACCTGCAATTCCACTTTCAAGGAACTATGAACCTGCACTCCAAGGTTTATTTGTTTAGCAACACTCCCCAGGACCTTCCCATTAAGTGTATAAGTCCTGCCCTGATTTGCCTTTCCAAAATGCATCACCTCACATTTATCTAAATTAAACTCCATTTGCCACTCCTCAGCCCACCTACCCATCTGCTCAAGGTCTGGTAGTACACTATGATAATCTTCTTGGCTATCCACTACTCCGTGGCAATAGAATTGAAAAATAGGAAAATTATGTTAATCCTAAAATCCCATCGTGGAAACAGGCTATTCAGCCCAACAAGTCCACACTAATTCTCCGAAGAGCATTCCACCCTGACTTGGCTAATCCACCTAGCCTACACCTCCCTGGAAACTACAGGTAACTTAGCATGGCCAATCCACGAAATCTGCACATCTTTGGACCGTGGAGGAAACCAGAGCTCCCGGAGAAAACACATGCAGGCGCAGGGAGAACAGTTGCCCAAGGCTGGAACTGAACCTGGGTCCCTGGTGTTGACAGACAGCAGTGCTAATCATTGAGCCACTCTGTTATGTATTGAACTTTGATTAGACCATCCTATGATCCCAGTTGATATAATACTGGACAGGGTTAGGTTCCAGATTAAATCTGCCTTGATAAATCAGAAGATTAACTTTTGCAGATGGTACTGTAGTGGTTAGTCACTGAACCTATTCAACCAGTGGCTGCCAATGGTTTTTAACAATAAAAAAAAAGTTTGTTATACAATAAAAGAAAAAAGAAAAACTATCCACATAATGACACTTTAGAAAGAACTTAACATAAAAGCAAACTAAGTTTCAATCTTTTTCCAAATATTATCCTTTACATGATCTGGAGATGCTGGTATTGGACTGGGGTGTACAAAGTTAAAAATCACACAACACCAGGTTATATTCCAACAGGTTTAATTGGAAGCACACTAGCTTTTGGAGTGACCACTATTGCACTATGCACACACACACATCCTTACAGACACACACTCCCAGACTCACACATGCACCCCCTCACAGACTTAAGACACTCTGCCCTCACTACACACACATACACTTTCTCACACTCAAAACTCCCAACCCAGACAGACACACACACACAGACAAAGACCCACATGCACACATATATTTTGTGGGGTGAATTATTACTTTCAGGGTTACATTGTACTTTGCTCAAAAACTGCATGCATTCACGTAGAACTCTGAGCTCAAAAACTGCATGAATTTATGTAAAACTTCGTTATCTCACTTTTTAGATTATAATCAATCTAAACATCATGGCATAGACAGAGAACACAGGGGGCCAACCCCACTGTCACTATCCCCACCCCCCAGAACCCCGAGGGGAACACTACCCCTGCTCATGCCTCCACCCCCATTCCCCCACCATCATATCCACTCCAGGTACTGGCTCCGACCCCACTCCCAGCTCCACATCCACATAAGATCCCAGCTCCCCGCCCTGCCGAGTTTTCACCATCTCTCCAGACCTCCCACTCACTGAGGACGAACGATCAGTCCTCAGCAAAGGACTCATCTTCGTCCCCCTCCATCCACGCATCAATGAATTTAATACACGCCGTGACGTCGAACAATTCTTCCGTCGCCTCCGCCTCCGAACTTACTTTCACAATCAGGATTCCCGCCCACCTTCCGAGGACCCCTTCGCCCACCTCCAACACACTGCATCCACCTGGACACCCCGCGCTGGCCTATTACCTGCCCTCGACCTCTTCATTTCCAACTGCCGCTGGGACATTAACCGCCTCAACCTGTCGACCCCCCTCCCCCACTCCAACCTCTCACCCTCACAACGCGCAGCCCTCCAATCCCTCTGCTCTAATCCCAACCTCACCATTAAGCTAGCGGATAAAGGGGGCGCAGTGGTAGTCTGGCGCACTGACCTCTACACCGCTGAAGCCAAACGCCAACTCGAGGACACCTCTTCCTACTGCCCCCTCGACCATGACCCCACCCCCAATCACCAAACCATCATCTCCCAGACCATACAGAACCTCATCACCTCAGGAGATCTCCCACCCACAGCTTCCATACTCATAGTCCGGGAACCGTGCACTGCCCGGTTCTACCTCCTTCCCAAGATCCACAAGCCTGACCACCCTGGCTGACCCATTGTCTCAGCATGCTCCTGCCCCACTGAACTCATCTCTACCTACCTCGAAACTGTCCTATCCCCCCTAGTCCAGGAACTCCCTACATACATTCGAGACACCACCCACGCCCTCCACCTCCTCCAAGACTTCCGTTTCCCCGGCCCCCAACGCCTCATCTTCACCATGGATATCCAATCCCTCTACACCTTCATCCGCCATGACCAGGGCCTCCAAGCCCTCCGTTTTTTCCTCTCCAGACGTCCCCAACAGTACCCTTCCATCGACACTCTCATTCGTTTGGCCGAACCTGTTCTCAACCTTAACAATTTCTCCTTTGAATCCTCCCACTTCCTCCAGACCAAAGGGGTAGCCATGGGCACATGTATGGGCCCCAGATATGCCTGTCTCTTTGTTGGCTACGTAGAACAGTTGATCTTCCGTAATTACACCGGCACCACTCCCCACCTCTTCCTCCGCTACATTGATGACTGCATTGGCGCCACCTCGTGCTCCCGCGAGGAGGTTGAGCAATTCATCAACTTCACCAACACATTCCATCCTGACCTTAAGTTTACCTGGACCATCTCTGACACCTCCCTCCCCTTCCTGGACCTCTCCATCTCCATCAGTGATGACCGACTTGACACTGACATTTTTTTACAAACCCACCGACTCCCACAGCTACCTGGATTACACCTCTTCCCATCCTATGTCTTGCAAAAATGCCATCCCGTATTCCCAATTCCTCCGCCTCCGCCATATCTGCTCCCAGGAGGACCAGTTCCACCATAGAACACACCAGATGGCCTCCTTCTTTAGAGACCGCAATTTCCCTTCCCACGTGGTTAAAGATGCCCTCCAACGCATCTCGTCCACATCCCGCACCTCCGCCCTCAGACCCCACCGCTCCAACCGTAACAAGGACAGAACGCCCCTGGTGCTCACCTTCCACCCTACAAACCTCCGCATAAACCAAATCATCCACCGACATTTCCGCCACCTCCAAAAAGACCCCACCACCAGGGATATATTTCCCTCCCCACCCCCCTCCGCCTTCCGCAAAGACCATTCCCTCCGTGACTACCTGGTCAGGTCCACGCCCCCCTACAACCCACCCTCCCATCCTGGCACTTTCCCCTGCCACCGCAGGAACTGTAAAACCTTTGCCCACACCTCCTCCCTTACCTCTATCCAAGGCCCTAAAGGAGCCTTCCACATCCAAAGTTTTACCTGCACATCCACTAATATCATTTATTGTATCCGTTGCTCCCGATGCGGTCTCCTCTACATTGGGGAGACTGGGCGCCTCCTAGCAGAGCGCTTTAGGGAACATCTCCGAGACACCCGCACCAATCAACCAAACCGCCCCGGGACCCAACATTTCAACTCCCCCTCCCACTCTGCCGAGGACATGGAGGGCCTGGGCCTCCTTCACTGCCGCTCCCTCACCATCAGATGCCTGGAGGAAGAACGCCTCATCTTCCGCCTCGGAACACTTCAACCCAGGGCATCAATATGGACTTCAACAGCTTCCTCATTTCCCCTTCCCCCACCTCATCCTAGTTTCAAACTTCCAGCTCCGCACTGTCCCCTTGACTTGTCCGGACTTGTCCGACCTGCCTAGCTCCTTTTCCACCTATCCACTCTACCCTCGCCTCCCTGACCTATCACTTTCATCTCCTCCCCCACCGACCTATTGTACTCTATGCTACTCTCTCCCCACCCCCACCCTCCTCTAGCTTATCTCTCCACGCTTCAGGCTCTCTGCCTTTATTCCTGATGAAGGGCTTTTGCCCGAAACATCGATTTTGCTGCTCGTCTGATGCTGCCTAAATTGCTGTGCTCTTCCAGCACCACTGATCCAGAATCTGGTTTCCAGCATCTGCAGTCATTGTTTTTACCTTCAACATATTGTCTAGCTATCACCATTGTTAACAGCTAACCCAAGAATGCAACTTTAAAGAAAAAGGTTTTGTGATTTACACATGAAAGAAGTGAAACTATCTAACAGACGAAAGGCTTAACAGACAATCAATTTTTCAATGTATAATTTCAGTTACATCATACTGTAAATTTTTGCTATAAATTCTGTGTGTTAGGATTGAGTCCTCCACTACCACCTGATGAAGGAGCGTCACTCCAAAAGCTAGTGTGCTTCCAATTAAACCTGTTGGACTATAACCTGGTGTTGTGTGATTTTTAACTTTATCCTTTACAGATGCTTAATCCAACTCCTTTTTTAACTCTTTAACTTCTACTGACACTTGCCACTATATTCCCAGTTCTGAGGGCCTGGATTCCTTCTCAGCTCTGATGGCAACTTGAAGATTTTGACACAAACCCTCACAGCTTGGATACTAAAAAAGATTTAAGACTTCACAAACCTTTCTACTAGGGTGAAACTGTCATCTGAACTGAAACCTGATTCTTTTGAATTCAGTCTATTAGTGGCTCCAATCTGTTTTCCCTGTCGGTCATAAATGTTTAACTTTGTAAACATTTTATCAAATAACCTTACAGGATCCTGCTAGGCACTTGACTTAAATTGCACACATTCTTTTGGTAATTATGTCTTTAGTTCACTGTTCCCAATTTACTTTCTGATCTTTGAATTACCTTTACAGAACTAAAACAAACATCTGTTTTATCTCTGCTTCAAAATCTGAACTCTCAGATGATAATAATATATTACACACCTTTATCACAATAGTGTGCAGTTTGTTCACCATATTATAAAGTAAGGTTCAGGGAGCTAGTGGAGAGGGTGAAGCGAAGATTTACAATGTGTAGGTGGATACAAAGAAAGTGTTTCTTCATCTAGGAAACAACACAAGTATAAACCACCATTTGAGATTATCAAAAAATCGAGAGAGAATTCAGAAGAAACGTTTTCACCCAAACACTGCTAAGTGTTGTACAAGGAAATAGTTCTAAAGGGGTTAATGTCCATGTTACAAAGGCTCAATCCAGTGCCTCATCTATAAATACTCCTCAGTGGTGTATCATCTCCCATTAACCACTGGGTAGTTTTAAGACAATGGAGAATTGGAGGCAGTAAACTATATCAAACAGTACTTTCCCAGTATAACATACTGGTAGAGATGACAAATACTAGATAGATCCAGAAAACTGGTAGAAGACCTGGATGAAAGACCCCGACAGTCCAGTTAGAGAGTGGAGTGCAAGCTTTACAAGTTATTAAGGTCAAACAACTCTGTGCCAAGCATCTGTTTGCCCTCTTGTTATAAATGAAAGACCTTCACGTGTTATTTATCTATCATATTATATCTGAACCGCTGCTCCTTAATAAACTGTTTTAAAATGACCTACAAGTCGTTAATTGTCCATCTAAGATGACTATGGTCCTGAATCCAAAATCCAATAGTCTGCACTTACAGGCATCTCAGGTCAACAGCAACACATTATGTTCCTCTGTGTTTGCTAGAGCCAGGTACAAGAATGAACTAGCTATTAACATAAAAACAGAAATTGTTGGAGAAACTCAGCAGGTCTGGTAGCAATAGTGGAGCCAGAAACAGAGTTAACGTTTCGGGTCTAGTGACCTTTCTTCAAATGGGCAGTTCTGGAACTGGACCTGAAATGTTAACTCTGCTTTCTCTGCACAAATGCTGCTAGACCTATTGAGTTTCTGCAGCAACTTTGTTTTCATTTCAGATTTCCAGCATTGGCAGTTCTTTTTTTTTTTATCACCTATTTAATTACTTGGTACCAACAAATATCTGTTACAATACAAGTAACCAATCCCATCAGTAAGCCGATGTTCGAGACAGAAAATTGTCCCAAGCTGGTTTACAAACTTCTCCCAAGATTTTGCATATCTTGTCATATGGGAACTACCTGGGGTTTGTTGATGAGAAGTGTATGTGATATTTGTCTCGAGGCAACTTGGTCACCCATTCAGTTTTCTTTTCTTGAGGCTGTTATTACATCTGTTAACCCTGGCATTTTGAGGGCAGACCCCACTGACATGTAAGATGTACACAGTGAACCAGCTCCCAGGTAAGAAGGCAAAAAATCAACTTGTCCCTTCTGGATGAAGCAATCTCAGAAGTGCACTTCCATGGGTGAGCAGTAAGCTGGTATTTTCCCTCATCTTATTTCTTTCATGACCCACCACAGGCTCCGTTCATCAATTGTATCCTTCAGAATCTCAGCCAGGTCAGCCAGTCATGGTGATGGGCATTGATGACCCCCACACGAGGACATTATGCTTTTTTCTACCCTTTGTATTTCTTCCAAATGGTGCCAATATGGAGAAGTGCTGATTCCTCGGGTGAGGGGGTGAAGAGGGGTGCAGTTGGTGGTCAGTGGTAACCAGTGGGAGGTTTCCTGGACCGTTTTGACCCGATGTCATGAGATTGAATGGGCTGAGAGCCAATTTTTAAGACTCCAAGAGTTACTCCCTCCAAAGATACCACAACGTTACCATCGCTGATGGGTCTGGATTCCCAGATGAGTTTCTGGGACATTTGGTGTAAGATTTGGGCATTTTGGGGTGGCACGGTGGCTCAGTGGTTAGCACTGCTGCCTCACAGCACCAGGGCCCAAGGTTTGATTCCAGTCTCAGGTGACTGTCTGTGTGGAGTTTGCACATTCTCCCCGTCTCTGCGTGGGTTTCCTCCGAGTGCTCCGGTTTCCTCCCACAGTCCAAAGAACTGCAGGTTAGGTGAATTAGCCATGCTAAATTGCTCATAATGTTAGGGGCATTAGTCAGAGGGAAATGGGTCTGGGTGGATTACTCTTCGGAGGGTTGGTGTGAACTGGTTGGGCCGAAGGGCCTGATTCCACACTGTAGGGAATCTAATCTAAAAAGAAAGATATAATTTGATAAGTTACTGTTGCATCAGGCATCAGCTTGACTATCTGAGGGACAGCTCTCTCTCAGTTTTGGCCCAGGTACCCAGATGTTGGTGAGGAGGACTTTGCAGGGTTGACTGGACTGAGTGCTATTGGCAATGCTTATGTTGATGCCAACTGGTCCATCTGGGATTATTTTGTGGCTTTCTATTTAATTCCAAGGATGTGAGTATTGCTGACTGGGCCAGCAGTTATAACCTATCCTTAATTACCCTTGAGAAGGTAGTGGCACATTATCGTCATGAACTGCTGCAGTCTTTGGGGTTTGGATTCACCTACGGTGCTCTTAGCAAGGGAATGGTAGGATTTGATGCGGTAACACTGAAGGAACAGTGATATATTTTCCAGTCAGCATGGTGTGCAGCTTGTATCCATGCAGTTGCTATGCTTGTCCTTCCAGGTGATTGAGGTTGAAGATTGTTGGACTATGATGGAGGACAGATAAGAGCCAACTACATTCTGCAAACAAATAGACCCACCCGGGTAAAGACACCAGATTTCCTTCAGAAGCAGCTTCAGTGAATCACATGAGTTTTTATAACGATTCCCTAAATCCAAGGTAACCATTACGGTAATCTGTTCCAGATTTTCTTTCACTAAGTGAATTTAAATTCCTCCAAAAGACATGCTGAAATTTGAGCTCACGCCTTCAGAGTGTTAGAGCAGGATTCAGATTGCCTATCCCATTATATTACTGCTATTTACCATTCACAAGTTAAGTTCCTTCGCATGTCTTAGGGTATGCATTTGCTTATTGCACGTGACCTCTCATCTGAGACAGGCAGCTGCTCCAGTCACCCTTCCCTGGTCCTTACATGGGACGACAGTTGCAGAAAAGCCACTGTACATATTTTGATAAATGATTACTTCTGCTTAATGCTCCCAAGACTTGGTAACAAAAACATAAAGTGCTACAGAAATCTTGCAGTTTTGGCAGCCCCAGTGGAGAGAGAAATAGAATTAACATTTCAAGTCCAATTCTTCAGAATTTAAAGAGGTTGAAAAATTGTTTTTATGCTGTAGACAGAGGGCAAGGAGGAGGAAGTGAAATAGATTGCTCAGAACCAAAGGCAAAGGGGCTGCTAAGGGCGGTGAAGGGCAGATGAAGATGTAAAAAGGATGGAAATAGAGGATATTAAAGGAAAAAAATAGGTTCGCTATCTACAGCAGAGTTAACAAGACACAAACAAGACATTGCTGTTTGTGCCTCAGAGGTCCATACATCTCATTCCATGTAGAATTATTGACAAGAAATAAGCACGAGTATACGGCATGTAATCACTTGAACCTCATCTGCTGCTCAGTAATGTCTTGACAGAACTCCTACAGCAACTCCATCTTCCTGCCCTATCCCCAGAACTCTCAATTCTCTTTGTACTCCAATATCAATCTCACTCTTGACCTTGATGCTCAAAGATTGAGCTTTCTTCAGCCCTCTGAGGTAGAGAATTCCAAAGATTCACTGAGTGACAAATTTCTTCTGATTTCATCTCTCTTCATTGGTTGGTCCATTATCCCAAGACTGGACTGGATTTTAACAACACTAGGGTGGCAGCATTGGAGGGATGGTGGGGAAGATCAGTAAGTGCAGATTAGAGATGTCCAGTATACTCCAATGCCTACAAACTCTCGTTCCAGATTCTCTAGTCTCTCAGACTATTATAGATGGAACCAACCTGTTCAGAAAGTTATTCCTCATCTCTCAGATCAGGTGGAACATGAACATTCGACCTCCAGGATCAGAGGTGGGGACAGTACATCAGCCCTACTTAAAATGGTATATCCCTCACAGTGATCACTTCTTATTCTTCTAACCTTCAGAGAACAAAGACCCATTGTACTTAATCCTTCACTATAAAACAGCACTCTCATCCCAGGAAGCAGTCCAGTGAACTCTTGTTACATCCCATCTAAGGTTGCATATTCTCCCTTAGGTAAGGAGACTAAAGCTGTATGTGAGGTTTTGTCTCTATCTATACAATTGCCTTAACATAGCTTTACTGTTACAGCCAACTTACTTGCAATAAAGCCTAACATTTGCCTTCCTAATTTCCTCATGCTGTACTGTAGGCTAACTTTCTGTATTTGTGCACAAGGGCCTCAAATCCCTATGATACCTACATGTACTATTCTTTCACTTCATACTGTCTATTGGATTAACCCAGAGTGTTGATATACATAGGTAGCACTTCTGCCCACTGAGACTTATATCCAGTTTTAGTTAAATGTATTACAAAGCAATTTTCTAAGACAAGCTTGGAGTTGGCAGGGCAATGTCAGACCAAGCAAAGTTTTCCTTGTTTCCCTATTATACTGACCTCGTGCAATATTGTGAGGTCAGTTAATTAGCTTTGTCCTTTGAGCAGACAACACAGATTCAGCCTGACACAGGAGACTAACTAGTAGTGACAGCATAATTGATGCAAACAGTTACTCCTTCTCTTTAAAGGAACAGAGCACGGCAGAGTCTTTGGAGCAGGAATTCCTTTGAGTTCAAATATAGGAGACAGAGCAAACGTAAAAGGATAGCACACTTTGAAGATGTTGTTCTCAAGATGCTAATGGGCCAAGCACAGAAGTAGAAAGCTGTCCTGATTGGAGCTGACAACAACCTTGGTTTCCTTGCGTTTGGAGTGAGACCTGTCTGTTCTGTCTGGGTAGCTTTCCAATTTGTTCCTGGGGTGTGAAATCCCTGTCCACCTCCAAATGCCCTGGAGGAACCATGAAGTCTCTTCTCCCTAACCCCCTGCTAAAGCTTTGTACCAATAGTACTTCCATGATGGTGTTCAGTTAAGAATTTGGGGATGTTGACCCTGTAAAGGAACCGTGATTAATGATGATATATAATGATTTCACTGCTCTTGTTCTTCTCAATAGCAGATTGTGGAGCTGGGAAATACCAGTGAAGTAGGCTTGGCAAATCACTACAGATCATCCCATAGTATTACACCCTGTATGTGTACTGGTGGTGGATAGAGTAGGAGATACTGAACTGAAAATGTGTTGCTGGAAAAGCGCAGCAGGTCAGGCAGCATCCAGGGAACAGGAGAATCGACGTTTCGGGCATAAGCCCTTCTTCAGGATGCTGCCTGACCTGCTGCGCTTTTCCAGCAACACATTTTCAGCTCTGATCTCCAGCATCTGCAGACCTCACTTTCTCCTAGGAGATACTGAATCCAGTAATAAGGTTGTCAATTGAGTTAACTGCTCTTCCCTGGGCAGTGACAAGTTTCTTGAAGATCATATCCCCATGTGGCAAGTGATGAGCATTCGGTCACACTCCTAACTTGAAGATAGATAAATGCTGGCATTGGTTTTACGGATCAAGAAGGAGCCAATCATCACAAGATAACCTATCCCTGCCTTGTCCTATAGCTACAGCTGAAGCTGTGAAGCTTCTGATTAATTTTGACCCCAGTATATTAATGATAAGTAGATTGAAGGTGATGATGCTGATATTGAAGATGAGAATGAGAATTTGGCTGGGACCATTGCTTGACAATCATGAGATATAAATGTTGTTTGTCAGCCAGGACTCACTATCAGGGGATCTCCCACCGCCTCCATTGAACATGTAACTGTATGCACAGTACAGACAATGTGCTGGTTTAACATGGCTCTAATACTCTCACCCACCATTTGCAAAGCACATTCATAAAACATTTTATATCTCTTCATTTGGACATAGGATTGCACCTGACTGCCCCATGTCCACTTTGAGATTAAGGAGAAGGCAGGAAGCATTGAACAGTGATCGCAGCTTTATTTTCATTAGCAAACAGCCCAATGTCCGGGAACATAAATTTAACATATTTGGAAGAAAGTTCAGAGTAGAGCTGAGCAGTAATGTTTTCACCCAAATGGTGATGGAGGTCTGGAGGGTGGACGGAGGCAGAATGCCCCCTCTGTAATTAAAAAGCACTCAGATATGATCTGAGGCACAAGGCTACAGATCAAGAACGGGAAGCGAGGTTCAAGCTAGCCAGTTCTTCCCCAGCTGACACAGACATGACAGGCTGAATGTCCTCCTTCTACCATGTATTTCTTTCAGACAAAACTGAAATCATCTAAGTGCCATTGTCATCATGTTCCATGGAGAGATTCTCTCTATGATAGCTATCAGGTTTCTTATGCTTTCTCAAAGTCACCTCATTGACTAAGTACCACCCTGTTATGATACCGCCCTCATTTAGTCTGATTCTCCACTTGCCACAGACAGAAATACTCACAACTACTAGGGTGTCCTAGGATCCCTGGCTCCAGTGATGTGCTTAGAAGCCCATTGAGCACCTAGTGAAGGGCTGGCAGTCTAGAGCTGCCCTGGATGTTTGAGTTATTTTCCCTGGACATGGCAGCCAAGGGGAAATTGGTCCCAAATGTTACAGAGAGGGAATTTGTGGGCAGTATGGTTCTCCCAAGGACCAGTAGAGGAGACTATAAGAAATAGAAGCAGAAGTCACCTATTCAACTCCTCAAGCCTGCTCCACCATTCAGTAGGGTTATGGCTAATTCAACATTCCTCATGTCCACTTTCCCGCCCTTTCCTCAGAATCTGCAATTCACCTCCTGATCAAGAATCTTTCTTCGCCTTAAATATACACAACTGCAGACTGTGCCAGCCTTGCCCAAGGTCACCATCCAGTCAATGGGGCCTCTGCCCACACACCCCCTCCCCCAAAGTGGAATGCTCTGCAGTGTCACAAGAGAGTCAATGAGCTTCTCCACTCCACCAGGGTAAGCACCACCATCTCCTCTCTGCACGTGCACACACTAAGGATCATGCTCTGCCACTCTCATCTGTCACTCTCATCAATTCCTGAAGAAGGGCTTATGCCCGAAACATCGATTCTCCTGCTCCTTGGCTGCAGCCTGACCTGCTGCGCTTTTCCAGCAACACATTTTTCAGCTCCGATCTCCAGCATCTGCAGCCCTCACTTTCTCCACTCTCATCTTTACCATGTAACATCTGCCTTTATTTGCTCTTTCCCATCCCATTACCCCACACACTCACTCTGTATGTCTTCCACACTGCTTCTGTCTCAGTGACTCAGAACACCTCACCACTTTCCCCAACTTAGAGCAGTATTAACACTTTCAATCATTCAATTCTTCCCTCTCTTTCAATCCAAGGGAAAATGGCCCATGGCAGGTGAAGAGAGACAGGACGAGTTCAGCCCCTTGTTCCCTGTCTGCAGAGGATTATGGCTCTCGACAGCAAAGACTGGGGTCAGTTCTGTAGAGACACATAAACATCCATGTCTCAGAAGCATTGCTCTTTGCCGTGTTAATCTCCCATTAAACTCACTGTGAATATATTATTATCAAACCACCACTTCAATCCCATTTTCACAACATTGTCTCTGTATTGTCTCCATGTATCAGCAGTAGTGCCACAGTCTCAGCAGTCATGATGGCAGCACCACAACACATGCCCTCCTCCACCTTGTGGAAGAAAGCACGATGCCTCTAAGAAAGCCTTGGCAAAGCTACTTTCTGCATCCTCCACCAGCTCTGGTACAGGCATCTCAGTGGGTACATTAGCTGGATTAGAGTCAGGGGAATATGCCAGTCAGCACTTCTCTGCCAAGTTCACCACAGCTGGTTGAGGGAGAAATGCTTCAGGGAGCTGGCACTTGCATAACCCCGGACAGGAAAGTCCCCATCGTGTTGACAATTCATGATTTCCTTACCCTTCCTCACAAGGCTACAAGCTGGTGCCTGTATGCACCCAACCGTGGGGAGTGAGAGGGCAAAGAGATGGACTCCACATTCCCCACCCCCCAACACCCCAGGACAACCTACTCCCAGAGGTCTCCTCTCAGGACACTCTAGAGGAAACCAATCTTGCACCTCCACCCTGCCTGCCCTCCTTAAACCTTGACAGGAGTTGCTGAGGAGGGTGCACCTGCCTCTGGACAGAGCACACTCAGTATGTCTGGGTCTGGGTCTTGATCACTCTCAGCACAGCAAGATCTCACTGTGGGACTGGCACCTTCCATCCCTCACTGACACCTATTGGGCAGGAAAGAAACAAGACCAGCTGAGGGAAAATAGATGGCACTGCGGCCACATTACTGTTAATACATTCTCACATTTTTAAGCTTAAATTTTCCTCATCAGCTGTACATACAAACACCTGTCCAGCCCCAAATACACCTTGAAGGTAGAAGCTAGCTATACCGGGTGCTACACAGCAGCTGATGGGCCAGGGTGTGAAGGGGGAGAAGCTCTTGTTCTCTGTGCTGGCTCTGAGGTGATTGCTACCTTGGTAACTAGCAGCAATCTTTCAAGGTGAGAAAACATTACTAGTACATCACAGCGATTAGTGGTATTCATTCATAATGCAGCACTGCACCCAGCAGGTTAATGCCTAAGGTTTATACACACCATGTAATTCCTGTGGGTGTGTATCAGCTTCAGCATATGGGGACCTGTGTGATGCTGCTGGCCTTTGAAAGGCCTCACATTGATTAAAATTGAACTCCTCCTTCCTCCCAGAATGAAACATTTGGCCCTCCCACTCCAGGTGTGATTGAAGCCATTTTTAACTTCATTCTGTATTTGCTATTTGCATCCCGATGGAAAGAAACGGCAGATAATCCTCATGCAGTGAGTCTCAACCTCTTACCTTTGGTAAAACCCACATTCACTTCATAGAAACCCCCCCCCATGAGCCCCATTGGCTTTCAACATCCCCATCCAACCCATCCACCTAAATCCATATCTGCTCAATTTACATCCCCATCATCCCAGCTCCAGGAATATTGAGTAAACATGCCAGAGGTAGTATGCACTTTCTCCCAGTGGGAGATAGGGTGTTGGTCACTGTCAATAAGCCCACCTCCAGCAGTACTCCTTTCCCTATAATCTCTCACACACACACACACACAATTAAGCTCCGCCATATCCCCTCCCTAGCACTCACCGTTTCACAATCTCTTCTTGTCTTTTACTGGTTGAACCCCCAGGACAGACTGTGGCCCATCCCATCGAGGTACTTAGCTAGACAGCCCTGATTGATGAGTGTCCAGGGCCGTGACTGATATCTATACAGCTCCCTGACTGTCTCCCTGCAACTCCCTGACCTGGACACACAGGGTTAACCACAATCCACTCCGTGGGCTGTAGATGGACAAAATTCCTGACCCTGACTGCTCTAAGATGCAAATGACTGTGACCAAGCCCCTGGAGCAATACTGTGGCCGTCCTTGACTTACTGCGTTGGGCCTCTTGACTGAAGTGTGTCTCCCTGGATTTGACTGAAGTCTACTGGTTGAGATACAGGTAGTGTGTTTGGTGTATAAGCAGCAGGCACATCCTGCAGGTGTAACACTGATTTAGCACAGTGTTGTTAAGCAACATGCCCTTGACTAATCACTACTGGCAACCATGATAGACTGCATGGCTTTGTGCCTGCATGGAAGACAAGGCACAACAGAGGGACTATGAGCCTTTAAACTCTAGCTGAGGGAGCAAAGAATCAAAGGCAAGCCAAGGTAGGGATGGTTTGAGCATCAAAATAGGTACAAAGAGACTGAATGCTGAGAAAGTAGATGAGTAGCTCTGAGATACACTCTAGTCCAATCCATGAGCTGGGTGACGGTCCCTGCATGTAAGCTGCCCTTGCAAAAATATTCTCATGGAAGTGCTGGTGTGTCCCAAAGCGCAGCATTAACTTGCAAAAGTGTACTGGACATATGCCTTGATGGTGTAGTGAGGTTGGTACGTGTTAGATGCTAATGTCTGTGGATGTGGGGTTCCTGTGGGTGTTGCCCTTGGAGAATGCCCTGAGGTAATGTGCCTGTTGTGCATGACGGAGGTCTGGAGGAGCAATGCTGAGCTGGAGTCACCAGGTACCCACTCTGAAATCGCTGTCAGGGATTCTCAACATCTAGTTTTTATCGGGCATATGGGAGAATGGAAAACTGCATTTAATAAGGTGAGATTAGGTGACAATGAGCAATCATCCATGTAAATGGGCCTCTTGCAGCTCACTAGCAAGAATCTCAACTTGCCACCCAACACTCAATGGAAAATTGCAACTTTTTGATCATGACATTGAGAAGGTCCTCGCTGGACATCTCACCTGATTTCCCCAAATTTCATGCCACTGCCTTTCATCCAGGGGTCAAGAAGTTTGCCCCTCTGTTTGTAAATGGTAGCTGGCATTACGTGTGCATTCTCATGACCAAACACAAGAAGGCTTGGACCACCTCCACCTCACAAGGCTTCCACTGAAACTTCTCACATGACACTCAGCCGTCATACCCACATCCCCATTGGGGAAGTGGCTAGTAGCAATATGACATTATGTTCTAGGAGACACCATCACAGAGGAAGTAAGTACTGCGCTGCCAAACATTAATCTCATACACATAGTTCACTTCTAGTTGCACTTCATTCCCCATTAACTATCTCCATACCTGCTCCTTTGAATCGATGCCCATTTCTGTGAAGTTCCTTGGGATATCTTCCCATGTTAAACATGTTTATTCAGAGAGTTAATTTATATTGGGGGTACGATGAATTAAAAACAGACATGGATTTGTATTCATACTAGTAGCACTGAGCATTAGACATTACATTGTGCTTGGATTAGAGTGGTGCTGGGAAAGCACAGCAGTTCAGGCAGCATCCGAGGAATATGTATTCCTGATGAAGGGCTTTTGCCCAAAACATCAATTTTACTGCTCCTCGGATGTTGCCTGAACTGCTGTGCTTTTCCAGCACTACTCTAATCTAAACTCTGGTTTCCAGCATCTGCAGTCATTGTTTTTACCTATTACATTGTGCTTGGACTTTTTGTGCTTATTGGCTCTGCTTCAAATGCCTATCTAGTTTACTTAAAGCTGCAATGGCTGATACCACTTTACACAATTGTGCACTTCTCCTTTTGACCAGCTCAGTGAGTCAAGGTAGAAGATATATCCTTGGTTATTGTGGCACCTGCCTTTAAGAACAAAAAATTGCAACTGAACACTTCAAAAGTACTTCAATTGACTGCAATGCTTCAGGACATCCTGAGAGAGTGAGACATGCTACATGAACTAAAGTCTTTTTTTTTAAAAAGCATGTTTTCTGACCATTACCTATTTTACTGCAAGACAGATCTTAAAACTCATAACCCACGATGCGATAAAAGAGTTCTCCTCAGTTCTTCCTTAAGTGGGCAACGCTTATTGTTTTAAACTGTGATCTCTAGTTCTAGTTTCTCCCACTAGATGAAACATCCTTTCCATATCTACTCTGTAAAGACTACTTAGGACCTTTTATATTTCAATCAAATCCCATCTTACTCTTCTATGCTCCAGCAGATACACACCAAACCTGTCCAATGTTTCCACATAAGACAACCTGCCTGTTCCAGCCATTTGTCCAGTAAACCTTCTTTGAACTGCTTCCAAATTATTTATATTTTTACTTTAATAAGGAGACCAGTGTTGTACGCAGAAATCCAGGTGTGGTCTCAACAACGCCCTATATAACTGAAGCATAATCTCTTTTGTATTCAATTCTCCTCAAAAGAAACAACAACATTCTATTAGCTTTCCTAATCATTTGCTGTAGCTGCTTTCTAACATTTTGTGAATATGCACCAGGACCTCTGCATTTCAGAGCTCTGTAATCTCTCACCATTTCGGGAATATGCTTGTTTTTTCTTCCTTACTGGCAATTTTGCATTTTCCCACATTATATTCCATTGACAAGTTCTTTATCCACTCAATCTATCTATATCCCATTGTAGCTTGGTTACATCTTCTTGAGTATCAGCATGATCAATTAGATTAGATTAGATTACATTACATTACAGTGTGGAAACAGGCCCTTCGGCCCAACAAGTCCACACCAACCCGCCGAAGCGCAACCCACCCATACCCCTACATTTACCCCTTACCTACACTACGGGCAATTTAGTATGGCCAATTCACCTGACCTGCACATCTTTGGACTGTGGGAGGAAACCGGAGCACCCGAGGAAACCCACGCAGACACGGGGAGAACATGGAAAATCCACACAGTTAGTCGCCTGAGGCGGGAATTGAACCTGGGTCTCTGGCGCTGTGAGGCAGCAGTGCTAACCACTGGGCCACTGTGCCGCATGGTTGATGGTGAAATTTGTATCTGCTGCCCTTGTCCTTCCAGGTAGTAACGGTTGTGAGTTTGGAAGATACTGACTGAGAAGCCTTGGTGAATTTCTGCAGTGCATCTTGTAGGTTGTACACATGGCTGTTTCAGAGTGTCAATGATGGAGGGGGGCGAATATTTGTGAATCTGTTGCCAAACAAGCGGCTGCTTTGTCCTGGATGGTGTCAAGATTCTCGAATATTGTTGGAGCAGCCCTTGTACAGGCAAATGGGGAGCATTTCATCACAGTCCTGGCTTGTGCCTTATAGATGTGAATAAGCTTTAGGGATTCAGGAGGTAAATTACTCACTCCAGGATTCCTAGCATCTGACCTGCTCTTGTATTTATAAGGTGAATCCAGTTCGGCTCCTGGACAATGATTTTAATAATGGGCAATTCCGCCATGGGATTGTTAAGGTGCAGTGGATAGATTCTCACTTGCTGGGTGTGGTCAATTCAAATGCACTGAATAACCATTTATATCATTCTGTTTGGAAAGTTATGTCACAATATATTATCACCCACAATCTGTTGTAAGTATGATAATTTTACCAGCATTAAAACCATAGGCAATAAGGAATAGTAACAGGTGATGGCCATTTGGCCCCTCAAGCCTGCTCCACCATTCAATAGGATCATAGCTGATCTGACATTGCTCACGTCCACTTTCCTGCCCTTTTCCATACTCATCACAAATCTATCTATCTCACTCTTAAATATACACAAGGATTCTGCCCACACAGCTCCCTTTGGCAAGGAGTTCCAAAGAATCTCAACAGAAATAGATGGTGTCATCTTGAAACATGTCCATATTACACAGGAGGAAGTGCTGGATGTTTTAAAATGCAAAAGGTTAGATAAATTCCGAGGATCTGATCAGGTGTACCGTACAACTCTATGGGAATCTAGGGAGGTGAATGCTGGGGCCCTTGCTGAGATATTTGTTTCGTCGATAGTCACAGGTGAGGTGCCGGAAAACTGGACATTGGCTAACGTGGTGCCACTATTTAAAAAAGGTGGTAAGGAAAAGCTAGGGAACTATAGGCCGATGAGGCTGACATTGGTGATGGGCAAGTTGTTGGAGGGAATCCTGAGGGACAGGAATTGCATGAATTTGGAAAGGCAAGGACTGATTAGGGATAGGTCAACATGGCTTTGTGTGTGGAAAATCATGTCTCACTAAAATGATTGAGTTTTTTTAAACGTAGTGAAGAGGATTGATGAGGGTAGAGTTTTGCATGTGATCTATGTAGACTTTAGTAAGGCATTCAACAAGGTTCCTCATGGTAAACTAATTAGCAAGGTTAGACCTCATAGATACAGGGAGAACTAGCCATTTGGATACAGAACTGGCTTGAAGGTAGAAGACAGAGGGTGGTGGAGGGTTGCTTTTCAGACTGGAGGCCATTGACCAGTAGTGTGCCACAAGGATCGGTGGTGGGTCCGCTGCTTTTCGTCATTTATATAATTGATTTGGATGTGAACATAGGAGGTATAGTTAGTAAGTTTGCAGATGACGCCAAAATTGGACCTGTAGTAGACAGTGAAGGAGGTTAAACCTCAGGGCACAACGGGATCTTGATCAGATGGGCCAATGAGCTGAGGGGTGGCAGATGGAGTTTAATTTAGATAAATGTGAGGCGCTGCATTTTGGAAAAGCAAATCAGAGCAGGACTTATACGCTTAATGGGAAGGTCTGGGAAGTGTTCTAAACAAAGAGACCTTGGAGTGCAAATTCATAGCTCCTTGAATGTGGAGTGGCAGGTAGATAGGATAGTGAAGGTGGTGTTTGGAATGCTTTCGGTTACTGGTCAGAACATTGAGTATAGGAGTTGGGAGGTCATGTTGCGGCTGTACAGGATATTGGTTAGGCCACTGTTGGGATATTGTGTGTAGTTCTGGTCTCTCTCCTATTGGAAGGATGTTGTGAAACTTGAAAGGGTTCAGAAAAGATTTACAAGGAATTTGCCAGGGTTGGAGGATTTGAGCTACAGGGAGAGACTGAAGTAGGCTGGGGCTGTTTTTCCTGGAGCGTCGGAGGCTGAGGGATGACCTTATAGAAGTTTATAAAATCATGAGGGGCATAGATAGGGTAAATAGACAATGTCTTTTCACTGGGTTGGGGGAGTCCAGAATTAGAGGGCATAGGTTTAGGGTGAGAAGGGAAAGTATTTAAAAGGCATCTAAGGGGCAACTTTTTAATGCAAAAGGTGGGTGCGGATATGGAATGAGCTGCCAGAGGAAGTGGTGGAGGCTGGTACAATTGCAAGATTTAAAAGGCATCTGCATGGGTATATGAATAGGAAGAGTTTAAAGGGATGTGGGCCAAGTGCTGCCAAATGGGACTAGATTAGGTTAGGATATCTGGTCAGCACGGACGAATTGGACCGAAGAGTCTGTTTCCATGCTGCACATCTCTATGTCTCTATGACTCTGACAGAAGAAATTCCTCCTCATCTTAGTCTTAAATTGGCACCCCTTATTCTGAGACTATGCTGTCCGGTTCTAGACTTCCATATGAGGGTAAACTTTCTGTCAGCATTTATCATGTCAAGACCCTTAAGAATCCCATACGTTTCAATGAGATCATCTCTCATTCTTCCAAATGCCAGTGAGTAGAGTTCCAACCTGTTTCAGCTTTGCTCATAAGACAATACCTCCTTACTAGGGACCATCCGAATAGACCTTCTCTGTCTGCAATGCAGTGATATCTTGCCTTAAATAAGGGGACCAAAACTGCTCCCAGTACTCCAGTCTCACCAGCACCTTGTACAATTGTGGTAAGACATCCCTACTGTAATAGTCCAACACATTTGAAATAAGGGCCAACATTCCATTAGCCTTTCTAATTATCAGCTGCATCTGTTTGCTAGCTTTTTGTAAACACCAAAAGAACTGCAGATGCTGTAAATCAGAGCCAAACATAGAAATTGCTGGAAAAGCTCAGCAGGTCCGGCAGCATCTGTGGAGAGGAATCAGAGTTCACATTTTGGGTGGAATGACCCTTCCTCAGAACTCCAGATGCGAGTTCTGAGGAAGCGTCACTTGACTTGAAATGTTAATTCTAATTTCTCTCCACAGAAGCTGCCAGAACTGCTGAGCTTTTCCAGCAATTTCTGTGTTTTGTGTACGGATATCCCCAAGTCCCTATGCATTGAAGCTTCCCTCTATTTAAGCAATATTCTGTTGTTTTGTTCTCCCTTCCAAAATAAACGACTTCGTATTTTTCCACATTATAGAACATAGAAAAGTACAGCACAGAACAGGCCCTTTGGCCCACGATGTTGTGCCGAGGGTTAATCCTAATGTAAGACAAAATAACTTAACCTATGTACCCCTCAACTCACTGCTATCTATGTGCATGTCCAGCAGTCAGTTAAATGTCCCTAATGACTCTGCCAATCTATTTGCCAACTTTTTGCCAATTTACTTAACCTATCAATTTTTTTTGTAAACTGTATCCTTTTCATAACCATCTATTTTAGTGTTCACTCTAAATTTGGCTACAGTACATTCACTTTCTTCTTTCAAGTCATGAATGTATATTAACAAATAGCTGCAATCCCAGTGTTCATCCCTGTGGAATCTCACGCATCACAGATCATCATCCTGAAAAAGAATTCCTTATCCCCACTTGGTGTTTCCTGCCCATTAATCAATTCTCTATCCATGCCAATATATTCCCTGCAATACAATGGGCTCTTATCTTATGCCTTAATTTTTTTGTGAGGTACTTTGTTGAAGTTCTGCAAGTACAAATACAAGGCATCTACTGATTCGTCTCTCTCCACTCTAATAAATTTGTCCGACATAGTTTCACTTTCATGAAGCCATACTAACACTGCTTGACTAGATTATGTTTTTCTAAATGTTCTGCTATTACTACCTTAATAATTGATTCCAACTCTTTTCCAACACTATCCATTGTTAAACTATTTACCATCTTTTGGAATCTCAAGGATGATATTTTGTCTCAGATTTCGACTTACCTGACTCTGATATAGTAACGAAGAAGCTGTTTATTCAAGTCCTGTGTGTGAAGAAAAAGTTTTACGTGATCTTTGTTGATGAGTATCCTTCAATGGATAGAGAGGACAGTGGTAGAAAATATCTAGAGAAATCAGTGGGGAACTGTGAGCACGTTCTGCCATTTCCAAAATGTGATTGAAGCCTATAAATGACTGGTGGTTATTTAACACTTGACACATTCACGTGATGTTGGTTTAAAAACTATTCCAATGCAACCACTAATTCCACTTAAAATAATCAGTTTAATACTGCTTAGTAATGTAACAACAGCCATTGCATTCCAAGGGTAATTAATTGAATGTGAAACACTTTCATGATACTTTAAATACAAAAAGAGACAACTCCTAAATACAATTACTTCCTTATTTCACGCACAGATCATGAGGTTTCATGGCTCTGAAATGATTTTATGGAAGCTTTTAGATTAAATTCCCTACAGGTCCACACCAACCCTCTGAAGAGTAACCCATCCAAACCCCTTTTCCCTCTGACTAATGCACCTAATTGACCATTTAAGCATGGCCAATTCACCTAACCTGCACATCTTTGGACTGTGGGAGGAAACTGGAGCACCCAGAGGAAACCCACGCAGACAAGGGGAGAATGTGCAAATGCCACACAGTCACCCGAGGTTGTAATCAAACCCAGGACCCTGGTGCTGTGAGGCAACAGTGCTAACCACTGAACCACCATGCCATTTTAAATGACGCTGATAAAAGTCTGGTTGAACAGCATCAGTTCATTAGCTTTTGTTAAAACAATATATCTTCCTCAATTGTTAGATTTCATCGATTGCTCAATGAAAGTGAATAGTGGTCAACCCAAGGTAAGAGTGGTCAAATCTTAAGAACCTGTATAGATTACTATACTCCTGGTAGTATTTTATTCAAACAGTGGCTGGTGACGGGCTTAATAATGTAATGATAATTCAGTGCTTCCTGCACTTTGTGCAAGCACTTATAGCATAATCAATTCCTTTTAAATTATATTTCCACATTTCCAAGATGTAGCCATGACCATGACTTTTTTTTTCTCTGTATTACAAGACAGTGTCAAAGTTTGGTTCAACACTTCCAACAATCCCCAACATTTCACAAATGATCCCAAAAGAGAGTTTGTTGATTGTATCAAAGTTTCAGGCAAAGCCTGCAGATCGCCGAATGAGGGAACAGAAAGACAGACAGGCTATTGAGTCATTTGATCCTGCTTAGTCATTCAATGAGATTATGGTGACTCTGTACCTCAATTCCATTCATGTACCTTTGTTTAATGTCCTTTAGGGAAGAAAGATTGCCATTTATACCTGGTCTGGCCTACATGTGACTCCACATGTTTAGCACTATGGTCAATACTCTGAATAGGCTGAACAAGGCACTCAATGTTATCAAACTGTTCAGACCTTTAAAAGGAATGAAACCAGACAAACCACCTGGCATCAACCCAGGTGTTGGAAATGACAGTGGCAGCACAGCCCTATTGACCCTACAAAGACCTCCTTACTAACATCTGATGGTTTGGAACAGCTATCCCACAGACTAGTCAAGCAGCAGCCTGATATAGTGTCATATCCACTAATCGTGTCCATCACATGGTCAGTGGTCAGTGAATTGTGAATTAATGTAATTGATGCTGTTTTTAGTTTGCGTGATTCAGGTTAAAAGTAAAACTTCTGTTTAATCAGTTTAAATGTTAGTTTATTCAAAAGTATTACTGAAGATTTCTTAAGAATAAACAGATAAAGCTATTGACAGAAAAATTAGAAACCAAGTATAAAACATGCTCAAATAAGATAGGAAGAATAGTTATAAGAAGAAAGCCCAAACCCCAGGGTGGGGACTTGTTGCTCGAGATCCTTCTTGCTGAAGTCAAAAGGTTAACAGATCCAACAGCTATAATAGCTTCTCAAATTGAATAGTTGATGCTTTCTTTCACAGATGGACTAAGCAGGTCAGTAGGACTGTTTGCTGACGATTGAACAATGTTGACTACCATTCATGACTCCTTGAATATGGCAGCAGTCCTTATGCAGCAAGACTTGGGCAATGTTCGGGCTTATAAACAACAAAAAAAAATTATCGCCAGGCAATGACCGACTCCAACAAATGAGAATCTGACCATTTCCCCTTAACATTCAATAATACTACCATAGCCGAATCCCCCACTAACAGCATTTTGGGGGCTTCTATTGACAAGAAACTGAGCTGGGCCAGCTGTTTAAATAGTGTGGTTACAAGAACAAGTCAAAGATCAGGAATTCTGCAATGATTAACACATTTCCTAATTCCTCAAATTCAGCATTTGGAGGCGTGAGGGAAAGGGGCATGAGATAGAGCATACCACTGTGTAAAAAACGTTTCCTGATTTCAATCCTGAATGGCCGAGCTGTAATTCAAGAAATATTTCCCTTCATTCTGGATCTGCCCATTGAAAGAACTTTCTCCCCCTCACATTCATTGAATTCTTTATCGGTATTTTGAATTTCTCAAAAGGACCACCACTCAACCTTCTAAACCCAAGGAGGTACAAGCCTCCTTTACGCCACATTATGTAATCATATTATAACCCTTTAAGACCAAAACTTTTGATGAATTTACACCACAACCATTCCAAGGCTAATATATCCCTCAAAGTAAACATAGTACTCCAGTTGGGGCATGTTCAAGAATCGATACAACTGCAGCATAATTCCATTTGCATTCCAGTGCATTTGAGACACAAACATTCTATTACTCTCCTTAGCTACTTGTTACACTTACTCAGTTTTTAGTGTTATGAACTCAAGAAAGTTCTGGATTCAGAATTGGCTGGCTGACAGAAGGCAGAGAGTAGTTGTAGATAGAAAGTATTCTGCCTGGAGGTCAGTGATGAGTGGGGTCCCGCAGGGCTCTGTTCTTGGGCCTCTGCTCTTTGTAGTTTTTATAAATGCCTTGGATGAGGAGGTTGAAGGGTGGGTTAGTAAATTTGCAGATGACACAAAGGGTTGGGAGGTGCCGTTGATAGTATCAAGGGCTACTGCAGGCTGCAGCACAGCATTGACAGGATGCAGAGCTGGGCTGAGAAATGGCAGATGGAGTTCAACCTGGATAAATACAAAGTGATGCATTTTGGAAGGTCAAACTCAAATGCTGAATATCAGGTTAAAGACAGGATTCTTGGCAGGGTGGAGGAACAGAGGGATCTGGGTGTGCAAGTACATAGATCCCTCAAAGTTGCCACCCAAGTGGATCGGGTTGTTAAGAAAGCATATGGTGTTTTGGCTTTCATTAACAGGGGGATCAAGTTTAAAAGCCGTGAAGTTTTACTACAGCTCTATAAGTCCCTGGTGAGACCACACTTGGAATATTGTGTCCAGTTCTGGTCGTCCTACTATAGGAAAGATACAGAGGCTTTGGAGAGGGTGCAAAGAAGGTTTACCAGGATGCTACCTGGACTGGAGGGCTTGCCTTATGAAGACAGGTTAAATAAGCTCGGAGTTTTCTCTCTGGAAAGGAGGAGGAAGAGAGGAGACCTGATTGAGGTGTACAAGATAATGAGAGAAATAGATAGAGTCAATAGCCAGAGACTTTTCCCCAGGGCAGGACTGACTGGCATGAGGGGTCATAGTTTTAAGACATTAGGAGAAAGGTATAGAGGAGACGTCAGAGGCAGGTTCTTTATGCAGAGAGTTGTGAATGTATGGAATGCGTTGCCATTGGTGGTGGAAGCAGAGTCATTAGGGACATTTAAGCGACTGCTGGACATGCTCATGGATAGCAGTGAGTTGAGGGGTGCGTAGGTTAAGTTATTACAATTTACATTAGGTTTGAACCTTGGCACAACATCGTGAGCCAAAGGGCCTGTTCTGTGCTGTACTTTTCTATGTTCTAAAGGAACAGGAGTGGATCTTATAGTCCATTGAGCCTGATCATCAATATGATCAAACTGATTGTAGATATCGACATCATTTTTTTGCTTCCTACCATGATTCCCTGGGAAAGCAAAAAAATCTATCTATTCCAAACTTAAACATATTCAACTATGCACCATCCATAAACCTCTCAGGCAGACAATTCCAAAAATTTACAATACTTTCACAGGAAGTAATCTCTCCTCACTTCAGTCCTAAATGATTATCTCCTTATCCTGAGAATATGTCCTTAACCAAAAATAACAAATCTCTTCACTTCTACCCTGTCAAAGCCACTCAGATTCTTGTATGTTTCAATAAGATCGAATGACAAGAAATCTTTTAAAGATATGAGTACAGGGACATTCAACCCTCCCACTTTTTCCATGGTTTCTACCTTTCCACAGTGCGTACATCCGCAATTGAATGCGATTTGCCATAGTTTTGCACTGAGTATAGATGCCAGGTTATAAGTCAATCTTTAAAGCTTCAAAACCTCCTCCAAAGTAAGTCATTCATTATCCTGAAATGGAAATATATTGCTGTTCCTTCAGTGGTGCTGTGTCAAAATTCTGGAACACATGGAGTTATAGATCTCCCTACACCAAAAGGATTGCAGCAATTCAAGAAGGCAGCTTACCACCACCTACTCAAGGGCAACAAAGGATGGACAATAAATATTGGCCCAGACAGCAATGCCCATGACCTATATGTGAATTAAAAGAAGGTGGATCAATATAAAAGTGATCCACCAGAATGGGTGTGGACAATCACCATTTTGAAATACCAAACATCACAAAGAGTGTCGTAAAAGTTTGTACAATTTTGCAAAACAGCTTTTTTCTCTTTCTTGATTCTACTTGCCAAGCTATAAGTTATTGGTAAGTAAAGCATGCATTCGTGGGGTGAACATTTGAGGCTAAATACTAACGCGAGCATAGCATGTCATGGAGAGGGTGGTCAAGTATTAAGTAAACACTGAGGCATGACGTTTGAGGATGGAGAAATTGGGTCAGCTTGTACAATGGGTCAACTTATATATTGTGATTTATGGTACACTGTTTGCATCTCTGGGCAATTTACTGATCCCATCCGTGCAATTTATTGCACATCCTAACTTAGTATCATTTTGCAAACACGGAGATTTGGAGAGTGAGAATGGAGTCCAATATGGGCCAATTAATGTTGCTGCAGGAAACATTGCAAGGTGGTCATAATTGTTTATCTGGATGTAGAAATTGCTGTTGATGTTGCAAAATTGCTTTAAAAACTAATTTTTAGCTTTTTAATCATTATTTTGCTCATCTTTACTGGTAATGTTATTACCTTTAACTGATTTTTAGGTCAAACAGGAATTCCCTGGTTATTTTCTAAGTAGTAGGCAGGAAATATCTAATGTAAGTTCTAATGTTGAAGCCATTTAAATTCTTATTTGTCTCATGACAGGAATATAAAGCATACAATGCAAAAAAATACAAAGCGTGTCCTGTCTCCCTATTAATTTATGTATGAAAGTGATATACAGGAGGAGGTGAATCACACTGAGATTATTCCAACCCAGAATGAGTCACAAGTTAAAAAGACTTGGAGACAAGTTGATGCGTGGGCAGCAATACTGTGAGGACCTCCATTTCAGTGCCTGTAGGCAAACCCCTTGTTCTTCCAGAAGAAGTTGCACATCTCCAGTTTCTGTTTTGGATTTTATTGTCAAGCCACAAATGATTTTTAACATTCATAGATTGCCCTCAAGCATGATGAAGGTCTCCTTAATCATTGCTAATAAGCAATGCTGCCACTATGATCTGCATGTTATTATATATCCCTGACATGTAAATAATTAATAAAGAGTTCGCGACAGAAGTAGAAAGTTGTCAATTCCATGGCAGATAAAGTTATTGTTACATTTATTTAGTGCTTATTTAGTTACTGTTGTGGTAGCAAGAACCCCACGCTAGGAATGAAGTGATTAAATAATCTTGATTTAAGTGATATCGTTTGAAATGCTCATCCTGTTCCTGAGAAGGAAAATAGTGTCTCAGTTTAACATGCCTCCATATTTCAAAAGACACAGAGTCATAGAGATGTATAGCATGGTCCAACTCATCCAAGCCGACCAGATATCCTAACCTAATCCAGTCCCATTTGCCAGCACTTGGCCCATATCCCTCCAAACCCTTCCTATACAAAAACCCATCCAGATGTCTTTTAAATGTTGCAATTGTACCAGCATCCACCATTTCCTCTGGCAGCTCATTCCATATACGCACCACCCTCTGCATGGAAAAGTTGGCCTAAAGGTACCTTTTATATTTTTCTCCTCTCACCTGAAACCTATGCCCTTTAGTTCTGGACTCCCCACCCCAGGGAAAAGCCCTCATCTATTTATCCTATCCATACCCTCATGATTTTATAAACCTCTATAATGGCACCCCTCAGCCTCCAACGCTGCAGAGAAAACAGCCCCAGCCTATTCAGCTTCTTCCTATAGCTCAAATCCTCCAACCCTGGCAACATCCTTGTAAACCTTTTCTGAACCCTTTCAAGTTCCACAACATTCTTCCAATAGGAGGGAGACCAGAATTGCAACAATGGTCAGACCCACGTCCTTACAGCTGCAACATGACCTCTCAACTCCTATAATCAATGCTCTGACCAATACAGAAAAGCATACCAAACGCCTTCTTCACTATCATATCTACCTATGACTCTACTTTCAAGGAATTATGAACCTGCACTCCAAGGTCTCTTTGCTCAGCAACACTCCTCAGGACTTTACCATTAAGTGTACAAGTCCTGCTAAGATTTGCTCTTCCAAAATGCAGCACCTCACATTTATCTAAATTAAACTCCATCTGCCACTCCTTGGTTGATTGGCCCATCTGATCAAGGTCCCATTGTACTCTGAGGTAACCTTCTTTGCTGTCCACTACACCTCCAATTTTGGTATCATCTGCAAACTTACTAACTATACCTCCTATATTCACATCCAAATCAATTATACAACTGATGAAAAGTAGTGAGCCCAGCATCGATCCTTGTGGCACACCACTGGTTACAGGCCTCCAGTCTAAGAAACAACCCTCCATCACCATCCTCTGTCCTCTAGCTTTGAGCCAGTTCTGTATCCAAATAGCTAGTTCTCCCTATACTCCATGAAATCTAACCTTGCTAACCAGTCTCCCATAGGGAACCTTGTCGAATGCCTTACTGAAGTCCAAATAGATCATGTCTACAGCTCAGGCCTCATCAAACCTCTTTGTTACTTCTTCAAAAAACTCAATCAAGTTTGTGAGACATGATTTTCCACGCACAAAGGCATGCTGACTACCCCCAGTCAGTCCTTGCCTTTCCAAATACAGGATTCCCTCCAACAACTTGCCCACCACCAATGTCAGGCTCACCGGTCTATAGTTCCCTGGCTTTTCTTTATCATCTTTCTTAAATGGTGACATCATGTTAGCCAACTTCCAGTCTTGGCACTCACTTGTGACTATCAACAATACAAATATCTCAACAAGGGACCCAGCAATCATTTCCCTAGCTTCCCTAGTCATCCAACATTCCCTACACCTACCAGCCTTTCCTTTCACCCTAATTGGAATATACTGACTCTGGACTCTCGTCATCTTATTTTTGAAGGCATCTCATTTTCCAGCCATCCCTTTACCTGCGATCACCTACCGTCAATCAGCTTAGTACCATCAAACTTAGCCTTCCTCCAATTTAGAACTTTAACTTTTAGATTCGGTCTATCCTTTTCCATCACTATTTTAAAACTACTAGAATTATGGTCCCAGTCCCCAAAGTGCTCACCCGCTAACACCTCAGTCATCTGCCCTGCCTTATTTCCCAAGAGTAGGTCAAGTTTTGCACCTTCTCCAGTAGGTACATTCAGATGCTGAATCAGGAAATTTTCTTGTACACAAATTCCTCTTAACAAATTGGGCGGCACGGTGGCACAGTGGTTAGCACTGCTGCCTCACAGCGCCAGAGACCCGGGTTCAATTCCCGCCTCAGGCGACTGACTGTGTGGAGTTTGCACGTTCTCCCCGTGTCTGCGTGGGTTTCCTCCGGGTGCTCCGGTTTCCTCCCACAGTCACAAAGATGTGCAGGGCCAGGTGAATTGGCCATACTAAATTGCCCGTAGTGTAAGGTAAGGGGTAAATGTAGGGGTATGGGTGGGTTTCGCTTCGGCGGGGCAGTGTGGACTTGTTGGGCCGAAGGGCCTGTTTCCACACTGTAATCTAATCTAAAATTCCTCTCCATTTAACACTTAATACTATGGCAGTCCCAGTCTATGTTTGGAAAGTTAAAATCCCCTATCATAACCACCCTATTATTCTTACAGATAACTGAAATCTTCTTACAAATTTGTTTCTCAATTTCCCACTGTCTATTAGGGGGTCTATAATACAATCCCAATAAGGTGATCATCCTTTTCTTATTTCTCAGTTCCACCCAAATAACTTCACTGATATATTCCCAGGAATATTCTTCCTAAGTATAGAAGTAATGTTATCTCTTCTCAAAAACGCAACACCCCCTCCTCTCTTGCCCACCCTTTCTATCCTTCCTATAACATTTGTATCCTGGAACATTAAGCTGTCAGTCCTGTCCATCCTTGAACTACGTTTGTGTAATTGCTATGATGTCCCAGTGCCATGTTCCTAACCATGCCCTGAGTTCATCTGCCTTCCCTGTTCGACCTCTTACATTGAAGTAAATGCAGTTTAGTTTATCTACCTTGTTCTCTGCTTTGTTCCTGCCTGCCCTGACTGCTTGACTTGCTCCTTTTTCGAACTCTACCAGTTTCAGATTGATCTTTCCTCACTATTTCCCTGGGTTCCACTGTGGCTCTGGAGTTATACGTAGGCTCGAAAAGGTAAAAGGCAGCAGATTTCATTTCCTAAAGGATATTAGTAAACTAGATGGGATTTTCAACAGAAGTTAAATGGTCACCACTAGGCAAGCTTTAGTTTTAAATTCCAGATTTGTATTTAATTTGAGTTTTAAAAGATGTTCCTAAAGTGATAACCTGGGACTGTGGATTATAAGCCCAGGGATATTGTCACCACATCATCACTCCCACCTTTGACAAATTGACTGAAGGAAAAAAAAAGCACAAGTCTGAGTTAAAGATGCTGATGGTGCACTTCACTCAGCACCACAAGTGATGGCCCACAATAGCCAGGCTGCTGTAAAAACTTGAAAATAAATGTGTTCCCTCCAGCTGCAACTACATGTTTCCATTATCTGCACCCATGAAGACATAGGGAACTGCTTGGCAAATGGATATTCCCAAATTAATAATATAAAATTCGCAACATGCAGACAAGTTTAGGTGCACATCATCAGTGAGAGTTTATACTGAGAGTATTAAAGGTGGCAAACCCGGTGAAAGGCTTGTGCCCAATATGTCGATTCTCATGCTCCTCGGATGCTGCCTGACCTGTGCTTTTCCAGCACCACACTCTTGACTCTGATCTCCAACATCTGCAGTCCTCATTTCCTTCTGAAAACTACATTAATATGGGTCGCATTGTGCTGATGTTAGAGAGGGTAAAGGCATTTGTGAAATTGAGGAAGTTTCCATATGAGTGAGCAGCTGAATGAGATAAAAGTGTATTTGCATATTTAAATTCACTCATGGGATGTGGGCATTGCTGGCAGGGGCCAGCATTTATTGCCCCATCCCTATTTGCACATAAGTAGCTGAAAAGACATTATTTGGCAATTTACTTTGACAAACTCCATCACAATGTTAAGTAATTTCCTCATTGAGGGAGGACACTTCCTAGCAGTAGCAAGTCCATTGACCTGCTTTACCACCTCTTTCTCACAGCCCTTTTGTGGACTGTGTCCATTGTGGTTTCTCTGATAGTGACTTACAGCTCAGTCTGAGAGAGGAACTGTTCTCCTTCCGTCTCTGAATTCCTCCACCAGCAAAAATTTTGACTAAAACTTTCTTGCACATTAGACTTTTAAGAAACTGCACATTTAACCTCTGTCCCCATTTTCCACAATACTGTTGGCCAGTCCCAGCCCAGAACTAGTTACAACTTTTGAAAAGATATTTAAACCCTTTGGTAGCTTTTGCCATTAATAGAAAGGTGAATGAGGTGACACCCAAAATGAAATGGAAGGAACCCTCATGTAGGTCTATCAAAGAGAGGATACAGCCAAATATTGGAGCAATACAATCTCCTGTTACAGTGTCCGTCAGGAACTGAAATGTCTACACATATTATTTCTCTAACACAGTGAAGTAGGTGCAGCTCTGTCAGTCAATCATTCTAAAAATGTACATGTCAGCAAAAAACAAACATGCTACAGAAATGAACTGATCACCAGAACCTTGACATAAATTGCTTTTTCCTTAGCAAGTGACATATAGAGGTATAAAGAGTGCTTCACACACACAGCTTTTGGAATATGTCATAATTTCTTGGTTGCCTGAATATTTCAGCTGTGCCTTTGTTTGTAACGTGTGTGAAAGGTGGGTGGAAGAAGAATGTTACTAGCATCTGCTCAATATTTCAATCAGGTAAATGCAGTTGGGAAGTATACTCTCATCTCTAAGATGTACTATGGAGTGTGAGATTGAGGGGAGGAAGAAATACAAGAGAAGGAAATACCCAGTTCCACACTATCATGCAAAGTTAACGAATTTCATTCTGGATGGTTGCATTTTGCATTTCGGTTCAAGGTATGCCTTCATGTTGCATTTCCCCATGAATGGGGAAGCAGGGGTTTCAATCATATGTGATGCCCAGTTTTAAATAACTTATTGCTGCACTGTCTTTGGACTAACATGAAATAAATTACCACTTGCGCTAGAACAAGAAACCTATTATACTTTTAAAGTCTATTTATAATAAAAAGAAGAAACTTTTATTTATGTAGCATTTGTCATAAATATCAGGGCATGCCAAAGTACTTTATACCAAATTAAATATTTTGGGTATTATAGTCATCGTTTTAATTAGGGAACATGGTATACATGGTTCCCTAAAGACAACAATAAAATAATGACCAAGAAAGATTTGCTCTTTCCAGTGATATTCAGAACTCTCTTGCTGTTTTTGAATGTAGATCTTTAACATTCCACTTGATGGAGAAAATAGGTTGAACATCCCATCCAAACTGGAACATTAAATTGCTCAAGTCTCTAGAGTAAGGTTGTGAACCCATAGCCTTTTGACTGTGTTTGGATAGAAGCTATAATAATGTGCTTCTTAAATTGCTCTAGTCATGGGACACAAAAACAGAAAGTACCTGTGAAAGTCAGTAGGTCTGGCACTGACCTACTGAGTGAGAAGAAAGCAGAGTTAATGTTTTGAGTTTGGTGACTCATCATTGGAATAGTTGTGTGACCTCTCCCATGACCACACACATGTTGGAGGCATCATACAACCAATTCAACAAAGACATTGTAGATAGAAAACTGTTGTCCTTTGAAATCATAACGTGGCAGCACCGTGGAGCTGAGACTGAGTATTGAAGAACTGTAGAGAAGCATATCTATCAAAAGAGGAACACAGGAATGTCCCAGGCTGCTAAAAGCTGCTAAAATCCATGGGAAGCCATAGAAAAGGAATTTGCAGAAAGGTCACAGCTGAAAGCACTGGCAGAAAATGGCTGCAAAATTTACTTTCCTAGCAGTGGTCAAAATGAAAGATGATGTGATATGAACTATCAGTTTTTCCACTTGCAGCGCCAAAATTACAAAATTATAACAGAATCAATTAACAAGCCAGTGTACCTACAAGTAGCAACACTTTGATCACTATCGGGAAGAGGCTATTATAAGGTGTATTCTGCCGTTAATCTCTTGAAAGAACAGAAAAACCACGCTGCAGAAATTTTTTAAATCTTGAAGGCGTGCCTTGAACCTAAATTGAATGTAACTTATAAATGGCATTTGTTCAACATAAGAGCTCAAGGTGAAAAATAGCCTATTGATAGATGTGTGACTACATTAGCAGAGCTCACAGATTCATGTGAATTCAGCAACTGAAAGATGATCTCATCAAAGACAAAGTTATCTTAGAATTAAGATATCGTCTATACAATCTGACTGCTAAAGAAGGAGAAAGCAACTCTGGAAGAAGTTATAAACAAGTCCAGAATCTCTGTGCTTGTCAATTAACAGCTATCAAATATATGGGAGAATGGACAAGAATGTCCATAGTGTGGAATTACAGCCCATTCCTGTCCACTTTGTTTAAAATTAGCTCAAACCTTTCAAGCACAACAATATGGAGGAAAGTAACAAAGAAAGGACATCAGAAAGATCAAGACCAAGAACAAGTTAAATATTGCCGAGATCATCATATTAAAGACAAAAATTGCATGCCCAGTCTGGGGAAAACAGTGTTATGATTACAAATAACTAAATTAAGTATAGAGCTAGCAATCCTCAAAAAGGTATAGAGGTGATTGGCATAAAGATGGAAGACGATAGCTAAAACTAATCAAGCAGTGACACTACAGAGATATCAGAAGAAGGTTCAGATGATTTAGAATAGATCTTAGAGCAAGTTGGCAATGATAGATCTAAAGTAGACAAATGGTTTGCAACTATTATGATGATGGGAGCAAAATGAGAGTACCAGGAAGTGTCAGATAGACACTGGTGCTTCCCACAAGTCCAACCTCACAGATGTGTGTAAAGTTACAGCAGATGGTGATCCGAAAATAAGCCTCCAAAAGGTAAAATGGTGACAAACGATGTTCCAGTAGAGGGAACAAATTACTCTGAGAGATTCATGGAATGACAAGCCTGATAATCTGGAATTCCAGATACTTGGCACAAACTTAAGCCATGCGCCCCAGCAGGAGCAAAGTAAAAGCTCAGCCTAGCCAGCCTGAATGTGCCGGATCAGCATTTTATAGACCACATCGACTGAAAAACAGTCAAACAGATAAATCAAAAAGGGTCTGGCTGCTGGACTACAAAAGAAATGCGATGTCAGAGTAAAAAATCAGAAGGGTTGGCTTGCTGGATAAAGCTAATGAACTAAAGGAAAACGACATCGAATTCTGCAAAATAGGCTGAGCAAACTGGGCTCCAAACATTAACTCTGCTTTTTCTCCACCGATGCTGTCAAGTTTCTTCAGCAATTTCTGGTTCTGTTTCAGATTTCCAGCATCAGCAGTTCTTCCTTTTATTTTCAGCTGAGAAAAGTATGAAAGAATACTGGGGATCACATCACTTCAACCAGTGAGCACAGGAGGAAAAGCTCACAACCCAAATGTGTGCAGAGAGACAAATAACAAAGGGAGGTTATAGTGTGGTGATAATGTTAGCAAGTTTGTAATACAGGAGCCTGGACTAATGGTCTCGGGACAAGAGTTCAGACCTCATCAAAGTAAATGATAAAATTTAAATGCAATAAAGCTCTGAAATAAAAAGCTGTTTTGATGGTGACCAAGTCATCACTGTTGATTGTTATAAAATGCTACCTAATGGCCTTTACGAAATGAAATCTTCATCCTTGTATCTTATGGTCTACATGTGACTCCACGCCCACAGCAATATGGTTGATTTTCAACTGCCTCTGGTCAATTAGGGTGGGTAATAAATGCTGACCTAACTATTGACACTCACATCCAATAAATAAAAAAACAACTAGAATAATAAACAGCTTTGCTAATGCAGCAAAACAATTACTTGCATAGAGGGTAACTCAGGATATAAATGATAGAGCATGCAAGTCTTTTTGCTTTTTGTTTGCAATGAAAGGGAGGACATCTCAATGGAAATTGTACTAATGTGCTCCTGGCTTGCTTTAATCTGCCATGACATTCAGTGCAGGCAGTTGTCTTACAGCCAGTTCAATAAAGACATAGTACACAAAAGACCACGGTTCTGCAACATCTTAGCAGACTATGAGGCAAGAGCACTACTAACTCAGCTAGAGTTGACACTGAGGATCAAACTATGCTGGGCTAAGATTGAGAGCTGGATATTTTCTATGGCTTCAGGAGCCCCACACCAGAACCAAATCAAGATCACGAGCCCACTCTTACCAGCAGTAACTCTGCCTTCTGATCTCCTCATTAGTCACCTCTGCACTTTACTGACCTTTGAAGGTCTCTCGACCAGCTGTTGAGGAGCTTAAGCAACTCACCACCGAGGCAGGTAGGAAGTGCGACACGGTAGGGTGCCAAGAGGCTTTGACAAAGTACTGAAATGGTGAGGTAGGAGCCAAGGGAAAGCCCATTACAGGATTAGTTTGGGTCATAGGTCTGCTTTTCATTAATGCTATTTAGCCATGGAGCCTCTGGTTCCAAAAAAAGCCCCAAAGCCACTGAACGCTGGTCAATTCCAGTGAGCTGAGGGTGGGCTGTGCTCCACTGCAAGTGATGTGCCATGAGGCCTCAAAACTGACCCTGTCTACAACTGTAAACAACTCCATGGTTCCACAGCCACACCCCAATACAGCCACATACTCCCACCCCCACTACCCTGACTCTGTAGGCACCCATTTCAGAATTGAATTCTAGATTACTGTCATTCTTTGGTAATGCAGAAGAATGGGCGGCACGGTGGCACAGTGGTTAGCACTGCTGCCTCACAGCGCCAGAGACCGGGGTTCAATTCCCGCCTCAGGCGACTGACTGTGTGGAGTTTGCACGTTCTCCCCGTGTCTGCGTGGGTTTCCTCCGGGTGCTCCGGTTTCCTCCCACAGTCCAAAGATGTGCAGGTCAGGTGAATTGGCCATGCTAAATTGCCCGTAGTGTTAGGTAAGGGGTAAATGTAGGGGTATGGGTGGGTTGCGCTTCGGCGGGTCAGTGTGGACTTGTTGGGCCGAAGGGCCTGTTTCCACACTGTAATGTAATCTAATGTACTCTAATAGGAGGGCATTAGACGATCATGCCTGTGCTAGTTCTTTGAAGTTGTGACCAGGATATGGAGAAAGAATCATGAAGTGGGACAAATAGATTGGGAAGGAGCAAAAATGGCCTTTGCAGTGATATGTACTTCTTGTCAGATGTGGAAGTTTAAAGAGAGTTTAAGGGTTACTGTGGATTATATCTACCATAAGTGCTGTTGGATGCGAATCTTATCAGATCGAGTGGATCTGTTGGAGAGAAGCAATGAGGAATTTGCAACAGCAACAGTATGTGATGGATGGCAGTTATAGAAAGGCGGGGGGGGGGATGTCTCAGATACAGTCACATAGATGGGTTATCTCCAGGAAGGGTAAGAGAGGTAGGCAGCTAGTGCAGGAGTCTTTTGTGGATATACCCATTTCAAACAGGTATGCTGTTTTGGAAAATGTAGGGGGTGATGGATTCTCAGGGGAACGTAGCACAAACAGCCAAGTTTCTGGTATTGAGACTGGCTCTAATGCAACGAGGGGTATGTCGGCTTCCAAGAAATCAATTGTGTTAGGGGATTCTGTAGTCAGAGGTACACTCAGACGTTTCTGTGGCCAGCAGAGAAAAAGCAGAATGGTGTGTTGTTTCCCTGGTGCCAGGATCAAGGATGTCTCAGGGAGGGTGCAGAACATTCTCACAGGGGAGAGGGTCCAGCAAGAGGTCATTGTCCACATTGGAACCAACGACATTGGAAGGAAAAAGATTGAGATTCTGAAGGGAGATTACAGAGAGTTAGACAGAAATTTAAAAAGGAGGTCATCAAGGGTAGTAATATCTGGATTACTCCCAGTGCTATGAGCTAGTGAGGGCAGGAATAGGAGGATAGAGCAGATGAATGCATGGCTGAGGAGCTCGTGTATGAGAGAAGGATTCACATTTTTGGATCATTGGAATCTCTTTTGGGGTAGAAGTGACCTGTACAAGAAGGACGGATTGTACCTAAATTGGAAGGGGACTAATATACTTGCAGGGAAATTTGCCAGAACTGTTTGGGAGGATTTAAACTAGTAAGGTGGGGGGGTGAGACCCAGGGAGATAGTGAGGAAAGAGATCGATCTGAGACGAATACAGCTGAGAACAGAAGTGAGTCAAACAGTCAGGGCAAGCAGGTATAAGCTGGGACTAATAAATTAAAATGCATTTATTTCAATGCAAGGGGCCTAACAGGGAAGGCAGATGAACTCAGGGCATGGTTAGGAACATGGAACTGGGATATCATAGCAATTACAGAAACATGGCTCAAGGATGGGCAGGACTGGCAGCTTAATGTTACAGGATACGAATGCTACAGGAAGGATAGAAAGGGAGGCAAGAGAGGAGGGGGAGTGGCATTTTTGATAAGGGATAACATTACAGTCGTGCTGAGGGAGGATATTCCCGGAAATACATCCAGGGAAGTTATTTGGGTGGAACTGAGAAATAAGAAAGGGATGATCACCTTATTGGGATTATATTATAGACCCCCCAATAGTCAGAGGGAAATTGAGAAACAAACTTGTAAGGAGATCTCAGCTATCTGTAAGAATAATAGGATAGTTATGGTAGGGGATTTTAACTTTCCAAACATCGATTGGGACTGCCATAGTGTTAAAGGTTTAGATGGAGAGGAATTTCTTAAGTGTGTACAAGACAATTTTCTGATTCAGTATGTGGATGTACCTACTAGAGAAGGTGCAAAACTTGACCTACGCTTGGGAAATAAGGCAGGGCAGGTGACTGAGGTGTCACTGGGGCAGCACTTTGGGGCCAGCGACCATAATTCTATTAGCTTTAAAACAGTGATGGAAAAGGATAAACCAGATCTAAAAGTTGAAGTTCAAAATTGGAGAAAGGCCAATTTTGACTGTATGAGGCAAGAACTTTCGAAAGCTGATTGGAGGCAGCTGTTCGCAGGTAAAGGACTGGAAAATTGGAAGCCTTTAGAAATGAGATAACAAGAATCCAGAGAAAGTATGTTCCTGTTAGGGTGAAAGGGAAGGCTGGTATGTATAGGGAATGCTGGATGACTAAAGAAATTGAGAGTTTGGTTAAGAAAAAGAAGGAAGTATATGTCAGGTATAGACAGGATAGATTGAGTGAATCCTTAGAAGAGTATAAAGAAAGTAGGAGTATACTTAAGAGGGAAATCAGGAGGGCAAAAAGGGGACATGAGATAGCTTTGGCAAATTGGATTCTCCTTAATTCTAAGGGTTTTTACAAATATATTACGGACAAAAGGGTAACTAGGGAGAGAATAGGGCCCCTCAAACATCAGCAAGGCGGCCTTTGTGTGGAGCCACAGAAAATGGGGGAGATACTAAATGAATATTTTGCATCAGTATTTACTGTGGAAAAGGATATGGAAGATATAGACTGTAGGGAAATAGATGTTGACATCTTGCAAAATGTCTAGATTACAGAGAAGGAAGTCCTGGATGTCTTGAAATGGTTAAAGGTGGATAAATCCCCAGGACCTGATCAGGTGTACCCAAGAACTCTGTGGGAAGCTAGAGAAGTGATTGCTGGGCATCTTGCTGAGATATTTGTATCATCAATAGTCACAGGTAAGGTGCAAACGTGGTGCCACTGGAGGTTGGCAAACGTGGTGCCACTGTTTAAGAAGGGCAGTAAAGACAAGCCAGGGAACTATAGACCAGTGAGCCTGACCTCAGTGATGGGCAAGTTGTTGGAGGGAATCCTGAGGGACAGGATGTACATGTATTTGGAAAGGCAAGGACTGATTAGGGATAGTCAACATGGCTTTGTGCATGGGAAATCATGTCTCATAAACTTGATTGAGTTTTTCGAAGAAGTAGCTAAGAAGATTGATGAGGGCAGAGCAGCAGATGTGATCTATATGGACTTCAGTAAGGCATTTGATAAGGTTTCCCATGGGAGACTGATTAGCAAGGTTAGATCTCATGGAATACAGGGAGAACTAGCCATTTGGATACAGAACTGGCTCAAAGGTAGAAGACAGAGAGGGTGGTAGTGGAGGGTTGTTTTTCAGACTGGAGGCCTGTGACCAATGGAGTGCCACAAGGATTGGTGCTGGGCCTTGTACTTTTTGTCATTTACATAAATGATTTGGATGCGAGCATAAGAGGTACAGTTAGTAAGTTTGCAGATGACACCAAAATTGGAGGTGTAGTGGACAGTGAAGATTACAACAGGATCTGGACCAGATGGGCCAATGGGCTGAGAAGTGGCAGATGGAGTTTAATTCAGATAAATGCAAGGTGCTGCATTTTGGGAAAGCAAATCTTAGCAGGACTTATACACTTAATGGTAAGGTCCTAGGGAGTGTTGCTGAACAAAGAGACCTTGGAGTGCAGGTTCATAGCTCCTTGAAAGTGGAGTCGCAGGTAGATAGGATAGTGAAGAAGGTGTTTGGTATGCTTTCTTTTATTGGTCAGAGTATTGAGTACAGGAGTTGGGAGGTCATGTTGTGGCTGTACAGGACATTGGTTAAGCCACTGTTGGAATATTGCGTGCAATTCTGGTCTCCTTCCTATTGGAAAGATGTTGTGAAACTTGAAATGGTTCAGAAAAGATTTACAAGGATGTTGCCAGGGTTGGAGGTTCTGAGCTACAGGGAGAGGCTGAACAGGCTGGGGCTGTTTTCCCTGGAGCGTCAGAGGCTGAGGGGTGACCTTATAGAGGTTTACAAAATTATGAAAGGCATGGATAGGATAAATAGACAAAGTCTTTTCCTTGGGGTCGGGGAGTCCAGAACTAGAGGGCATAGGTTTAGGGTGAGAGGGGAAAGATATAAAAGAGACCTGAGGGGTAACTTTTTCATGCAGAGGGTGGTACGTGTATGGAATGAGCTGCCAGAGGATGTGGTGGAGGCTGGTATAATTGCAACATTTAAAAGGCATTTGGATGGGTATATGAATAGGAAGGGTTTGGAGGGATATGGGCCGGGTGCTGGCAGGTGGGACTAGATTGGGTTGGGATATCTGGTCGGCATGGACAGGTTGGACCGAAGGGTCTGTTTCCATGCTGTACATCTCTATGACTCTATGACTCTATAACTGATGGTTATTAGATGGGCTGAAAGTCCTCTTTCTGGACTATGCTATTTTGTGATTCTTTCAGAATTTGTAAACATAATGTTTCCTCAAATCCCCCATAAACATCCTGGATTCCACCTTAAAATTGTGTCTCCTTGTTACTGATGTCCTCTGGATCCACTTTTAGATTGGTCCCTTCATCACTAATGGATGATACTCTTTCCCTCATCCTTTTATCTCCAAGATGTACTGCAGAAATTCATAAGCCTCCTTTGGCAGCACCTTTCAAATTCACAACAACTATCATCTAGTCAGATGAAGGTAGCAGATACATTAGAACATCACCACTTATATGTTCACTTCCAACTCCCTCTCCATCCTGACTTGGAAATATATCACCATTCCTTCAGTGTCACTGGGTCATGATTCTGCTGTTACCTCTGCACCTACAGCACATGGACTGCAGCAGTTCAAGAGGCAACTTACCATCATTTTCTGCAGGACAACCAGGGATGGACAATAAATGCTGGCCCAGGCAGAGACATCCAGGAATTTGAGCCCATTTAGTAGGCATCAGTGCTTTCAAATGCAATTGAATTAATGACTCTTTCTCCTTACCCGTGATTTATTTTCTCCATCAAGTTAGTATCCATTTCATCTCAGGTTCTTTTGCCAGTTCACTTAAATCTGTGTCCCATGATTCCTAGCTACAATTGAAGAGTCTTGCCTTATTTTCTTACTCTGTCAAATCATCTTCATGCAACTGTCTGCTGTGGTAGGATTCTTGCTTCTAAATCCCAAAGTTCTGAGCTCCAGTCCTGGTTGAGGGCAAAAACTAAGACTGACACTTCATCTGAGCACTGCACTGTCAAAAGGGGTGTCTTTGTAAGGAGACCAAGATCCCATCTGGCAGCCTAGATGTCTGTCTCACACACACACACACACACACACACACACAAAATTGGCATTTCCTAAATTACAAGACTTCAAAAATTACTTCATCGGATGTAAAGCACTTTAGATCATCCATTGGTTGTGAAAAGCATTACATATGTTATAGTATGTCTTTCCCATAATTTTAAACACTTCCTTTAAATCTCCCCTTAACCTATGATGGTCCACAGACACCGATCCAAGCTTCTCTTGTCAACTCACATAGCCAGTATCCCTCATCCCTGGTGTCACCTTACTTCCTCTAGGACTGCAGAACATTTAGATCTGGAATCACACATGTAAAGCTCTCTATCTGGAATGTAGAAACTAATTGGTAATAACTTGCTCAAATTCTTTTTTCTATTTCAGTAGTTTTGATGAACGAGATCATTCTCCCAGTGCAGAAAGAAAATTGCTAATTAAGGTGATTTTTTTTGTACATAACCTACTTCTGAGCCAGCAGAATATTTTATAGATTGCAGCGTGACTTGGGAAACGGCTTCTTTTTTGCATTACATCATTGTCCTCTTTTAGCACATTATGTCATTCACGGTGCAAATCATTCTCTCTGGTCACACTCTGCAGTCCGGGTATAACATTTTGTGCTTAAATTGCTCTTTCATGGTGGAAGGACGTTAAAAAAACTAACAAAAATAAAGCTGAAATATTTACCTTCACCCTTGGCAAGCATAAAAACAGCCTTGAGAACATGTGAAAGCTAATTAATAGTTAGCAATATTCAAAAGGAAGATGTACCTGAGACAGTTAAATAACGAGTCGGGGCAAAGAAATCTATGCAGCCAGCACAGAACACAACTGCAATTTGAATAATGTTTTACACTCTCCTCCACCCCCCAAACACACATCGCTAAACAAATTATCATAAATCTTCAACACTCCTTTACTCAGGACATGTTTGCTAATATTTTCAAATTTTGTTTGTCTCTGCAGCCATTTCCTTAAAGGGTTTAGAGACTAGTCAACATCACAATTCTCAGTCTTTCACATGTGGCTGAGATCACCTCCTGAGGTGACATCTGTCTGTTCTCTTACGTCGTGTTTGCATTACTGCCTCTTGGTTTATCATTTCCAACTTTGCAAAACAGGAACAAACCTTCTTAAATAAAGGTGTTGAATTTAACTCCTCTCCCCTCTGACAGGTACAAGAGAAGAGTTTGTGCCAATATAGCCTTCAAATTGGTTTAAACTCAAGTTAAAGTCAACCCCAACGTGTCACAACAAAATCATTTGTCTCACCGTGATCAACTCCACACTTTTCAACTCAATTGCTGGCTTACTCTCTAAATTATTTAAGATTGTAGCCCCAATTCCATGTCTAGTGTTGGGCGACTGATGGCAGGTGAGAGTTGAACCTGGACCTTCTGGGCTAGCTCAACATCACCCAGGCATGTTATGATACAGCTTAGTGATGGGTGGGATTTGAACCCAAACCCATCTAGTTCAGAGGTTGTGACACTATTGATGCACCACAAATAGTTCAACTGACCTACATGGTCTTGCTCAAATTTCTGGAAATTTGTACCCATAAAGTTCTAGTTGCGTATGTGCTTAATTAATCAGTTTTAATTGTTGTTCTATTTTATCTCAATATTGAAAGAAAATGCTACTTTCTTTCCTCTCAGTGCTTCCCAGTAGCTAATTCAATCCTTTGTGTTTGTTTTTTGATCATTTTTTAAACATGTTTTCCTTTTAATTAATATTAATTTGTCAATTGCTGATGAGCAAAGTCTTGAGGTATATTGTTACTTATATAACCAATAACTCGAGTGAGCTCTTTGTACAGTTGGAAATTTTCTTCAAGAGTGTTCGACAAGTAGACTGTAGAATTGAAAAGAGGCAGCTCTGAAAGGTACTTAATAGTAACTAGCTATGTGGGCCTGAAAGAAATGTCGCTATCTTACTGAAGCAAAGTTCAAAATCACACAACACCAGGTTATAGTCCAACAGGTTTAATTGGAAGCACACTAGCTTTCGCAGCTATGCTCCTTCATCACAATCACCTGACGAAGGAGCATCGCTCCGAAAGCTAGTGTGCTTCCAATTAAACCTGTTGGACTATAACCTGGTGTTGTGTGATTTTTAACTTTGTACACCCCAGTCCAACACCGGCATCTCCAAATCATGATTACTGAAGCAATACTTACATTTGTAGGATTTGTTGCTGCTGGGCACAAAGTGTTAAGGATCAAATAAGATGGAAGGCTGAATCTTATGTTTTTTTTGTGAAATCAGAGTTATGTCGGCTTGTCAGAGGGATTTCCACTACAAGGATGAGTGGATTTAGTCACTGTATCTTATCTCGCTTGCCTCATTAACCACCAAGGGGGCTGAGAGATAAATGGGAGGGGGGTGGGGCTGGGGGGGGAAGGTAGCTGAGAGTGCAATAGGTAGATGAAAGTGGGGGAGAAGGTGCACACTCAGCTACCTTCTCTCTAACCCCATCCCCTTCCATTTATCTCTCAGCCCCCGGGCCCAGAAGTCTCATTCCTGATGAAGGGCTTATCTCCTGCTCCTTGGATGCTGCCTGACTGGCTGTGCTTTTCCAGCACTACAGTCTCGACTCCAATCTCCAGCATCTGCAATCCTCACTTTCTCCTCATTAACCATCAAAACCCCTATGGAAATCATCACACCTGATTTGAGCCCTACCCGCCACGTGTCATTTATTAGTCAGCGGATATCCTGCAATTCACTGGTATCCTTTGTACCATCTTTAAAAGCCCTGTATGGCACCTGGACAAGCAACACCAGTCCAGATCTGCCCTGCATCGTTGCTGATATTTGTCCCAGATATGGCAGAAAGGGAGTTCCCTCTCTTCCCCCAGGACCAAAAGTCCATAACACCAGACCATGCCAGCGTTCTCCGAGGTTACCACCCAGGTTAGTGCAGTGTCAGCCATCTGAGCAATGGGCAGCACTGTAGGAGGAAGGTCAATGTCCTTCTCTACTATGCCAGTGTAAGCACCACCATCTTGTCTCAGATATATCACACTCACACTCTCTCTGCTCCAGGACACACCTCACACTCAGACTCAGGGTGTACCATTCTCACTATTGCCTGCAACATCTTCCTTCAGTCACAGTCACCCAACCCAATCCTCAATACCATTAACAGTGAATCCCCTCTACACTACCATCTCACTAGCATGGGACACCTTCGTAACTGCATCCAAAATAGCTCCTGTGCTACCTGCTTTCATCGCCATTAATATCTGCTGCAATCTCATTCCAGGAGCAAAACAGCCCATGATAGGACAGAAAGAGTCAAGGCAGATGGTGGCCTGCCCAACAGCCAGCTCCTCCCTCCATATATGGACAGCATCCTGACTGTTCATCTCCAAGTACTGGATTACTATTGGAGCCTGCCCTTGAGTGCCCTAAGTGAAGGAAAACCTCCTTGAGTTGACTGAGGCTTGCTGAAACCAAGCAAGTTTCCTTCCTTTGTGTCTACATTAAACAGCAAGGCAAGAAAGCAGTCACATGGACATGAGGGAGAAAATGCAAAAGCATAAGGCAATATAATCAACACAAGGATGCTGTGAGCATCCAGGTAGGCTAAGATCAAGGGACAGCAAGCCAAGAGCCTGGAGATGCAGCCTTGTCTGTTAGCTGGGTGTGCGTCCCTGAGTACACAGTGACCTTGCTGCAGCAATACAAAGAGAGTTACTGGTTCAGCCTGAGATGCAACATTGAAATGCAGTACCCATCCTGTAAGTAGATTGAAAATGTGCCATGAGGGTTCTTGGAGGCAGGCACATGTTGGATGCCAATGTCAACGAACATTTAGTGCACGTGGCCGGTGCTTATGAATGTGCCCAAGATGTAAGTGCCTATGTCCAACAGGGAAGTCCTTTAGAGCAAAGCGTGAGCCAAATACACCAGATTCCACTGAGCTGAATACACCAGATTCCATGCTGGTTTCCACGTCAACCTCTAACTTATTCCATAACTTTGATAAGTTGAAAATCAGAATATTAGTGAGGCAAACCACCAGGCCTGTCGGGTTGGCGGAAGATTGTTATAGAGCATATTCCCTTGGATTTTCTCACAAATATGGTACACCACAAAACTGAGAATTTTTACAAGACATGGCAGTCCTTTTTGGAATACCCGGACATAGATTTATCTGCCACTCTAACAAGGGCTTTTATACAGCTGTAATGATTGTGTTTCACGAATCCAGTATCCAAGGAGGAGGAACTGTGAATGTATGAGTGTTTTGTTTGGCTGGGCTGAGTTATTACTATTTATTTGTTTGTTGTTGGTTATTTATCTATTTAGTTAAATAGCTAGTTTCATTTTTTTAAAACTCTATATTTTTCTGTATATGTTTATACATTTGTACAGGAGGGTGGGTTAGGTTTTTTTTATTTGGGTTTATTTTTGTACTGTTTTGAATTGCATTGTTTTGTACTTGTTGTAATAGTTAAAAAGTCTATTTTTTCTCGATAAAAATATATTATAAAAATAAAGAATATTAGTAAGGCAAGTTGGGCTGTCAACAAAATGTTTAATAAAAATCTACCTTAATGGCAACCCGCAAGGAATTCACCATGCGGCTTGTGAAAAGCAAAGAAAATGGAGCCAAGTGCTACCAGCATCGAGATCAACCTCACCGGACGTCTTATCGGATTCTGCCCCACATTTTCACACAGCCCACATCACTCAAACCCCTGTGAGATTCTGTCCAATGTCATTAATTCTCCAACTCTAAAGGCAGCTTTAATTTTATGAGCTGTGCTTTAGAGGGTCAGCATTCCTGAAGAAGGGCCTGTGCCCGAAACGTCGAATCTCCTGTTCCCTGGATGCTGCCTGACCTGCTGTGCTGTTCCAGCAATAAAGTTTCAACTCAGCATTATAAGCCAATCAGCAGATCATTGGAATAGTTAGCTGCAGATGTAACAAAGGTATGGATGAAAGACAGAATATGTGTTTAAAATACCAAAAAAGAGAAAATGCTGGGAAATCTCAGCAAGTCTGGCAGCATCTGTAAGGAGAGAAAAGAGCTGACGTTTCGAGTCTAACTGACCCTATGTCAAAGCCAAAAAAAAGGAGAAATAGGGAGGTATTTATACTAGACTGAGAGAAGGAGAGTCATGGCTCCAGAAGCAAAGGTAGCAATAAAGAGGTGATAATGACAGTGCATAGAGAGATTATAGAGATTATAGCTGTGAATGACCAAGGCTGAAGCCAGTGCTATGTGACAAAATATGTGGGGGATGGGAGGGAATGGGTGAAGCAGAGGCAAAATGGAAAACAAGGGAGAAGGGTAGCAAAGGGGGAAGAGGACAGGAAAAAGGTGATGAGAGAGTGAGGAGTGAGAGGAAGAGAGACAATCGAGAAATAAGAGGGACAGAACAGTGAAAAAAAATGTTTTAAATATTTGTTTACAGTATCCAAAATACTCAGAAGTTAGTTCAGTGAAAAGTACCCTTCCAGGCAAATGTCATCTACCAAAACATATTGCACATTTACAGTTCACCCTAGACCAGTCTTGCAACCTTGCAACTCTTTCAGCAGAGTTAAAAATCACACAACACCAGGTTATAGTCCAACAGGTTTAATTGGAAGCACACTAGCTTTCGGAGCAACGCCATTGACCAATAGATTAGACACATCGTCTTTTATGGATCTGATATTCTAGGGTCAGGCATAGAAATTGAGAATGGTCATGAGCTATTGGTCTTCAGGTCTAACACCATCACTATGTTACAGGTTAATTGAAGGATTGTTGCAGGCAGAAAACTTGGCCATATGCCCTGTGTAATTAATGGTGTGCCAATCTCACTGCTGCGTCATCTTTACACTGCAATTGAGGGATCGCTTCATGTGTTCACCACTTGGAAAATGTAAATGTGACCAAGCTTTCACTGAACAGCACGGTGGCTCAGTGGTTAGCACTGCTGCCTCATGATACGAGGGATACTGTATGGAGTTTGTTCATTCTGCGTGGGTTTTCATCTACGGTCCAAAGATGTGCAGATTAGGTGGGCTGGCGATGTTAAATTGCCCATGGTGTTCAGGGATGTATAAGTTAGGTGTGTTAGCCATGGGAAATATAGGGTAGGGGGGGAATGGGTCTGGGTGGGATGCTCTTCAGAGGGTCAGTGTGGATGTGTTGGGATGAATGGCCTCTTTCCACACAGTAGGGATTCTATGAACTTCATATCTTGCCTGCAAGAAGAAATTTTCCCAAAAGTCAAACATTTATGCCAAAAAAAACCTGCAGAAAATAGTCTCCTTAATGGCAGTATAAATATTACAGGAAAAGAAAACCTTTACAATAATATAACAGGATAACAAATAAGATGGTAAATCAGTAAAGAGGCAATACAAGATGGATTTGAAGCTGTCCAATCATTTGTTCTTTGTTTCCAGTAAGACCTTTCCAACTCCATGTGGGTATCCATAAGATCATTCATCCTTAGCCAGCTTCACCCATACATGGAGAAGGAGCCATTTATTTCCCATGATCTTTCTGCAGCATATATTAAGGTGAACGGTCATAACTCCAGTTAGGTATGCAGAAGACAGTGAAAGAGTTTCTGAAAAGTCATCCACCTGAAACAGTGGCTGGAGTATTGCCAGCTGTTTAATGACATGGACATTGACAGATGCAAAGAGCGTCTCGACATCAAGAATAAAAAAGTACCAGTTTCAAACCAATTGTTGAACAGCAAGCAGAGATTGTTGCGACTAAGTGACAATGACCTATTTATATGTATTAACATCTTATTATTATCTAATCTCTTCTCATTAATATGCAGCCTCCTATTCTCCCACTTGCCAGATAGAAATTAGCTGGCGATAATTCTCAACAAGAGAGTCTGAACAGATCCTGGTAACTCCAGCACATTACTTGCTCCTCCAAACCTCCACCTTGGGCACAAGGTACCAACATCTCAGGGCACACTCCCTGGGCAGCAATCACATGCATTCCCCTACATTCATGAACTTTGGCATCCGACAAGTACCAGTCTTACTGCGTCATCATGGCACATCTCTGGTCCACTTACAATCTATGTCTGCACCTCAGTGCTGCATCCAAAACACACTGCCACCTCTCATTGCAATGCTGCTGCCAGGACACTTTGCCCACAGGTACCCAGCTCATGGATTGGACCAGGCTGTATCTCAGGAATCCTCACTTTCCCTCTTAGCATTCACTCACTTTATGCTAATCTCAATGCTCACAGCATCCCCACCTTGCTTTGTCTTTTCCAGGCTTTGTCTCCTCAGTTAGACTGTAAAGTCTCATGGTGCTTCTGTTTTCTGTGCTGCTTAGTGCCAACACAAAGCCAGGGAGCTTGTTATGGTTGTCAAAGAGGTGGGCATGTTGCTGTATAGCTCCATGAGATGTTAATTTCACACCTGCATCATGTGCCAGCAACTCACACTGTGGCAAACGCACTGCACAGGCATCAACCAAGTGGCCACGTCTCAAAGTCTAAGGGGAGTATTCCTCAGTCGTCAGTGGGGATGCCATCAAACAGGGAGTCCCAATACAATCAGTCAAGGGCATCATCTGACATCGATGCAGGGCCTGCATTCAGTCAGTCAACCATTTGGGGTGGCCACAGTCAAGGATCTGTATCATGATATTCTGGGGAGCAGGCCATGATTGGTGCGTTAAAACAATGACTGCAGATGCTGGAAATCAGATTCTGGATCAGTGGTGCTGGAAGAGCACAGCAATTCAGGCAGCATCCGAGGACAGGCAAAATCGACGTTTCGGGCAAAAGCCCTTCATCAGGAATAAAGGCAGAGAGCCTGAAGCGTGGAGAGATAAGCTAGAGGAGGGTGGGGGTGGGAGAGAGTGGCATAGAGTACAATAGGTCAGTGGGGAAGGAGATGAAGGTGATAGGTCAGGGAGGAGAGGGTGGAGTGGATAGGTGGAAAAGGAGCTGGGCAGGTCGGACAAGTCCGGACAGGTCAGGGGATCGAGTTTCTGGAGGTTAGAAGCTAGGATGAGGTGGGGGAAGGGGAAATGAGGAAACTGTTAAAATCCACATTGATGCCCTGGGGTTGAAGTGTTCCGAGGCGGAAGATGAGGCGTTCTTCCTCCAGGCGTCTGGTGGTGAGGGAGCGGCGGTGGAGGAGGCCCAGCACCTCCATATCCTCGGCAGAGTGGGAGGGGGAGTTGAAATGTTGAGCCACTGGGCGATGTGGTTGATTGGTGCGGGTGTCTCGGAGATGTTCCCTAAAGCACTCTGCTAGGAGGCGTCCAGTCTCCCCAATGTAGAGGAGACCGCATCGGGAGCAACGGATACAATAGATGATATTAGTGGATGTGCAGGTAAAACTTTGATGGATGTGGAAAGCTCCTTTGGGGCCTTGGATGGAGGTGAGGGAGGAGGTGTGGGCGCAGGTTTTACAGTTCCTGCGGTGGCAGGGGAAAGTGCCAGGATGGGAGGGTGGGTCGTAGGGGGGCGTGGACCTGACCAGGTAGTCACGGAGGGAACGGTCTTTGCGGAAGGCGGAGAGGGGTGGGGAGGGAAATATATCCCTGGTGGTGGGGTCTTTTTGGAGGTGGCGGAAATGTCGGCGGATGATTTGGTTTATGCGAAGGTTGGTAGGGTGGAAGGTGAGCACCAGGGGCGTTCTGTCCTTGTTGCGGTTGGAGGGGTTGGGTCTGAGGGTGGAGGTGCGGGATGTGGATGAGATGCGTTGGAGGGCATCTTTAACCACGTGGGAAGGGAAATTGCGGTCTCTAAAGAAGGAGGCCATCTGGTGTGTTCTATGGTGGAACCGCTCCTCCTGGGAGCAGATACGGCGGAGGCAGAGGAATTGGGAATACGGGATGGCATTTTTGCAAGAGGTAGGGTGGGAAGAGGTGTAATCCAGGTAGCTGTGGGAGTCGGTGGGTTTGTAGAAGATGTCAGTGTCAAGTCGGTCGTCACTGATGGAGATGGAGAGGTCCAGGAAGGGGAGGGAGGTGTCAGAGATGGTCCAGGTAAATTTAAGGTCAGGGTGGAATGTGTTGGTGAAGTTGATGAATTGCTCAACCTCCTCGCGGGAGCACGAGGTGGCGCCAATGCAGTCATCAATGTAGCGGAGGAAGAGGTGGGGAGTGGTGCCGGTGTAATTACGGAAGATCAACTGCTCTACGTAGCCAACAAAGAGACAGGCATAGCTGGGGCCCATACGTGTGCCCATGGCTACCCCTTTGGTCTGGAGGAAGTGGGAGGATTCAAAGGAGAAATTGTTAAGGGTGAGGACCAGTTCGGCCAAACGAATGAGAGTGTCGGTGGAGGGGTACTGTTGGGAACGTCTGGAGAGGAAAAAACGGAGGGCTTGGAGGCCCTGGTCATGGCGGATGGAGGTGTAGAGGGATTGGATATCCATGGTGAAGATGAGGCGTTGGGGGCCGGGGAAACGGAAGTCTTGGAGGAGGTGGAGGGCGTGGGTGGTGTCTCGAACGTATGTGGGGAGTTCCTGGACTAGGGGGGATAGTGGTCAGCACAGTTAAAATCAAGGTGGGAAGAGGCGTTATCTTGGGAAACTGCAATGTTGGGAAGTTGAGGAACTCGATTCTGGTGACTGGAGGCATCAACTTTGAAGATAATTGAGACAATAATTGTAAAGGAGAAAATTTGACATACAAGGTAGGAGACGGTAGTGCATTGGAAGATATAAAATTCTGTAGAAGGAGAGTTTTATCAATGATCATCATCACATGATCTTGTGAGGGGACTGTGCATACGATGGTGGGCAAGACTAAACTGTAGGGCCAGGACTCTGAAGGTAGCAGTGAGAGTGGCAAATGTAATCCAGGTGATGTGGGGGAGTGTGTGGAGGATCAGTACCGATAGGCTGGCCAGACAGTGCCAGCAAGAAAGAGACATGGATGTTTGGGGAGGGGAGCTTGGTTATCAAGCTGAGCCTGAGACTCATTGTGCCTTCCATATTCACATGAGTTGTAGATGCATGCTGGGAATGAAAAATGACTAGGATGGGCAAAGTTACTGCATTTTTTTCTGTCTGAGCACATGGCTGTGTGTGTGAATGATATGAAGTCCTTTGAGAGACAACTGCATCAACCAGGCACTTACAGAGGAAAGGTTGCATCATCTGTAACCACAGCACACTGTACATAAAAGTATGCTGTGTCCAACTGCGTGGGATACAAACGCTGGTTACAAGCAAACTGACTGTGTCATTGATTATTGCAGATTGAAGATATGGAGGACTCTGCCAAACCATCACTTGTAAGTGATGTAAATGCTGACTGCCCTCATTACTGATGACCTGTGCTGTTGCTGATGTTCCCCACACAGGTTCTTTGCAAACATGACCAATGGTCCTAGTCACAGCAGCGGTTATTGTCACAGTGACTAGGGTGCTATGTAGATGCAGAGAAATGGAGGGGAGCTGATACACCAGCATCAACTTCCAGCAGCTACTGAACATCCTCCATATGAAGAAGTTATAGTTGAAAGTACCTTCAGGTTGTGCAGAAGGAAGCTCAGAGTTAATCATCCTTGATGTCATTTCCTCTGGGTGAATGAATGCAGTGTCACCACAGGCTGCTCTCCACACTCAAGAGCAGGCAAAGGGAGAACGTGGTGGATACTGGGGAGTAGGGAGAGTGAAGGGAATCTTTCAAGGAGGAAGATGAAGATATTGAGGAATATCTCCTTCTGCACGAAACATCACAGCAGCATCAGCGCAACAAGTCAGACAGAACATAACTGAAACCCAGTTCCAGTTGATAAGAGCTGGGTACAACCATTACTCATTGTCTGTAAATTTGTTACTCAAGAGGCAAGCAGTCCTATTTCTGTTCCTGTTCTGAGAGGCAAATGCAGCTTTGGTTTACTTGTTTGTTTATTTATTGTTCACCTCTGCTGTTGCTGAATAAAAGTGAGTGCTTTGAATGCTTTCCTGTCCCACACTGAACCAATGACACCATACAGGGCACTAGAGAAATAGAAGCACTGACTTAGATGGGACTGTAAGGTTAATGAGACTAAGCAGAGGGAAGCTATGTGGCATGGTTTTCTTTTAAGATTAGATTCCCTACAGTGTGGAAACAGGCCCTTTGGCCCAACAAGTCCACACCGACCCGCCGAAGAGTAACTCACCCAGTCCCATTTCCCTCTGATTAATGCACCTAACACTACAGGCAATTTAGCATGGCCAATTCACCTGGCCTGCGGGAGGAAACCCACGCAGACACGGAGAGAATGTGCAAACTCCACACAGACAGTCACCCGAGGCTGGAATTGAACCTGGGACCCTGGTGCTGTGATGCAGCAGTGCTAACCACTGAGCCACCGTTCTGCCTTCTTAAATGACAACAGATGTAAGAATGTGCACTTGTCCATGCAATTAACAGTCAACTTTACCCCCAAGAGTCCTGAGAAGTGTTGCTTTGTGGATGCTCTCTCATTTTGTGCAAGGTGAAGGACAACTCTGGACTGCTGGCTTGACCATGCGCACAGTTCAGATTCAAAGATGGAGGAGGGGCCTGGACTCCTGGGAAATTTGAACAATGATAAACTCTATTTTTCTCTCCACAGATGATGCCTGATCTGTGGTGTATTTCCCAAATATTTAAGGCATCTACAACCTATTTAAGAGCTTTCCTCATTTCCATTCAAAACAAGAACACAAAAGAAAAAGATATTATGCCCAGTGCAGATCCCAGAGAACTGCGAGTGACTTTCATATTTTTTGCATCAATTTACAATCTTTGTGGCACTTAAGTAAGATTTCAGTTCTCCAATAAAACAGGAACTGGGACTTTAAATGAAAATGGGAATCCCAAATTCTAATGTTTCACCCAATCTGTGCCAGTTACAAACATCTGGATTAGTGGTGCTGGAAGAACACAGCAGTTCAGGCAGCATCCGAGGAGCAGTAAAATCGACGTTTCGGGCAAAAGCCCTTCATCAGGAATAAAGCGAAGGGCTTTTGCCCGAAACGTCGATTTTACTGCTCCTCGGATGCTGCCTGAACTGCTGTGCTCTCCCAGCACCACTAATCTAGAATCTGGTTTCCAGCATCTGCAATCATTGTTTTTACCCAGTTACAAACATGTTTACCTAGTGCTTAGGACAGGGAGATCAACTCCAATTTTTAATAAATCACTTTCTTACCTGGTGTCAAGTGCAACTCAGATTCCAGATACAAAACTTTGATATTTTTAATTTGTAAGTACAAAGATTGACCAAGTGCTTTTAATTTGAAATGGACAGTTACCAGTTTCAAGCACCAATAAGAGTCTTGCAGTCCTTCAGATTCCTATTGACCAGTGTTAGTACTTGACATTTTATTCCATCAGCAAGAAGGAAGAGTTGAACAAATCACTAAAGCTTGTCCTATTAAGATCTCAACTAGATGAAGGGTGATTGTTCGGATTCAGGTTAGTGAGTGAGGGAATGGTAAGCAAATACTGAAAGCCCTAGATCGATTCAAGCCTCACATTGTACCAGGAGTTACGACATGAATTCCAACGTCAATACCAATTCCAACATCAAAACCATTGTCTCAGACAAGGTTAAAGGGTCAGCAGTTAGAAGATAGGATGATAGGTGGATTGGATTAAATCTGGGTGAATTTACTATAATTTAGTAAATAAAGGTCATGTGGTTCTGGCCTAAGTTGCTTTCAAAGGGAACAGGATGTGTCCATAAATGATTTTTATCACATTTACTCACAGCATGTAGCAAAATAAGACAATAGCAAATTTAGGAAACTTATCTGGATTAGTCACATAAATACCGTAGCTAAAGGAGAAGATCAAAGGCTGACAATCCTGCAACGAATCAACACATCCTCTGACTCCCCAAAGCCTGTCCACCAGCTAAAGTCAGGACTATGAAGGAATACTCTAAACTTGCTTGACAGTACAGCTCCAACATAACTCAAGAAGATTGACACCATCCAGGACAAAACAACCTGCTTGATTGACACCATATCCACAATAATCACTCACTCCTTCCACCAGTAGCAGCAGAGTGTACCATCTATAAGATGTACTCCAGAAATTAACCAAAGATCCTTAGACACAACATTCCAAATGTACAATTACTATAATATAGAAGAAGAATGGCAGCAGACGCTTGGGAATACCATCGCTAGAGTCCCTCAATATCTCAACCTGGCAATATATTGCCATTCCTTCAATATCACTGGGTCAAAATTCTGGAACTCTCTCCCAACTCATCTCTTTGACTCAATGACTCTATGTTGTGGATCTATCCAAAAGACATAGACTGCAGCATTTCAAGAAGGCAGCTCACCCCCAAAGGCAACTAGAGATGGGAAATAAATGTTCACCAAGCCAGCAACATTCACATCCAATGAACAAATTTAAAATAAATGCAATTTTGTGCATACTTGCTAGAAAATTATGGAGATGTTTGGGAGGTGGTAGTGACCAACCCAGTGGAGATGAATGGAGGGGAATCATAACCATGTCAAGTATATGGCAGTAGGCCTCAAGCCTGAAGTTACAACATTTTCCTTCAATATCATGAAAGCAATGGAAATCCATTCAGTATTCAGTTCTTGGCAAAGATTGAGGATATAAATTATGATCAGTGCTTTGTCGATGTGTAGCCCACAATTACAACTGCTGCTTCAAATGAAACCTTCCAAAAGTTAAGCTACACAGTAATGCACAAGTAGGAGTGACAGCATTTCAGTGTAACTCCGTAATTCATTTGTGATTCAATGTATCCTTTGATTTTTGATGTTTTTTGTATGTTTACAATGTGTACATGTCAGGACACTCAATAAGCTTTGTTTGTTTATTCTTTCAAGCATTGTAATGACAGGATTGTTGCTCATCCTTAATTGCTCTTGAGAAGGTGATGGTAAAACATGGCATTTATACTGAAAACTTCATTGAGCCAGTTCAAAAGAAAGACTTATCCTACCTTTCTTTTAATGGCTATGCGAGGTAGGTAGAGGTGGGCTGTGTCAATATCTTGACCAAAATACACCACTTTCAACAGTGCAGCATTTGTTTAGTACTGGATTAGAGTGGCAGCATTGATGTCCGTACTCACATTCTGGAGTGTAACTTGAACCTGTTCATTCAGAGGCAAGAAAGCTGACAACTGAGCCACAGCAAACACATTCAGTACCACTTGTTAATCACAGCAACGCAGAACACAGGAGGAGGCTATTTGACCTATCAGGACTGTGCCAGCTCTTTGAATGGGTTCTCCAATTATTTTCCACTTCCCTGTACTTCCCCATGATCAGCAAGTCCAACCCCAAACCCCTTCAAAGTGTTTCAGCAGTTCTCTTTGATGGCAACAGTTGAACCTGTTCCCACCATGCTTTAAGGCAGTGCATTCCAGATCAGTATAACTGGCTACATTAAATAATTCTCCTCAACCTAGCTCTGATTCTTTTGCTAATTCTCTGAAATAGGTGTTCTCTGGTTAATGATCCCTCTACCAGCAGATTAGAGCTGAAATCATTCCTTGGCAGGGTACTCCGATCGAGCAAGTCAGGGGATAGGGGAATTTATCAAATTTGAATCCTGACTCACAGATCTCAGGCTCCATGACTAGAATGTAGCAAGTAATTACAGGCAAATTCTTCAAAGTCCCTTGCATTTGATTGCTTTCCTTTTGAAGGAGAAAATTCTCCCGAGTCGAGGTAAAGGGTGGCTAATGAAGCTTTTTTTTTTATTTTGTGCATAACCTACTTTTGCAGCTTGCAGAGTATTTGAAATGCTGCAGTCTGACTTGGAAAAGGACGCCTCTTCTGACATTTGCATTACATCATCTCCTTCTTTTAGCACATTATGTCATTTGCATTGAGACGCATCCTATCAGTGGCAGCACTCTGCAGTCTGAGTGCAACATATTGTGCACAGGGTGCTCTTTCATGGTTGAAAATCTGTTAAAGAAAAAGCCTATAAAAATAGTGCCGCAACATTTACTTTCACATTTAAAGATGAGGTAATTGCATAAAGCCTTAGAACCCGCAAATATGTATGAGTGGATCATAGTCACAAAGAATATATGAAGCTGAAACAGTTATGAACTTCGATATTTTCGTTAGCATGTTAGCATACAGGTCTAACCACAGTACTGCCGAGCTGTTTGGGGTTTTTCAACTTGAAATAGACAACTGTCAGTTGCAAAAACGGCCTGCAGTTTCTGGTATTAACAGAAAGTTTGTAATCCTTTAGGCTTGGCTGACAAGATGCATTTACCAAGAGAAGCAGTTTGGACCTAGTCTGTCAGGGTGAATAATTGGAATAGTAAATTCTGAACGTACAGGAGGTGAGAAGCTGAAATCTCCACGTTCTGCAGCAGCTTCTGTGAATGACATTTCTTCAGTACAATGTGAGATCTTTATCTGAACTAGAGAAAACTTGCCAACTTGAAGGTCTAGGTTATTGCAAATTAAAATTTGAGTTGCTCAATTATGGAGTCAATAATTCAAAAGGGCAATATAATAAAAAAGAAAAAGCTATAAATCTGAAATAACATTAGAAAATGCTAAATTAGGTCTTTAGTGAAGAAATTTCTCCTGAACTCTTTATTAGATTCATTAATGGCTACCTTCTATTTACGGTATCTAACAATCAGTATTAGTAAATAAAGAAAATTACAGACCATGGTGCTTTGGATTTACCTGATCTGCTTGGCCTGCTGTGTATTTAAATGACAGTGCTATTGTAGTGAAAGACCTTTCAAACAGTTGTTGACTAAGTGGGAGTAGGTGGTGTAATAAAAGGAAGGATCATTACATCATTTATCATGTTTCAGTGAAAACTATTTATTGCTTATTAAGTAGTCTGCCTGCAAATTTGAGGGGTAGACTGCCTCTAGCTGTTTCAGAAGCAAAATATTGTGGATGCTGGATGCTTGATGGCACACTCAGTCAAATGCAGCCTTGACCTCAAGGGAAGGCACACTCACCTCACCTCTTTTGTCCATGTTTGAACCAAGACAGTAATGAAGTCAGGAGCTGTGTGGCCCTGACAGAACCCAAACAGGTTATTGCTGAGCAGGTGTTGCCTGATAGCACTATTGATGATACCTTTCTTCACTTTACTGATGATTGAGATAGATTGATGGGACAGTAATTGGCTGATTTGGATTTGTCCTGCTTTTAATGCACAGGACATAGCCATTGGATTTGTTCTCTTTATTGTGTATTCAGTCAAGTAGCTGTACGGAAACAGCTTGACTAGGGGTATGGTAATTTTGGAGCACTATTGCTGGAATGTTATCAGGACCCATAGACTTTGTAGTATCCAGAGTCTCCGACCATTTCTTTGACATCACATGGGGTGAATTGAATTGGCTGAAGCCTGGAATCTATGAAGCTGTGGATATCTGAGGGAGGCTGAGGTGGATCATCCACTTGGCATTTTCTGGTTGAAGATCGCCACAAATGTTTCAGCCTTATCTTTTGCACCAATGTGATAGATTCTTGTTATTATTGAAGATGGGGATATTGGTGGAGCCACCTCCTCCTGTGTTGTTTAATTGTTCACCTCCATTCATGACTGGATGTGACAGGGCTGCAGAGCTTAGATCTGACTGGTTCTTAATGGAATCACCAAGCTGTGTCTATCATTTGCTACTCATGCTGTTTGAAACACAAGTAGTCTTGCATTGTTACTTCACCAAGCTGACACTTCATTTTTAGGTCTGTCTGGTGCTGCTCCTGGCATACCCTCCTGCATGCTGCATTGAACCAAGGTTGATGCCCAGGTCTGCTGGTGATGATTGGGGGATATGCAGGGCCTTGTGGTTACAGATTTGTTTTGAAGTACAATTGCATGACTGCTGATGGCCAACAGCGCTTCCTGGCTTCTTTAGTTGCCAGAGCTGTTCAAAGTCTGCCTAATTTGATAAGGAGCAACACAAAAGCTATTACATGGGGTTAGAGTAATTTATTAGTTGGACAAAAAGCAGATCGTCAAGATGAATGGGTCTGTTTCTGGTTGTCAAGATGTAGCTAGTGGTGCACTGGAGTCATAGAGATGTACAGCACAGAAACAGACCATTCGGTCCAACTTATCCATGCCGACCAATCTAGTCCTACAGCCTTAACTATTTACAATTTATATTAGTGGTGTCATGGTGGCTCAGTGGTTAGCTCTGCTGCCTCACAGCAACAGGGACCCAGGTTCGATTCCCGCCTCGGGCAACTGTTTGTGAGGAGTTTGCATATTCTCCCTGTGTCTGCCTGGGTTTCCTCCCACAATCCAAAGATGTGCAGGCCAGGTGAATTGGCCATGCTAAATTGCCCATAGTATGATGTGCATTTGTCAGGGATAAATATAAGGTAGGGGAATGGGTCTGGGTGGGTTACTCTTTGGAGTGTTCATGTGGACTTGTTGGGCAAAATGGCCTGTTTCCATACTGTAGGGAATCTAGTCTAATGACTTGGATGGGGGAATAGAAAGTACCATAGACAAATTTGCAGATATCACAAAAGTAGGTGGGAAAGTAAGTAGCAATGAAGAAATAAGAAATTTACAAATGGATAGGCTAGGTGAATGGGTCAAAATTTGGTAGATGACGTTTAATGTGCATAGGAGCAAGATTATTCATTTTGATCAGAGGACTAGAAAGGCAACTTGTTTTCTAAAGGAAGAGAAACTTCAGTGCAAAGGAATTCAGGTTTTCTTGTGTGTAAGTGTCACAGAAAGTTAGCATGCAAACACAGCAGGTTATAAGGAAGGCAAAAGGCGAAAGGGATACAGTACAAAGTAGGGAAGTGTTGCTGCAACTGTACAAGGTATTAGTGAGACTGTATCTGAAGTATTGCTTGCAATTTTGGTTCCCCCTGCTTGAGGAGGGATGTAGTTGCATTGGAGGCAATTCAGAGGAGATTTAACAAATTGATTCCAGAGATAAAGGGTCTGTCTTGTGAAGAGAGACTGAGCAGTTTAGGCCTATACTGTCTGGAATTTAGACAAATTAGAGGAGATCGCGTTGAGACATATAAAATGACTTGAGACTCAATGACTTGAGACAAAATAAAGTGGTGATAGGCAGATTCTTAATTAGTGATGAGTTAAAGGGTTATGGAGAGTGGCGGGAAAATGGCGTTGAGATGAGATCAGCCATGATCATATCAAATGGTGGACTAGGCCTGAGGGGCAGAATTGCCTACCCATGTTCCTATTCTTATGTTCTTATGCATGGATTCTTTTGCACACTAAAATCTAACATTCACAAAATAGCCATAGGTTCATCGTCCACAGATCTATAACCATCCTTATTCAAGGGCAAACTCATAGAACACAAAAACTAGTCTGATCACTCTGATAAAGACTGATTGGAGTCATCCAATTACAGAAATGGAAGCATTAGCAGTTATGTGTAGATGTGACAACCTCATGGGATGGAAATTCCAGGTAGTAATGAACTACGATTCTTTGGTAACATTATTGGAATCAAAATAAATCTCAAACATCCCTCCAAGATATCGACAATTAGGCTAAGGCTGATGAAACACAAATATCGAATTATCGATGCTCCAAGGCACCAGTAGCAGCAGGTCCATTTCTGAGGGCTGCAATATACTGAGCAGGAAAAGAAGATCTTCTTCTTGGAGAAGTAGAGACCAGTTCCAAGGCAATAACCAAACTGTACTGGCCACTGAGGGCAAACTCAGGCAAACTTGTGCATCTCAAAAATTTAACAAGGAATACAGAAAGGTTGGACAGCACTGTCTGCAAGGGTGGTTGAAATATAATCCAAAAGATCAAGGGCTGGCAAAGAACCCCAAACGAAAACAGCACAGTGGCACAGTGGTTAGCATTGCTGACTCACAGCTCCAGGGACCTAGGTCTGATTCCATCCTCAGGTGACTGTATGGAATTTGTGTGGGTTTCCTCATGGTGCTTCAGTTTCATCCCAGAGTACAAAGATGTGCAGGTTAGGTGGTTTGGCTATGGTAAAAATTGTCCTGTAGTGTCCAAGGATATGCAGGTTAGGTGGATTAGCCATGGTAAAAACCCCATGGAAGTGGATGGGGTGGGAGTAGGGACTGGGTCTGGATGGGATGCTGTTCGGAGGGTTGGTGCAGACTCAATGGCCTGAATGGCCTCTTTCTGCACTGTAGAGATTCTATGAAACAACAATTGACTATAGTGAAAGATTTGTGGTGTACCGTTGTAGAATGATAATAAGTCAATGCAAAGACAATTCATTGAGCACGTTCATGTGGGACTCTGGGGAACACAAATTGCAGAGCGAACACACAACAGTAAGGGTGGCAGCCAGGCAATTTGTAATAAATGCAGGATTATATCTTGCTGTGTCAAACATATGCAACACACAACCAAGTATTTACAGAACCCAATGGCCTTGGGAAGGGCTAGCAAAATGGTTTTGTTCAAATTTAGAGGGAAGACATATTTAGACCTATTCATACGCGTTGAAGTGAAAAACATCATACAACCACGGCAGATTCAATGATCAGACACTGGAAAGGATTTCTAAAATACACAGTTTTTCAGAAGAATTAGTATTAGACAACTCACTTCAATTTGCAAACGAGGATTTCAGGAATCTCATGCTGAAGACAGGTATCAACCAGGTGACAAGTTCTCCACTCTGTTATCAGCTGAATGAAGGAACAGAAAGAGCAGTCAAGACCATGAAGCCACTGATGTACAGACTAGGAGTTAGTTCTACTCAGTTACAGAGCAACACTCTTGAATAGTTGTACTCACTGGCAACATTGTTGTTGGGGAGAAGATTAAAAATAGATGCACCAGCTTTCAAACACAACCTCAGGCCAAACATAACCTCCAATGTAAAATAACTAGAGGAAAGTCACAGTAAAAAGCAGCAGAGGTGGTACAATTCATGATACAGGGAGAAAACTCTATCAACTTTAAAGCCAGGATTCATAATGTGGTTTAAGGTACAGGAGTGTGGAAGCGATGATTATCAAAAAAAAGATCACTATATTATGTTGTTGGAACACCTGAAGGAACATTCTGATGGAGCAGGAAGACCTCAATAGTATTCAAGCCAAGAAGTGAGATTGAACATGATTATCACAGGAAGTGGCACAGACATCCCTCCAACATTAGAGAGTGTACAGGATGCTACATCTACTCCAGTCACACAGCCCCATCACCCTAGCATTGAGTACAGACATCTCTCCCTCTAACTCCAGGCCCAAAGACCCCTGGTACCTCTCGGTCCTGATGGCCCTCTATCCCATCTAACACCAGGCCTCGATACTCTCTCTAACCCCAGGACCCAAAACCTCTCTATCCCCCGAACCCATTACCTTCTCTACCCCTGGGATCTGATAGACCCTTCAACTCCCAGATCCAATGCGTCCCTCTATCCCCAGGACACAAATACTCCTCTCTACCATCGAGACCCAGTACTCTGTCTACCAACGAGACCTGATATCCTCTCTATCCCTGAGACCTGCTACTCTCTCTACCCCAAGACCTGATACCCTCTGCACCCCCGAGATCCAATACTCTCTCTACCCCGAGACTTGATACCCTCTCTTCCCCCCGAGACCTGACACCCTCTCTACCCTTAAGACCCAGTACCATCTCTATCCCCGAGACCCGATACCCTCTCTATCCCCGAGACCCAATACCCTCTGTACTCCCGCGACCTGAAACCCTCTCTACCCCTGAGACCCGATATCCTCTCTACTCCCACAACCCAACACCCTCTCTACCTGCGTGACCCAATACCCTCTCTACCCTTGGACACAATACTCCCCTCTAGCTCTGAGATCCGATAGCCCAACTAACAGTGGGACCTAATACCCATCTGTATTGCCAGTACCAACACAGCTGTGCACCAGCACCTACTTAAGGTACTCCACACCCTGCACCATCGGTCATGACACCTGCCTTTATGCCTGGAACCCAGGACCAAACTCCATCCCCTAACCAGGACCCAACACCCCACTGCACCAGACTCAACACCTATTTCTGTTTCCAAAATTCACACAACTGCTCTCCCACTCTGAGACCTGACTCCTTCCCCCTGCTGCCACTTCCTAACCTCAAGCTTACTTTAAGTAGTTAAAAATCACACAATACCAGGTTATAGTCCACCAGCTTGGAATGCGTCCAAATAAACCTGTTGGACTAAAACCTGTTGTGTGATTTTTACCTTTGTCCACCCCAGTCCAACACCAGCTCCTCCACATCATGGTTACCTGGTGTACTTATTCTTTTACAAGAGCTGTCTAAGCAACTGTCTGTGATGCTGGAGTTTTAAATCACAGAATCTGGCAACTGACTGCTCTGTGCAAGGGACAGTGGTTTGCCTTCCACAGGCTGTTCTGCACTATGGAGGGAGCTGTCAGAATGAAAATACAGCTCCACATTTCTGAAGGGCCCTTGATCCAAAATGGCATCAGGAATGTGGAACTCCTTCAGTCTGTGAAAAGAAGAAAGTGCAGAGCCCCTCAAAAAATCTGGCACGATGTACATAAGCAAAACCAAACATCAGGAATAATAAATTACATAGACCGAGTCAGATAAAGCAGCGTCCTGCCTGACGACCTTCAAGTCTACCTGGCAGACCTGATTACCTTATAATGAAAGCAAGACAAAGAAGAATTGACCTCCCCAAGGCAGTTTGGTCATTTATCAGATGCACATTCATGGAATTTATGTATGCTCTGATATGTTGCTAAGGTTATTTTGGTAAATCCCGCAATGTGATAAAGTTGGGAAGACCTATCATGATGTTGCTGCTGATTTGGAAGAGAGATGAGATTAACTAAAACAGCAACAATCCCTAATGCTTTGTTAGTGATTGCTAGTGACAGTACCATTGGTGAACAGAATCTGTGGTAACAGAGTCTTACCTCATTATCATTGCATGGTAGCCCACAGAATATCAGGGGGTATAATGCACACTCTGCTGTTTGATGTTCTTACCATCACTGGTTATTTTTTTCTCCATCCTCTTTAATGGAGTGCTATCGGAGGCAAACACTGAAATGAATTCCCTGAGCTGAGAAGTGACTGGCAGTAAACAGATGCCAATGGTGCAGTGGTCAGGAATCTCCAATCAGGGCTAACAATTTGGCTGTGGCTGGAGATTTTTGTTCAGCTTTAACTGTTAACATATGCAGAATGTGGTCTGCCTGACTGTTGAACCATCCTCGTTCTAAGGATAAAGAAAATGTCCAGACGCTAATGTTTTGCTTCACCCATACGTCAAATCTTAATTAGCCATGTTAAAGAAATAGCAGTAAGTGTAAATGTAAGCTTGATATGAAATACAAACTATCAGCAGTCAAAAAGTATGGATGAGTATAATTTAAGGCGTCATTTGAATTGTAAGACCACACACTGCCTCAACTCATGAGTAGGAAAACTGTTCGAATCTGATTGACTCAATGCTTACCCCATGATGATTCCATGATCAATTAGATTGCTTTAATTAGGCTGTTGGCAATATTTTCCCATTAACTTGGGCACTGGCCATTGCAGGGAGCAGGCAATTGGCTGACCTGGAACATGGTGACTTCAGAAGCATATTGGACAAGTCAGCACAGTACAAAGTTTGACGAGTAGCTGTATGAGCCAAAGGATTGATTGCAGAATTATCCTTATTCCTCCCCTTACCAATTGTAGTGGCTCTTATATCCAAAAAGTCCTTTTCCTGAATTTCCAACCACCCAAAATGCGAGACATCAATTGCTGAGGCATTAATGATAGAAAAATAAAAATCACACAACACCAGGTTATAGTCCAACAGGTTTAATTGGAAGCACAGTAGCTTTCGGAGCGACGCTCCTTCATCAGGTAATGAAGGAGCGTCGCACCGAAAGCTAGTGCTTCCAATTAAACCTGTTGGACTATAACCTGGTGTTGTGTGATTTTTAACTTTGTACACCCCAGTCCAACACCGGCATCTCCGAATCATGATAGAAAGATGTCATTTTGCATGAGCCTGACAATGGACCACAGAGAGAGAGAGGAGATGTAGAGGAGGTTGGCTGTTGCAGCAGTGAAAGAAAGGTCATGGTCAGCAGTAGGGAGGTCAAGGTGTATTCCAAGAAGAACATATCTTCTGGAAATGGCAGCTCCTGCCTCTATTTCATTCCTGCATTTCCTGCGTCCTGAGAAAACACTGCCGGTAGCTATTAAATTTAAATTGAGGTCCTGACTAGCACTATAGGAGTCTGATTTCATATGAAAACAAGCTGCTTCTCCTCGCTACAAAATGGGTCACACATACACCATGCAACCACTGGCACTCAAAATGGCGCAGACATGTACATGGACTTTGGAGCACACTTTTAGGATTTAAACCTCAACCCTCTCCCTTATGGGTGCTGTAAAATGAACAGGCATTGATATTGAGACCTACATCCTATGATCAAGCCATACCCCATAATGTCCAGGCTGCAAGAATAAGAAAATTGAAATAGGTCAGATACAGTTCAGTCGTGACAAGGTGACAAATAAGAAATTTTATTATAAAGACATCTTAATATTGTTGATGGTTTCAATTTACTGCATTCATTGCGTTATTTTACTTCCAGATGGTATAGTGCTTTTAAATTATAATTTTCTCAATTTGTAATGAAACAAAAGGAGAAATGAATAATTCTAAGCACTGGCTACCCACAGCAGCACAATGACATTATTAGCATACAATGTCATGTCTGTCACATTTAGTTACTGTTCTGACAGTGTTTGTAAAAGAGACAGCATAGAGTACATCTCCAACAGAAACAATTAAGAAATATATTATACATGATAAGGGTTAATATATTAGAGAAATTATCTCTATTCATGTTTGCTTAATCTAAAAGTGTATTTGCAAAATGTAGAGCAATGTGCCAATCTATTCCCATAGGTTCATTATACAATCATCTGAGAAAACACAGAGAAAAGAAACCTCAACAAGCTGTATTCTCTGTCATCTGATTAGCTTTAAATTAAATCTTGATTCTACTGACCTCCTATCTGCTAAGCAATGCAGGACACGCACCTATGAAAAATGATCCTTTCAAGCCTGTCACCCTCTGCAGTAAATTTGAGCTTACTCTTAACAGTAATAAGAAGCAACATTGACTTTAATGGTTTTCAAAACCCATCCTCTAATTTCATTAATTTAAAAACAGATGCAGCTAGGGTGATGTCATTCTTTTCCACACAATGAAATGTGAGTCAGGCTCCAGATATAGCAGCCAACGTTACTGCCTTCTAATCGGATTATGGCTCTGGCAGCTTGTGATCAATAGGTGGTTTACTGGTGTAATCTATTGAGGCTGAAACAGTCCTTCTATACTTCATGCAGCACATCATTTCACAGTCATATCATTTTTTCTCATCCATTCCACTGGCCTCAAGAAACCATAGCCTATTATTGTTAGGGACCAGAGATACAATGGCTAGTGGTTATTTATTCTTTCGTTACTGATAAGTATGCTTAATCTTCCATGATTGCATTCATTCTATTCCTTATTTCCAACACATTTTGTCTCATCCATAAAATAATCTCCATAGAGCAGTTATTAAATAATCTGTACTGTCATATCAGCATCAATTGTGCACACAGACCCATAACAAAAACCATTGAATTCAGTTTTTATGCACCGATGAAGCTGCTTCAGCCTAAGGCACTTTGAGGAATAACATCTCTATTCAACAATGTAGAATTGTACCTTCCTTTTAAAGCTATCCGTGTGTGTTTAAGGAACTGTAGACATTTCTTAATGTGTATTCAAATGGTGCTATATATTTAACTTTGGTTTGTTAAGAATTAGAAATAGTCATAGAGTCATAAAGATGTACAGAACGGAAACAGGCCCTTCATTCCAACTTGTCCATGCCGACCAGATATCCCCCTCCGACACTCTAGAGTAAACAGCCCCAGCCTATTCAAACTCTCCCTATAGCTCAAACCCTCCAACCCTGGCATCATCCTTGTAAATCTTTCCTAAACCCTTTCAAATTTCACGACATCTTTCCTATAACAGGGAGACCAGAATTGCATGCAATAATCCAAAAGGAGGCTGAGGGGTGCCCTTATAGGAGTTTATAAAATCACGAGGGTTAAGGATAAGGTAAATAGACAGGGTCTAGAACTAGACAGCATAAGCTTAGGGTGAGAGAGGAAAGATATAAAAGGAACCAAAGGGGCAACTTTTTCACACAGATGGTGATGCATATGTGGAATGAGCTGCCACAGGAAGTGTTGGAGTCTGGTACAATTGCAACATTTAAAAGGCATCTGGATGGGTATATGAATAGGAAGGTTTTCGAGGGATATGGGCTGGGTGCTGGCAGATGGAACTAGATTGGGTTAGGCTATCGGGTCGGCATGGATGAGTTGGACCGAAGTGTCTATTTCCGTGCTGTACATCTCTATGCCAAGACTCTAAGTGGCTTAACCAATGTCCTTGAAATTTGAGAGCAGTGATTTCAGTGTGAGGAGGGGGGGGTCACTGTGTGCTGAAATACTAATTTAGATAGTTATAAAGAAGAGCCTAGTTGACTTTAACCTCACTGCGAACCCTCTTCCAAGGATGTCTATCTTGAAGAAGTTCTCCTCCTCTCTCTACAAGGATCTCAGTGAGTGTCTTTCTCTCTCTCACTGAACCCCCCAGGTCATCTCCTCTGCCCTGAAACTCTTCAGCCACATCCTGAAACAGACTGGCCGACCTATCACTATTCCCTCTACCTCCATCCACCTACTGCATTCTCCGCTACCTTCCTCCCCAGCCCACCCCCCTCCCATTTATCTCTCCACCCCCGAGGCTCCCAGCCTTATTCCTGATGAAGGGATTTTGCCTGAAATATTGATTCTCCTGGTCCTCAGATGCTGCCTGACCTGTTGTGCTTTTCCAGCACCGCACTCTCGACTCTGATCTTCAGCATCTGCAGTCCTCACTTTCGCCATTATGCCCTGTGGCAAGCTTGGCAATGCAGGCAATTAATTGGTTGGGAGGGTGGTAGATTAAGTCTCTACTCAGCTTCCCAGTTTTACCCCATTTAGATCTATGGCCGGAATACTCTGGATGATTTTCCCAGTCCAATGCTAATGGAGGTCTTTATATGGGCATCTAATGTCCACTTAAGGGCCTCATCCTGTTATCACTGGTATTGGCCCAATGGTGGATGAGGGACTCACTATGCTCAGAGCTTGAGAAGAAAACACTGGAAAATTTGCAGGTTGTTGGGTTGGGATGGAATGAGGAGACCTTCCTCATTCAAAGATATTCAAAACCTGATTGGAGGATCGGTTAACTGGGAAGTGGGAGAATTTCTGCCCTTTCTGCAGAGCTCGCCCTGCCATACTCACCTGTTCCTAGGTGAACTCCTGGGTACCCACCTATGCCTCAGGCAATTCCTCAGGTGGGTCTAGAGCTGGCAACACCCACCTCGTGCCTGATGGTACTGTTTTGTATAGAAGAGCCACCGCCCTCTGATTGGATGGCAGGTTCTGGGGCAGAAATTGTCGAGATTGATTTTTTAAAAATATAAACGTCCTGTTAATAGCCAAAAGGATAGCTCAAGATTTTATCTTTTAAGAGTTTTGTTGTAACACCAGGTTGAAAGCAACATTGACTCAACATTATTTTTGTCAACAGTTTATACTTTAAACCGCAGAACAGAAGTTTTCCCTTTATAATTTCAGCACATTCAAGAAAAGGCACGCCATGCAGGCATATTAAGAATGTTTGTTAAGTAGACATTCAATTCTTTGCTCTAGAAGATGTGTCTATTATTTTCTTACCTCAGTCTGGTAACTTCTAACTCCAGAAGTCCCACTGAGAGTACTCTCTGTCTAAATCCAGCTAAGAGAATCTTGCAGTGTTATTATAACTCTTGCCACACATTGCCTTTTCAATCCAAGTGCAAGCTTCAACTGGCATTCTTGTGCAGTGAAACTTTTGGCTTACTGCTGCTCTCCCTGTCCAAGATCCTGGTAGACTATCTCACTGTCTGTGATGGCTTAGGAATATCTCAGTAATCCTTCCCCCCTCGAAGCCCATTTGGATAGAAATGTGAATCACATGGCCCTTGTATCCAGGTACCTTTTGGTTACAAACAGAACTGCTAATTAGCTCAGTGAGCCACGGTGTTGGGAAATCCTCAGTTGAGGAAGAAGGTGGGATGTTTTAGAGGACTCCTTGTGAAAGCTGGCATCATCTAAACAGATGCAACAGGGACAGACAATCTGAGAGAATGGAATAGAGTCTTTCCAGGAAGCAGGGTGTGAGGATGTATAGTCAAGGTAACTGGGTGTCAGAGGGTTTGTAGTGGATATTGGTGGCCAGCTTATTCCCTAGGAAAGGAAGAAAAGTTGTTGAGAAAGGGAATACAGGAGTCAGAGGTGGACCAGATGAAGGTGAGAGCGGGGTGGAAGTTGGAAACAAAATTAATAAACTTTGCTAATTCCGGACGAGAGAGGAAGCAATACCAATTATGTCATTGATATACCGGAGAAACAGCTGTGGGTGGGAGCTGGAATAGGGCTGGAACAAGGCGTGTTCCACGAATCCCACAAAGAGACAGGCATAACTGTGAGCCATGCAAGTACCCATGGCCAGATCTTTGACTTGGAGAAAGTGAGAAGAGTTGAGAGAGAAGTTGTTCAGAGTGAGGATAAACGTGGCCTGGTGGAGGTGGCTGATGGTAGATGGGGACCGGTCAGGACTCCTTTCCAGGAAGAAGTGGAGAGCGCTGAGAGCAGACTACTGGGGGATGACCCTAAAGGCATTGCACATCCAGGGTAAAGAGAAGGCAGCTGGAGCCCACAAACTGAAAAGTCTGAAATTGACATAAATTGTCAAAGGAATCGCGGATGGAAGTGGGAAAGGGACTGGACAAGGAGAGAACAAAATTGATTTGAGATAGGAAGAGCTGAGTTCTGTGGGACAGGAGCAGGCAGAAACAATGGGTCTGCCCAGGCTGTCCTGTTTGTGGATTTTAAGAAGAAGGTGGAAGAGTTGGGAGACTATGAGCTTGGGAGGCAATGGGGAGGAGGTCACAAGATGAAATGAGATTAGTGACTTTTGCGGGCATGATAACCTGGAGTTCAGTGGTGGGGTCATGGTCCAGGGGAAGAAAGGAAGAGTCATTTGAGAGCTGGCGCTCAGCCTCTTCAATGTAGAGGTCAGTATGCCAGTATGCCATTTAGTTATTCCTGAGAGGTCTCTTTCAGCTTGGAACAAAATTGGCCAATTAAACCACAATCTTTTACAATCTACACTCTCTGAACTTGCAGATGTACACTAGCACTCTAGTTAATCTTGATCAGTGGGCTGAGGAATGGCAGGTGGAGTTTAATTCAAATAAATGTGAGATGTTACATTTTGCTAAGACAAACAAGGGCAGGACTTACACAGTTAATGGTATGCACCTGGAGAGTGTTATTAAACCGAGGGGTGCTGGGATCTAACTTGTTGTAAGGCATCACAGGCAGTCAGGGTGACAAAGAAGGCATCTGGCACACTTGCCTTCATTGGTCAGAGCATTGTATACAGGAGATGGGCCGTCATGTTATGGCGGCACAAGACATTGGTAAGACTACATTTGGAATACTGTGCACAATTCTGGTCGCCCTGCTATAAGAGGATGTTAAACTGGAAAGGCTACATAAAAGGTTTACAATATTACCAAGACTGGATGGTTTGAATTATAAGGGGAGGCTGGAGCTTAAAAGGCTGAGGGGTGACCTTATCAAGGTTTATAAGATCATGAGGGAATACATAGGTGGATAGCCAAAGTCTATTTCCCAAGGTAGGAGAATCCAAAACTAGAGGGGATAGGTTTAATGTGAGAGAGAAAGATTTAAAAGGGATCTGAGGGTGATTTTTTTCATATAGAAAGTGGTGCAGATATAGAACAAGCTGCCAGAGGAGGTGGTAGCGGTAAGTACAATTACAACATTTAAAAGACATTTGTACAGGTACATGGATAGGAATGGTTTAGAGGGATATGGGCCAAACTCAGGCAAATGGGACCAGTTCAGTTTAGGCATGGACGAGTTGGACCAAAGGGTCTGTTTCTGTGCTCTATGACTCTATGACTAGCACCATAAATGTCCTTGTCATTGTCCAAAACTGTGAAAATCCAGCTCCTTTTTTTCTCTGTGAAGTAGTATGTGCCTCCTGCTGAACCTTTAACAGGCTAATCACTGAGACCTGTTGTTGGACAGCCTTCGGCAAAGGTCACATGACCAACTTTATTTCTCATTAAATTTAAAGAGTGTAATGTGAGATTGAAGAGTGACCAGGACTAGAGAGTGTGACATTGCTTTTTACTGTATTCCAAGTATTGTTTGCTAGTGGAAATGATAGCTCAAATGAATGTACTAATGTGCTCGTGAAGTTATAATTCATGTCAAGCAGAGGCACTGTTGCTTAGTAACAATTGCATGGAAAGAACGTTATTCAAAAGGATGATCTGGACTAATTTTATACATGTGGTTGGAATGTTTTATGCAGGTCAGAGTCTCTAGTGATAACACGTAATGACTATAATCCTATTGCACCACAGTGATGATACTTTGTCAGTTAGATAGCCAGGGAGTGGTCAGGCACAGATGAAACTACCAACACACTGCAGGATGAATTTTGAGCCCGAACGGAAAATATTGACACCATTCCACTTTCAGTAATGTTCGTATCCACACATTTGCCATCATTTGAATTAAAAAATGATCATCTGAATTCAAGAACGATCATTTCTTATCAAATAGCAATCAAATAATGTCATTGGCAATCAACTGAAATGAGATGAAATCTTAGAAAAACCAAAAATAATTGTGACCATCCAGTATCATTTAAGTGCCTAGCAGACATTCAACTGACATCAAAAGTGCTCATGAAGAAAAACTCCAAGTAATTGCATTCACAGCAAAATTGGCTACGATTTAGATATAAAACTTTCTAAGTTCCAGCTGATTCACCTAACTGTAAAATGTGTAAATTGTTTAAATATTTTCAGTGCATAAATCACAATTATTTGCTGGTCTGGCCTATGTATGACTCCATAGCCACATCAATGTGGTTGACTTTTAACTGCCTTCTGTGTAATTAGGGATGGCACTGGCCTAGTCAGCAACACCCATGTCCCATGAAAGAATAAAAACCAGAATTTCAGCATGTCTCACTCCCCGTCTTTTCCCTCAGCCCGCATTTCTTCCTTCAGTTCTTTATCCCATTCTCCTCTTGGAAGTTCTGTCCCGTGAATTGTGAACTCTTCTTATGAGAATACTCCCTAAATCGAATGCCTAAGCTTTCTCAATGTTCCAATAATCTGCAGGATTTTATCTAAACATTCCTAGTCAGGATATTTTTCAAGCTAAACTGTTTTTCCTGACTTATTCCATACTCTTTTCAGGGAGAGAAAATATATTTCCTTCTGTCACCATTCAGACATCCTGCAAAGTTGCCCTAAAAGATTTCAAATTCCAGATTATTTAAGATTGTCTACTATTGACAGCTCTAAACCAAAAGCAAACTAAGGGTTTTTTAATGTTTACACTCCCTGTCATAAACCCCATGGTATAAACAATCTTCCATTAACACTCCAGGGGTTTTGTAGGTAAAGATGGATGGGTATATGAATAGGAAGGGCTTTGAGTGATATGGGCCGGGTGCTGGCAGGTGAGGCTAGATTGGGTTGGGATATCTGTTCGGCATGGACAGGTTGGGCCGAAGGGTCTGTATCCATACTTTACATCTCTATGACTCTAGTCACTTGCTCTGCGATGCGTACTGGGTTAGCACACTATTCCAGAAAGGATTCTCCGGCCTTTTTTCAAAATCTTTCACAAAAGTAAGTAACATCCATGTGTCCTTTTTTTAAGCACATAACTATACCATATTCTGATGAAAATGTATTTCAGTAGTTTACCAGAAACAAGGAGAAAGCCAATTGGAAGGCTGTTTTGCATGAAAGGAAAAACAAATTTACTATTTGCACACCTCAAGAAAAATAGTAAGGTGCGCTATCAAACATACTCACAAATATGATACAAGGTACAAACGGGACAGTGACCAGTATAAAAGAGAAATTAAAACCTCTACAGTTTAAAGTCCTTAGGGTGTTCCTGAAGTATGAGGTTTTAACCTGAGACTGCAGTTGATTAGGGATTTCCTGGATAAATGGCTGCCATGAAAATTCCAGATATTTTGAATTCACAGTATTTTGAGTTTCTCTCCAGCTTACAATATAGAATAGAATTAAGTTACAAAAGAACAGGAGTACAGTGAAAAGTATACAGTGCTGCAAGCACATGGCATCATCTTAGGAACAAAGAATCTATATACAAAATATAGAGAAAATAAAGAGAAGAAGATTACACTACATTACAGATTTACATATTATAAATCACACTGCTTCACTCCAGGCCCACTGGCCATTTCCGCTTCACTCCAGGCCCACTGGCCATTTCCGCTTCACTCCAGGCCCACTGGCCATTCCTACTTCACTCTGGGCCCACTGGCCAGTCCTGCTTCACTCCCGGCCCTCAGGCCATTCCCACTTCACGCCAGGCACACTGGCCATTTCTGCTACACTCTGGGCCCACTGGCCATTCCTACTTCACTCTGGGCCCACTATCCATTCCTGCTTCACTCCCGGCCCACTGGCCATTCCCGCTTCACTCCAGGCCCACTGGCCATTGCTGCTTCACTCTGCGACCACTGACCATTCCTGCATCACTCTGGGACCACTGGCCATTCCCGCTTCATTCCAGGCCCACTGGCCATTCCTGCTTCATTCCAGGCCCACTGGCCATTCCTGCTTCACTCTGGGCCCACTGGCCATTCCTGCTTCACTCCCGGCCCACTGGCCATTTCCGCTTCACTCCCGGCCCACTGGCCATTCCCGCTTCACTCTGGGCCCACTGGCCACTCCCACTTCACACCGGGCCCACTAGCCAGTGCTGCTTCACTCCGGGCCCACTGGCCATCTCTGCTTCACTCTGGGCCCACTGGTCATTCCTGCTTCACTCTGGGCCCACTGGCCATTCCTGCTTCACTCCAGGCCCACTGGCCCTTCCTGCTTCACTCCAGGGACACTGGCCATTCCCACTTCACTCTGGGCCCACTGGCCAGTCCTGCTTCACTCCCGGCCCACTGGCCATTCCCACTTCACTCCAGGCCCACTGGCCATTCCCGCTTCACTCTGGGCCCACTGGCCATTCCTGCTTCACTCTGGGCCCACTGGCCATTCCTGCTTCACTCCCGGCCCACTGGCCATTCCCGTTTCACTCCAGGCCCACTGGCCATTGCTGCTTCACTCTGCGACCACTGACCATTCCTGCTTCACTCCTAGCCCACTGGCCATTACTGCTTCACTCTGGGCCCACTGGCCATTCCTGCTTACTCTGGGCCCACTGGCCATTCCTGCTTCATTCTGGGCCCACTGGCCATTTGTGCTTCACTCCGGGTCCACTGGCCATTCCTGCTTCACTCTGGGCCCACTGGCCATTGCTGCTTCACTCTGGGCCCACTGGCCATTTGTGCTTCACTCTGGGCCCACTGGCCATCTCTGCTTCACTCTGGGCCCACTGGTCTTTACTGCTTCACTTTGGGCCCACTGGCCATTCCTGCTTCACTCTGGGCCCACTGGCCATTCCTGCTTCACTCCCGGCCCACTGGCCATTCCCGCTTCACTCCAGGCCCACTGGCCATTGCTGCTTCACTCTGCGACCACTGACCATTCCTGCTTCACTCCTAGCCCACTGGCCATTACTGCTTCACTCTGGGCCCACTGGCCATTCCTGCTTCACTCTGGGCCCACTGGCCATTCCTGCTTCATTCTGGGCCCACTGGCCATTTGTGCTTCACTCCGGGTCCACTGGCCATTCCTGCTTCACTCTGGGCCCACTGGCCATTGCTGCTTCACTCTGGGCCCACTGGCCATTTGTGCTTCACTCTGGGCCCACTGGCCATCTCTGCTTCACTCTGGGCCCACTGGTCTTTACTGCTTCACTTTGGGCCCACTGGCCATTCCTGCTTCACGCTCAACCCACTGGCCATTCCCGCTTCACTCCAGGCCCACTGGCCATTGCTGCTTCACTCTGCGACCACTGACCATTCCTGCTTCACTCCTAGCCCACTGGCCATTCCTGCTTCACTCTGGGCCCACTGGCCATTCCTGCTTCACTCCCGGCCCACTGGCCATTCCCACTTCACTCCAGGCCCACTGGCCATTCCCGCTTCACTCTGGGCCCACTGGCCATTCCCACTTCACTCCGGGCCCACTGGCCATTCCTGCTTCACTCCCGGCCCACTGGCCATTCCCGCTTCACTCCAGGCCCACTGGCCATTGCTGCTTCACTCTGCGACCACTGACCATTCCTGCTTCACTCCTAGCCCACTGGCCATTACTGCTTCACTCTGGGTCCACTGGCCATTCCTGCTTCACTCCAGGCCCACTGGCCATTCCTTCTTCACTCTGGGCCCACTGGCCTTTTGTGCTTCACTCCGGGCCCACTGGCCATTCCTGCTTCACTCTGGGCCCACTGGCCATTGCTGCTTCACTCTGGGCCCACTGGCCATTTGTGCTTCACTCCGGGCCCACTGGTCTTTACTGCTTCACTCTGGGTCCACTGGCCATTCCTGCTTCACTCCCGGCCCACTGGCCATTCCCGCTTCACTCCAGGCCCACTGGCCATTGCTGCTTCACTCTGCGACCACTGACCATTCCTGCTTCACTCCTAGCCCACTGGCCATTACTGCTTCACTCTGGGCCCACTGGCCATTCCTGCTTCACTCCGGGCCCATTGGCCATCTCTGCTTCACTCTGGGCCCACTGGTCTTTACTGCTTCACTCTGGGCCCACTGGCCATTCCTGCTTCACTCTGGGCCCACTGGCCATTTGTGCTTCACTCCGGGCCCATTGGCCATCTCTGCTTCACTCTGGGCCCACTGGTCTTTACTGCTTCACTCCAGGCCCACTGGCCACTCCCACTTCACACCGGGCCCACTAGCCATTGCTGCTTCACTCCGGGCCCACTGACCATTCCCGCTTCACTCCGGGCCCACTGGCCATTCCTGCTTCACTCTGGGCCCACTGGCCATTCCTGCTTCACTCCAGGCCCACTGGCCCTTCCCACTTCACTCCATGCCCACTGGCCATTCCCACTTCACTCTGGGCCCACTTGGCCAGTCCTGCTTCACTCCCGGTCCACTGGCCATTCCCACTTCACTCCAGGCCCACTGGCCATTCCCGCTTCACTCTGGGCCCACTGGCCATTCCCACTTCACTCCGGGCCCACTGGCCATTCCCGCTTCACTCCAGGCCCACTGGCTATTGCTGCTTCACTCTGCGACCACTGACCATTCCTGCTTCACTCCTAGCCCACTGGCCATTACTGCTTCACTCTGGGCCCACTGTCCATTCCTGCTTCACTCCGGGCCCACTGGCCATTCCTGCTTCACTCTTGGCCCACTGGCCATTTATGCTTCACTCCGGGCCCACTGGCCATTCCTGCTTCACTCTGGGTCCACTGGCCATTGCTGCTTCACTCTGGGCCCACTGGCCATCCCTGCTTCACTCTGGGCCCACTGGCCATCGCTGCTTCACTCCAGCCTCACTGGCTGTCCCTGTTTCACTCTGGGCCCACTGGCCATCCCTGCTTCACTCTGGGCCCACTGGCCATCCCTGCTTCACTCCGGGCCCACTGGCCATCCCTGCTTCACTCCGGGCCCACTGGGCATCCCTGCTTCACTCTGGGTCCACTGGCCATTATTGCTTCACTACAGGCCCACCGGCCATTCCTGCTTCACTCCAGGCCCACTGGCCATCCCTGCTTCACTCTGGACCCACTGGCCATCCATGCTTCAGTCCGGGTCCACTTGCCGTCCCAGCTTCACTCCGGGCCCACTGGCCATCCCTGCTTCACTCCGGGCCCACTGGCCATTCCTGCTTCACTCTGGGCCCACTGGGCATCCCTGCTTTACTCTGGGCCCACTGGCCATCCCTGCTTCACTCCGGGCCCACTAGCCGTCCCTGCTTCACTCCAGGTCCATTGGGTGCCATCTGCATTGTGGGCTGCTGAGAAAAAAATGACACAAGACAGAGGTACTATAAGAGAAAAAAAGGAATAGAGAGAGTGGTTGGGTTCCTCCTGGAACATTCTACTCTGCTGCCAAGTTAGCTCCTGTCCATTGTCTTTCAAGAGGCTAACAGAGAGAGATATCTGCAGTTCATTACAGTCCCAACATAATCTTCTGCGCTCGTCCCAAATTCTGCTCCCGGAAGTACAGCTTGTTTGTGTACTCAATATTTGTGTCCCTTGGTTACAAACTGGGAATGCTTTTGATCTCCAACCTGTGAACTTCTCATAAAGGTGTACATAAAACAAGACATACAGGTTTGGTTGTTTGGTTTCAACCCCTTTTGCCAAAAATGTTCATTTCATTTTAGACTAGTGGTTGGTTATTTATTGTTGGGTCCATGAAGCTTAGCTCATCCCAAGATCATGTACTTAGCACGGCAATTTTTAAGTCTGTGCTTTTCCATTTTAAAATGATATTGGAAAATGAGAGCACTAGGTTCTAAAATCAGATAATGGGGAAAGTTGAAAATTAGTGGTCCACACTTTACTACTATTGTGACAATATATTTTATTTAAGTCAGTCTGTGATTTTTACCCTCATTTTTCTGATTCTATCGTTAAAACAAATTTGATATTTCTCACAGAAGGATCATTTGGGAAAGCAATAAAAATTTGTGAGACTCCATCACGATCACACAGTCGTGAAATGGAGGCATTGGAGAGACTACACAAACCTCTGAAATACTCTTCTGTCCCATAAGATACAGGAGCAGAATTAGGCCATTTGGCCCACAAGTCTGCTCCAGTTCATGGTTTATATGTTTCTCAAATCTGTCTCCTGCCTCCTCCCTATAATTCTTGATCCCCTTTAGAATCAAGAAGCTATCTATCTCTGTCTTAGAGACACACAATGACTTGGCTTCCACCGAACTTTGTGGTAATGAGTTCCATAGATTAACCACCCTCTGGCTGAAGAAATTTCTCCTCATCTTAGTTCTAAAGGGTTGTCCCTTCACTCTGAGGCTGTGGCCTGGAGTCATGGAGTCATAGAGATGTACAGCACGGAAACAGACCCTTTGGTCCAACCCGTCCATGCCGACCAGATATCCCAACCTAATCTAGTCCCATTTGCCGGCACTTGGCCGGCACTCTCTGAACCCTTCCTATTCATACGCCCGTCCAAATGCCTTTTAAATGTTGTAATTGTAGCAGCTTCCACCACTTCTTCTGGCAGCTCATTCCAAACACGCACCACTCTCTGCGTGAGAAAGTTGCCCCTTAGCTTCCATTCATATCTTTCTCCTCTCATCCTGAACCTATGCCCTCTAGTTTTGGACTCCCCCACCCCAGGGAAAAGACCTTGTCTATTTATCCTATCTATGCCCCTCATGACTTTATAAACCTCTGTAAGTCACGCCTCAGCCTCCGATGGTCCAGGAAAAGTAGCCCCAGCCTATACAGCCTCTCCCTAGAGCTTAAATCCTCCAACCCTGGCAACATCCTTGTACATCTTTTCTGAACCCTTTCAAGTTTCACAACATCCTTCCAGAAGGAAGGAGACCAAAATTGCATGCAATATTCTAAAAGTGGCCTTACCAATGTCCTGTACAGCCAACTCCTATACTCAATGTTCTGACCAATAAAGGAAAGCATACCAAATGCCTTCTTCACTATCCTATCTACCTGCTCTACTTTCAAGGAACTATGACGCTATGCTCCAAGGTCTCTTTGTTCAGCAGCACTCACCAGGACCTTACCATTACATGTATAAGCCATGCTCTGATTTGCCTTTCCAAAGTATAGTCTCTCCTACTAGTGGAAACATATTCTCCAGGTTCATTCTTCCAGGTCTCTCAATATTCTGTAAGTTTTAATGAGATTCCCCTTCATATTTCTAAATGCCATTGAGTATAGACACAGAGTCCTCAACCACTCCTCATATGATAATAAGAGTATTTCCACGTCATATGGATATCAATTAGAAACAGTCGTAGTTCCAGTACCAAGTGTTGGGTCTCTCAACTCAGAGATATGCTTCTGTTTGGCATAATGAGAGTTTATTGTTTTTGATGTGTCAGCTAGCTTTTTATCCAATCCCAGGTTTCATCTTCAGTTCCAAACACCTTTAGTGTCATTGAGCCTGAACAATTTTGACTTCTGCAAGTCCAAGTCGAGATTTGCTGGCAGACATGACCATCTTTTTGGATTGAAGTTGTCTGATATTTACCAGATTATTTTTCTGAAAATACTTCTCAGGCTTACCACAGATTATTGACCTCTTTATTTTACATGGAAAGCTGGGTGGCTTGCTATATTACACAGACCATTCAGTGTCTATATCACATAGGTCATTGAATATAAGTATAATGTTGTTTACAATGTATGAGTTCCTGTCCAGCATCTTGTGTTCACATATTCTCACGAACAAATTGTCTCAAATTTGGAACTTACTCAGAGAAAATTGAGTCCCTGCTCCTAAATCTGCTTCCCACCGGTTCCACACAGCCACCATCAGGAAGAAACTCTCCCATGGTTAGAGTCATATCTGGCACAAAAGAAGATGGCTGTCGTTGTTGGAGACCAATCATCTCAGTTAGGACATCTCAGCAGAAGTTTCTCAGGGTAGCATCCTAGACCAACCATCTTCAATTACTTTATCAAAGATCTTCCCTCTTTACTTGGTCTGCCCTGAATTTGACTGCAAATGTGGTTGATGCTGTCTGAAAGTCACTCAGTTTAAGGGCCTATAGAGATGGGGAACAAATTCTGGCCTTGTTTACAATGCTTACATCCCATGAAAGAATAAGGAAAGAAACTCACACTCAATCAAGTGCTGCCCTGATATCAAGGACAGTCACTCTCACTCAAGATTTGGACTGAGGCTGTATTGAGGTGTAGAATACCTTTACTGGATTCTAAAACTGACCACCTGAGATTGGGTTACAAGTAATAGCCCTGTTGATGACACCTTCCATCACTTCGCTGATTTTTTTGCCAGTAGATTGACAGAGAGGTAATTAGCTGGGTTAAATTTGTCTTGCTTTGTGTGGTCAATTTTCCTGGGTGATTTTCTGCATTGTTGCAACAGCAAGGCTAGGGTGCAACTATTTCTCAAGTACAAGTCTTCAGTTCTACTTCCAAGATGTTGCCACAACATTTGCAGTATCCATCATCTATAGCCATTTCTTGATATCACTTGCAAAAAATTAAATTGCCTGAATACCAGCATTGATGACTCCTTGGGGGAAGTGCCAAGATGGATCATCTACTTGGCACTTCTGGCTGAAGAGGTTTGCAAATGCTTCAACCTTGTTGTTCCACTAAAGTGCGGGTCTGCCCCATTATTATTGAGGATGGGGATATTTGTGGAGCCTTCTCTTCCAGCTGGTTGTTTAATTGTCCACTACCATTCAGAACGGGATGAGGCTAGAATACACAGCACAGTCTTGATTTCCCATCTGTATTCTGCTCCTTTGAACAAGGTTGTAATGATGTCTGGAATGGCCCAAGCAGAACCTAAACTGAGCATCTGTGAGCAGGTTATTGCCAACTAAATGATGTTTGATATCAACACCTTCAGACCAGAATACTGGAGAAGACATATTGGACAGATTGGAATTGTCTTAAGCTTTATTAACGTCAGGACACGTCTGAGTAAATAAATATGCTGTCTGATTGGATTATTGATGAAAAGTATAGCATAATGTGTAAATCCAGATTTTTATAATTTGTACTATATGTTTCTTTCCAATTACATTCCGACTTGCAAAAAGAAATTAACTGAGTCATGCCTTTAACCTATTGAAAATAATCTGACAATTGATTTTAAATGAGAATGATAATTACACCCAATATCAAATCCAGAACTAATTGAGCGTGCCACCTGAAAGCTTCCTGTCAAATATCTCACTTTAACTTTTTTATTTGCCCTCTTCTTGAACTGAACTGCTGTAGGTCTGGTGGGGGATGGGAGAGGTTTTTTTTTAAAAAAGCAGAAGTACATCACAACAATTGTGTATAAACACAATGACAAGCTGTTTTAGCTGGGGTTAACTTGGGCTTTAGGCGTCTCCATTGTATGAATGTGATGAGCTTCTGCTTTCACCCTGCTTGTTGATGTTCTGAAGATGCAGTTATCCGGATGAAAATGATGCACTTGGAAACCGTTGTCAGGACGACACTTAACATTCTGGCACTGACGTTTTGCAGAATCTTGCTGCGCTTAATAACTGCAGGTACCAGGCAATACAATCGGGGCCTGATCGCTTAAAAGAATAAACCAGGCTTCTCCAGAGGTGAGGTGTCTCCACAGTACTTATATTAGTTGTCACAAAGCTAGTTTATCTTTCTAGCCCAATGACTCATTCATTTGTTGAGTACTAAAACAAAAATAACTGGCTTCCTCTGATTTATTCAGTGGATGTACCTTGTGATACTGACTCGTACAAACCAGGAGCTCAGCTAAAGATCAACTTGTGCTGCATTGACCGAAACCAACAAACAACACTTGTAGCTCAACAACTGACTAGTGTTCATCAAATGGGGGAAGAAATCCTAAAACTAGTCGTCATCCTCTGCTGAAATTGGCATATCTATTGGGTGCATTGAGTGTGAGTATTTTCAAGACAATTGATGCCCTTTTTAATAAATAGTCTTACAATGCAAAGAGACCCAATGCATAGTTCCTTGAAAGCGGAGCCACAGGTCGACAGGATAGACATGGCATTTGACACATTTGACCACACACTTTCCTGCACCAAATTTCATCTGCCAAGTTTCTGCCCACTCGCTCACACTATCCACAAACCCTTGCAAATGCCTCATGTCCTTAACGCAACATGATCCCCTGTCTATTCCTGGATCATCAGAAAATTTTAGATACATTACACTCTGTCCCTTCCTCTAAGTCATTAGTATAAATGATAAATATTTGAGGCTCTAAAATTGATCCTTGTGGCACTTCACTAGTTACATGTTTTCAACCCTAACCTTAATCCTAACCCTAATCCTAACCATTAATCCTGACCCAAGATGTTCTGTGTGTTAACCAATCCTCAATCCATCCTAATACCATGAGCTCCTACCTTGAACAATAACCTTTTACATGATGCCTTTTGAATGTCTTCTGGAAATCCAAGTACACTACATCTATCATTTCCCCTTTAACAACTCTGCTTGTTACATCCTCAAAAAACTCTAGCAAATTTGTCATACATGATTTCTGTTTTACACACTTTCTTTCACTTTCCAAACCCAAGATAACTGCCATCTGGAAAGACAAGGGCAACAGATACTTTGAAACACCACCACCTGCAACTTCCCCTCCAAGCCACTCACCATCCTGACTTGAAAATATATCACCGTTCCTTCAGTATCATTGGATCAAAATCATGGAATTGCCTCTCTAATGACATTGTGGGTCTACTTACACCAGATAGGCTGTAGTGGCTTAAAAAGAGATTTCACCACCACCTTCTCTAGGGCAATTAGGGATGGGCAACAAATATTGGCCAAGCAACAACACCAGTGGTGACAGAATGAGGGCCTTTAAGTGGTTGCTAATTGGCCATGTCATCATTTTAATTACCATTCAGGTAGGATACCTGATTAGATTAGATTAGATTAGATTACTTTACAGTGTGGAAACAGGCCCTTCGGCCCAACAAGTCCACACCGACCCGCCGAAGCGTAACCCACCCATACCCCTACATTTACCCCTTACCTAACACTACGGGCAATTTAGCATGGCCAATTCACCTGACCTGCACATCTTTGGACTGTGGGAGGAAACCGGAGCACCCGGAGGAAACCCACGCAGACACGGGGAGAACGTGCAAACTCCACACAGTCAGTCGCCTGAGACGGGAATTGAACCCGGGTCTCTGGCGCTGCGAAGCAGCAGTGCTAACCACTGTGCCACCGTGCCGCCCACATCTTGTGATACCCTAACCCTCTTACATTTTGTGATACCCTAACCTTCCGCTCTACCCTGTCCATTTTGTAATCATCTGATGATTATGATGTCTAATAAATCTTACCTTCAACAGCAAAACATGTGCCAAGTTGTGCTAGAATCTTAGAGGATAGGTTTATTGGGGAGTAGATATTTCAGGGATTTTTTCATGTATATGAACATGGCAAGTGGCAATGTTTGATATCAATAATTTTTAATATTCAATTGTGTATGATTAATGATACTTGTGGCAGTGGAAACAGTTCATTTTTTAAAATACTGTACTTTCTGAATTTCTCTCCAATACTTGGCATGACCTTTGATGGTGCCTTGTCCAGGTGCAGCTAGAATTGCTCTCATAGGAGCAGATGCTTAAGAGTTGGCAAGTTTGAGATGTTAAATCAACTGCTGCAACCTTACTGAGACAATCAATCCATATTATTAACAACAAATTGTTCTGGCCTATTCTTTCAGAAGGGTTCTTTTTTAAACACTTCCTTTAGCCTTATAAGGTGAATGCTATCAGCACATTACTAATCTTACACAGAGCAGTCACATCACTTGAAATGGAATTTTTAAAAGATGTTCATTGAAACATTTGGCATATGTATTTGTGGTGATGTTGTGGTTTTAAGAGATGTATTTTGTCCTTGTTTCTTTTAAGAGAGAGATTGAACAAGAGGTGACAATCAATCTGTAGTAACATAAACTACTAGTGAAGCCTTTGTTTTTTTAATTTAAAGTTATTTAAATTGCCCGTAGTGTTGGGTGAAGAGGTAAATGTAGGGGAATGGGTCTGGGTGGGTTGTGCTTTGGCGGGTTGGTGTGGACTTGTTGGGCCGAAGGGCCTGTTTTCACACTGTAAGTAATCTAATCTAATCTAAGAAGCAGCCTGGATGGGTGTAGCCAGGTCTTTGAGACCAGGATATCCAGTTTTGTTTTTAGCTTTTAGATTCCAGAAAAGCTGCTAGTGCTTTGAATAAATAAAAGCTATTTTCGACTCTCCTGGTTACAGTTAGAAGCTAGGGTTTCTCTTCCTACTGTGGGCATTGCATGTGGGAAAATCTGATTTCTGAATTTGCCCTTATGCCAATGGGTGTGTTTATGGGCTGTAACTATATTGAAAAAAGTTAATTAGTAGTAGTTACTATATCTATTATTCTGTTAGGTTTTCCAATAGAGTTAAGTTATTCTAAGTTCTAGTTTCTTTTATTGCATTTTAACTGTAGTATTTGAATGACTTTTGTTTGCTCATTGCCAAGTAGTTTGACCAGTCGAGTTGCATCCAGAACATGGCACTCTATAATTGCCTTTAAAAAAAGAAAACGTTGGGTCTAGGCTACCTTCTTAAAATATTTTGAAAGGGTCTGGTCTGGTCCATATTCTAGTACTGTTCTTGCTCGGTAACATGTCACTCTATCTGAGTGCTCTTCTGAGGATGTGTATTTTACAGCAATGAAGGGTATTGGTGCCACCCCATTGGCTGTTTTGAATCTGACTCATGACCCCATTGGCCAAAGACCGCAGAACATTCTGGAAAGTCTGGACAAGGAAGATAAAAACACACACTTGGAAGCTATCCCCTCAGCAAAGACACACAGTGAAGACTCGTGGCAGAAGACCATGAGGCAATCCAAAGAAGAGCCAGGAGAAGATCCTGACCTGCATTCGCACATTTGTAGAAGAGAACCAGCCATACCCAGTCAGAAAGGAAGAAACTTCCAACAGCCCAGCTCAACACATGGATCATTGTGGGCAATATATTTTCTCAGGTGGATAGAGATAGATAAAAAGTAAATATTGTGGGAATTTGAAAAATGCTCATATTTTCATAAGGAATAACTTTTTAATAAGGAATATTTTTTTATTAAAATTGAGTTTTATTGTAAACCGCATTCTGTGTCCTGTTGTCTGCCTCACTAACAATAATGTTTAGGTGAATTGTTTGTAATGTATAAACTAGTTGAAGTGTCCAAACCACAGACAATATTGCACCAAAGTGGAATTCACAATGCAAAGGTATCTTCACATAGGGAGAAGGGGGATGTTAGATGGCTAATACATGGGAATCTTTGAGAGCAGTGCAAGGAATTAAGTGACTATTAAAGAAAAAATGTTATTAAAATGCAAATCATAGAATCATAGTCATACAATAGTGCAGCAATAAAAAGGACCATTGATTCTGTTCTTTCGAAAAACAACTCAATGGGATCTACCACTACTGGTTCCCAATATCCCTTCACTTTCTTCATGAATTAAAAGTTGGAGTAGCCCATTTGGTTCCTTCAAACCTGCTCCATCATTGAAGAAGCTGATGGCTGATCTGACTGTGGCCCTAACCCCACTTTCCCACCTACCCTGTTATACTTTGTCTCCCTTTTTAAATAGGTTATTCTTATCAGCTGAAGCTCAGTCTTTGCACATGTTAAAAGTAGAGATTCATTGATTTCTGATTACCACAGTATGAAGAACAATAGTGGTAGTGTGAGTAAAAGACATTGAAGTATTTGATTAGCCATGATCATCTTAAAAGGGGCTGAATGTTGTCACGGGCAGAATCTTCCCAGCCTCTGAATGTCATGGGGCTCTTGCGAGAACATATGAAATAGTCACTTAATAATATTTTCACAGTGGCGTTAATGGGAGATTAGCAAAACAATGGACAATGCTTCTTATTGGTTGCTGGGAAGTTGATGTTTTAGCATCTCTACAGGACCAGTCCCAATATTCTCTGCCGAGATCCAAAATCCATTCCTTGTAGTGGGCGAGGAGCCAAATGTTGGGCACCGCCACCACATGGCTGTTTAGACCTTATTGTGTGCTATTTTCTTCTGCTATGAAAAGAAGGAAGGGATTGAGTAAAGTGAAAGTGACTGGCACAGCAATTAAGAGGAAAAAATAGTGAGATGTCCCAAACTACAGAGCAGATCATAGAAGGTTAGTAACGTCGGGGGTTGAGTGGGTGAGAGCAAGAAAGGAAAGATAATGTATCTAATAGTGAGGGTGGAAGTACATGAGCTTCCGTTGGAGATGGATACAGTCGCAGAGATAGAGTGATTATGAGGTAGCAGAGAGAAAATGGTGGCACTTACCCTGCCAGAGCAGAAAGTGTCATTGATTTTCTTCCATCACTGCTTGGCATTTCTCTCAACAGTGGGACATCACTGACCTAGGTAGCAGCCTCGGACAAGGCTTATAGAGTTGGTAACATAGGCACCTCTACTGGAACCTGGGGAAACAGGACCTCGCTCCTGTGTACCATTCCATCCACCAGGATCACCAGGTCCCTATCTGCAAAGTGCGACAGCAATTTCCCTTGGCCTGTCTTGGCTATTCCTGCCCTGCGAACCATGCAGGACAGCTCAACACTGCCAGCACGTGACCATGTACACACTGGGATTTCAAGCATGGTTCCAGCACCAGGGATCCCATGCTATCCTGGGACTGGTGACTGTTTCCACCTGTTGCAAATGGGAAAATTGGGCTAGCATCAGATGAGATGAACACTACAGGAGCGCGGTATCTAGTTAATGAGATGAGTTTGGGGTGATTGCATGAGAAAATTCCGTAGGTCTCACATGGAGAAACCCAGCATGAAACTCAAGAAAAATGACATTCAACCATGAGTTCCTATGTTCCTATTCTGCTTTGACAGCTAGTGATGGATTTGTATCTACCATCTTTCAGATAATCTAGTACAATCCACTCCTTACATTAAATATGATTTTCCTCATGTCATTGCCAGTTGCTTTGCCAATTACCTTAAATCTGCGCCCATTGGTTATTGATCCTTCAGCCCTTGGATACAGTTTCTCTCCATTTTCTCTATCTGGACCCTTCATGATGTTGGCATTTACCCAAATCCACCTTAAATGAGCATAAGTGTTATTCACCGTGAAGAAATAAAAATAAAATGGAGGGACAGTGGATTAATAAAAGGTTCAAGGACACGGAGGGAAAATGTCAGAAGAAAAAAAATACCTAATGAGAAGGGAACATATGCTCAGATATTAAAGGATGAGGGAAACAGGGCTACAGCCTTTGATGTAAAGCTAGCGCTAGTAAATAGGTCAAATAGTTCTTTTCTGTGCTGAAATTTTTATGATTCTCTAAGTATTTGATGAATCTATTCCAATAAACCGATAAGGGGAAAATGCAATCACCGTTTCCAGCAGTATTATAAAATGTATCAGAATTTTAAGTACAACAGATAATGAGATAGATCAATGCACACAAACATTCCAGTAATTAAGCCATTTCAAGCATAATGAAAGCAAAGAAGCAAGAAATCATTCACTTCATGAACAATGCCATTGTGGAGCTGTTCAGCAGTTATCTGTCTGCAGCCATTTCTCACTTAACTGTGACTCTAATGAATGCACTAATGGGTTAGCAGAGCACTCACAAATCTCCTCAATGGTGGAAAGTTATGTCTACAGCATTTTGAAAACATAATCAGAGAATGCATGCCCATAAAATCAGCAGACTGGCCAGAAGGTTGATAGATATAAGGATGGTATGTGTATGCTGGTTTGTTGTGATATTTCCTCAGAACCATTATCACCAGCAGCCACACAAATGTCTGAACAAAGCAGGACGTGGTAGTGATGGGGGGTTGGTTTAGAAAATCGATGAGTACATTCCTGTCCTTCTTGTCGTGACAAAAAGCCTCGATAGTTTAATGGAAGCATTAGCATGCCCGCAGGCATCAAATAACAACCACTTTACAAATTACTACACATGCACCTGAAACAGCACTTAGCATTCAGTCTTGTTGAACAAGTTCGCCATATGTGTTTAATTAAAAACAAACTTGAGCAAGATAAATTAGGTGTAGTGAAATCATAAACCCATTCTGTGTGGCAGCATTGTTAATTGGATATCTGAGTCAGGCAGGCCCGCAGTACTCCAAGACAATGCTGGTGATTGTTTCACTTGTCTGGCCCATGAATGGTGGATCTGTGACCAATTCTACTTGGAAGTATTCCTGGAGGTTTGATCACGTGATACTACAACACATGACACTCACATCACACAATACTCTTCTTCCTACTCAGCTTTTGGCGGGCATCTGTCCTTTCTGTCAACTTGAGTAATTTTACACCAAAACATCTCATATTTCCTGGCGCTAATAATTAAGGGCATTTCCAGTGAAAGAGAGGAAGCTGTGTGATATTTGGAATGGCGATTTTCATATCAGAGGAAGTCCTGCAGCCTTGGCATTGATCTGCTTTTTAACAAAATGCATCTCTGCTTTGCTAGTTTGTCATGCTTTCACCTTCACTGATATAAACAGTAAATGCTGGAAACACTCAACAGGTCTCATAACATCTGTGGAAAGAGAAAAGCTCAGTTAACATTTGAGGTTAATGGCCTTATATTTTGGTCTTGCATTGCTGATACCATCAAGGACTTACAGGTGTTAGGATCCCCATGGGTAAACCATAGACCAAAATAATCAAAAATATCAAATAACCCCTACTTGGAAAGTTAATCATCATGATTTCATTTCCTGTAACTTTTACTTGAAATGAATAGAACCAACACAAATGAAACATGAATTAACAGGCAAATAAAGTTTCAAATAAAAAGATGCATTTCACTTCAAATAGTCAATTCACCCATGATACATACTACACAATCATAAGTAGCCACATCATTCCCCTCAGTTATGTGGCGCCACGTAGTTACACATTTCCACAATATGCTGCTCCTTATTCAGGTTCAGTAGATCAGAAGACCTTTCCATCAATAGCTTTCATCATCAAGATCCTTGAGTATGATTATCATCAACGAGGAACATTTCAATGAATCCTTTCCCCTTCATGTTGTGACAGTCCTGATGATGTAACTTCCTCAAGTGCCTTTTCAACAGAACAATCAATGACATCCCATATGTAGTTTGGCCACTTAAGTTAAGCGCCCAGCATTTTAGCATCGTTGAGATATTCACACAGCTTTCCTGGTTTCAGAGCATTTTAGCCATGTCACACAGTACCTCTGAGAGTTCCTGTCTCTTTACTGCCAAACCAAAAAGCTGACCTCTTGGTGAGAGTAGGAGAAAGTGAGAACTGGAGAGTCAGAGTCACGTTTTTCGACTCTTGCAGAGAGTAACTTGCTTCTTCTTCTGACAAGAATTTTCTCTTTTCCTCCTTCTGTTCCTATCTGTTTACTCTTTGTGCCCGCATTGGTGCTTTCACCCTCATTCTCCCCACTTGTAGTTTCGATTTATATCTGTTAGCTGTCCTTTGTGTCTAGATACATGGCTTCTTTCTTAGCTTCATTCCTAATGGTACTGTTTTCAGGTCAAGGTTTGCCAAGTCACAAGGACTAGTTTTCTTATCATTCAATGAAATTACAATTGATTCCTTCACAATTTATGAATACTCACTAAAGTCCTTTTTTATTCAAACATTCTTAAAAGCTAATATATATTGCACAGAACACTTAAATAAATAACAAATTCATCTTACAGTTTTGCTTTTGGGTCAAAGTTTGTCTCAAAGGTTAGTTTCTAACCTTTGAGACAAAGGATGTTTTCTTACTGTTTTGTGCTTTTTATAGTTGCACCAAGCTGTAATTGTCTTCAGGGAATAAGGGATACAAGCAGTCGGAGTTTTTATTGGTTTTAAGGCTTCTATGTGAACTAGGTTTCACAGACATTCCCCTTGGAAAGCCTAATTTGCGATGAATGGAAATCGCAGAGACCAAGAAGAACTTCTCGAAGATGGAGGAGGTGCGACAAATGTGCTGAGCAGTAGGCCACATTTGTCCAGGGTGTTGATAGGAATCCTTTCACCGAAGCTCAAAAAGGAACAAGGTAGGACTTCATTTCAGTAAGAATGCACTCAGTGAACCTGCTAAAACCACGGCTGCAACCTCAGAGCAGGGCAGAGGTCACATTGCAGTGGCTCTGAAGGTCACTGTGGGGACTTTATCCTTTCCAGGTTGGATCTGGAAATATTTGAAACATCTTGAAGTTTGCTGTCCACTGTTGCATAATGGGCGTCACTGAGACTGTTCAAATACAGCTGATACCATTTAATTGCCTCTGGTCAGAGCCAAGAGGTTGAGCAATCACATAACTTTATTTGGCTTGCTGGGCTTCCTATTGTGCAATGAACCACCATTTACATAAATGTCACTTTGCTGTTGCTTCATGTCAACTTGAGAACCAAGAGACATTTTACTCAACATCAGCTAATGTGTGTATGAATTAACAGGCAAATAAAGTTTCAAGTAAAAAGATGCATTTCACTTCAAATAATCAATTCACCCATGATACATACTACACAATCATAAGTAGCCATATCATTCCCCTCAGATATGTGGCGCCACAATGAGTTACGTAGGTCAATGCTTGGTACCCTTCCACCACTCAAAATATCTTCATCTACTATTTTCATATTCTGTCGATCCTCTTACTTGCCACCAATCTTTACACAATTGCATTTTTTTTCATTATATTTGATGATCTTTAACATTTTTAGTTAACTACAGATACTGGATCCAGCCTTTGGAATTGTTCTTACTCATTCAAATATATCTATACAGACTATCCACTTCAACTTCAGCAATGGTCGAAATTACATTTGGTTTTCTATCATTTCACTTTGATTTTGTCATTTACACCTTTTACTATTTCTGGCTTCAGCAGTTTGTTTTTTCCCCATTTGAAGAGTAGTTTAAGTGCATTTGGATATAAGTCTTTGTACCATGCCTTCAGTAGATGTGATTCTCCACTCGAGGATTGCCTTGTATATATCTGTGTTTGTTATGTTTAATTTCTTTATGATTTCTTTGAGGATTTGAACTACTATGTCAACCTTACTACTTGGCTGGGGATAGTGGGGAGAAGATGCATAGTCTTGAATTTCCTAATCCTTTATGAAATACCTGAATACTTCAATTATGAACTGAGGACCATTGTCTGAAATGCCAGAACAACCAAAGTAGGCTTACAGACATTCTTTAAATTTCTTCTGTTATTCGCACATTCTTTTGTATCACCAGTAACCATTGAAGTCACCCGGTCCACTTCCCAACAGTCAGAATAGCAGTCTACTATGTCAAAATATCCAATTTCTGTCAGAGTGAAGAGGTCTACACCCAGCTTTGCCATGGTCTGGGATGTTGTGTGTCATTGATGGCTCTCTCTGCTTAGCTTCATGTTCATTACAGGCACTGTTCGAGCTGATGTGGTTTTTGATTTCATTGTTCATGTCTGGCTAGTACAACACTTCTCTTGCCTTCCTCAGACTTGAATCAATACCTTAATTGGTTGCATGGATGTATTTTAGCATTTTTCCTTTTAACTTATTATGGAAAATTTCCTTTGTACAATATGCCAGATTGGGACATCAATTAATTTCTGTAATCTCAATACACTCGTGTGACCATAGGAGTGTCCTTGATTCTTTCAAGCCATTCTTTCTTCACAATTTCTTGCAACACTTCTAAAATTGCATCTCATTGAATAATTTACTTGGGAAAATCTGCTGGATTCAATGTCTCTGCTAGATTGATGTCTTCCAGACTACACTGAGCTTCTGCTTCACATTAGAACTGGAAGATTCCACCACTACTTCTTTATTCAGGAGTGCTGTTCTCAACAACACGTCAGTGATGTACATCTGTTTCCCTTGCTTGTATGTCGTGGCTAGATGATATCTTTGTAACCAAAAAAGAATGCTTTGCAAATGCTTTGGAGCAGATTGTATCAGTCCGAGGAAAATACTTTAAAGTGGCTTGGACTTGAACTCAACTGTCACGTTGTCCTTTCGGTAGTTTCAATAGAAAATGTTCACAAGCAAGGTAATAGCCAAGTATTCCTTCTTGATCTGAGATGATGGCCTAGTAGTATTATCACTACACTATTAATCTAGAAACCCAAGTGCACAGCAGATGGTAGAATTTGAATTCATTAAAAATCTGGAATTGACAGGCTAACGATGACCATGAAGTAGTTGCAGATTGTTGGGTTAAAAACCATCTGTTTCACTAATGTCCTTTAGGAAAGAAAATTGCTGTCCTTTCCTGATCTGTCCTACATGTGACTCCAGACCCACAGCAATGTGGTTTACTTTTAACTACCATCCTGGCAATTAGGGATGGCCCACATCCTGTGCACAAATTAAAATAATATCATTCCATTTATGTTAAAGCCCCAGATGCAAATGTAACTGGTTGTTCACGCTATATTAGGGTTACTCCAAGTTCTGTCGAGTGGCATCACACTGCAGGGTTAATTCATCATTTACATGTACTGGTTTTGCCATCACTGCTTGCTTGATTTTAAAGAATGCATTTTCTTATTCTGTGTCCCAATGCTACTGCACATCATCAGTAGTGAATTGTGTGTTAGAGAAATAGTTTTCAGAATAATGGTGTTTGAGAAAGGGATTCTTCTTTAGTGTGAGCACTATACAAGGTATATTCTGTACATTCTGAACTATTCCATTCAATGCCTGCCATTGTATTTCTATTAACCAATCCTTTTAAGATACCATTAACCTGCTGCCAGCTCGATCCTTGCACCCAAAAACACGATGTCTTCACTTTCACCCAACAGATTCCATGTCCAAAGGATCATCCTTGACCATTTCCACTACCTCAAGCATGATTCTAATACTGAACACGTCTTCACTCCCATTCCCTGTTGGCAAACCAAAGGAACCATTCTCTCCATACCACTCTGGTCCATTCCACTGTCACCCAGCATTTCATCCCCTTCCCCAGACATGTTTCCGTGAAATTGCAGGAGATACAAACTATTTCCTCCTCATTGTTCAAGGCCCAAACACATCTCCCAGATGAAGCAGTGATTTACTAGGGCTTCTTTCAATCGTGTCTACAATATTTTCTGCTTATAAACACAGTCTCCTCAATACTAGGGAGACCAAACACAGGTGGGTGACTGCTTTGACTACAGGACTCATCCACTCTGTTTGCAAGCGTGAGCCTGACCTCCTGGTTGATTGCCATGTTAACACACCATCTTTGGAGACTGTACAGGGTCTTCTTGGGATTTGTAAAGGAACATTTTGGGGAAAAATGATTTGATTTACCCTGCCTTGCAAAATCTCTAAACTTGTGTGATGTGTAAATAGTTTGGGATTATTTTATTTTGTTTCAATTTGTTTTATGAAATGGACTTCTGATTAATTGTTGAAAGCAAATCTCCAAACTGCATATATATGGTTCAATGAGAGACCATCTCATTAAAACCAAAATTAAACAAAATATAATCTATCAAGCCAGATTTCAAGCCCTCTGACAATAAACTGGACAAGGGTTTTACTAAATAGTTAATAAATCCGACAAATCACTGCGCTGTTGTTACATCTGTGGGTTGCCACATCACTTCTACACTTCTTCACATTTTCAGGATCCTGGCAAAATATTGTTGCTGGTCTGTACACAGCCTGTGTATTTGACTCTAACATCTTTAACTGTGACATGTTCTTGTTCAGCTTCAGGTTCATCTGGCAAACTCTTGCCTAACTGTTGCTAGATTTTGAATGTGTTCAGAAATGGCTTCCTCAATTATGTCACCACATCCATAAACTAAGAGATCACTTCCACTCAAGAAGATTACCAACTATCTTGTGCTGTCTGCCTTGCTACCTTTCTGAGGACATGAAAATTTTAAAACAGTGTGCACAAGTATCTTCATCCCTCATAGGGAAACCTGAATATGGTTGAAAAGCTGTCGATTTCATCCAGTTTTACTTATAAATAACTGCCTTTGAATGTCAAGTTACGCCAAAATTCTTTTGATGGTTGGCATCGGGGTAGTGAGATCTCTTCAGAGCTTTGGTTAGATCATTTGGAAGAATGTATACTCTCAGCACATCAAGTTATTTCACTGCTATCATGCTGCCAATCCATTCCATAAAACTTGTCATTTTCTTAATCAAGTCCATCTTTTCCAGTTCTTCTATCTTGCCTTTCAGGCTGTCCCTGAGGATAGCTGGAACTTTCCTCAGCAGATGCTGAATTGGTCTTAGTCTCTCATCAACTTGAGAGGATACTCTCCAGGAAGACATCTTAAATGTGTAGACATACAATTGTATTCTGCTAGAATTTGTTTGGCGGTCAATGATTTAGTATGCTGCCACACATTCCTTTTGGCAGGTTGGGAATTAGCAGTCTATGTTTCAGACTTGTTCCAGCTAAGACCAGTGGCTTTTGCTTTTGCCATCCATCATTTGGAGCTCCCGATCTTTGTTCTTGACAACATACCAGGTTCTCAGTGTATTCTGGACTCTCGGAACAAACCTACTTTCTAGGACTTCGATTTTAGATCAGCTTATTGAGCCACTTCATGCAGGTATGCGAAGGTCATGATGTTACATGAGGCACTGGTGTCTATCTGAGACTTTGTGTTGACTTGATGTTTTCTTTCTACAATCATCGTTCAAACAATTCAAACTATTTATCATCTAAAGAGAGAGGCTGAATAGGCTGTGGCTGTTTTCCCTGGAGTGTTGGAGGTTGAGGGGTGACCTTAGTCAGGTTTATAAAATCACAAGGGGCATGGATAGGGTAAATAGACAAGGTTTTTTTTTTCCCTGGGGTGGGGGAGTCCAGAACTAGAGGGCATAGGTTTAGGGTGAGAGGGGAAAGATTTAAAAGGGACCTAAGGGGCCACTTTTTCATGCAGAGGGTGGCGCATGTATGGAATGAGCTGCCAGAGGAAGTAGTGGAGGCTGGTACAATTACAACATTTCAAAGGTATCTGGATGGGGATATGAAAAGGAAGGATTTAGAGGGATATCGCCCAGGTGCTGGCAAATGGGACTAGATTAACTTAATATCAGTATGGACGAGTTGGACCAAAGAGTTTGTTTCCGTGCTGTACATCTCTATAACTCAATGACTCTTTGACTGAGCTGACCTGTTGTAACTGACCTGTATGGTCAGCGCAATGGTATAGTGCAATCCATCATAATCGTCAACTAATTACTCTTGATTGGTATCTATACCCGGTGGCTGAATTAAATTCGAGCCAGTCTTCTGATCCCATCCAATGGTAACACTGCACAAGTCAGTTCCCAGAATGAATGAAACCTGCCTCAATAGATCAAAGGCTGAATCTTAATTTCTTTCGCTAAGTGTCAGTTTTATCATGTTTTTCCAAGGGTTTCACATCATGATGCTTGGAAACATCAATAACCTTATTTTACAAAACCTGCCTGACTTATTCCCTATCCCATCCTTTGGTGCCTCTCTCACACATTTTAGCACCATCATACCAAATGCCATTTTCAAAACAGTTGACCACTTTCCGGCTATGCACCATCTTTGAAAATGTATTGTGCACCCAGACAAGAACTGTCAGTCCAGAACTGCCCTGCTTGGTTGCTGAGATTGGCCCTGGACATTGCAGACAATGGAAAATCGGTGCTTCGCTTTCTGGGCAAGAACATGGAGATACAGCTGATGGGGATGAGGCAGAAAGTCCTTTTCTCCCAGGCTAACAGAGGATGCCATTCCAATGGAACCATGCCACCCTGCACCAGGGTCATCAACCATCTTAAGACATGCACAGAATGTAGGAAGAGGATCCTTCTCCACTCTGCCAGTAAAACATCTTCTTGTTGATACATCACACTCACTTTATCTCTGCTACTGTAGCCACCTTTTCCTGCAAAGCTTCCCCACTCACTCTCATTCTCAGTAACATCTGACCCTAACTAACCATGAATCTCTTCTGTACCGCCTACTCACCCCCTCAGGACAACTCCAACATGCACCAAAGGTAATAGTGTGTCACACACCTTTCTTTCCCTCACCCACTATGTCATAGAGTCATAGAGATGTACAGTGTGGAAACAGACCCTTCAGTCCAACTCGTCCATGCTGACCAGATATCCTAAACTAATCTAGTCCTATTTGATAGCACTTGGAAAATATCCCTCTAAACTCTTCCTATTCATGCAACCATCAAGATGCTTTTTAAATTTTGTAATTGTACCAGCCTCCACCACTTCCTCTGGCAGCTCATTCCATACACGCACCACCCTCTGCGTAAAAAAGTGGCCACTTCAGTCCCTTATAAATCTTTCCCCTCTCACCTTAAACCTATGCCCACCCCAGGGAAAAGACCTTGTCTATTTACCCAATCCATGCCCCTCATGGTTTTATAAACCTCTATAACGTCACTCCTCAGCCTCCAATGCTCCAGGGAAAACAGCCCCAGCCTGTTCAGTCTCCCTATAGCTCAAATCCTCCAACCCAGGCAACATCCTTGTAAGTCTTTTCTGAACCCTTTCAAGTTTCACGACATCTTTCCTATAACAGGGAGACCAGAATTGCAAGCAATATTCCAAAAATGGCCTAACCAATGTCCTGTCCGGCGCAACGTGACCTCCCAACTCCTATACTTAATGCTCTGACCAATAAAGGAAAGCATATCAAATGCCTTCTTCACTATCCTACCTATCTGAGACTGCACTTTCAAGGAACTATGAACGTGTCCTCCAAGGTCTCTTTGTTTAGCAACACTCCCCAGGACTTTACAATGAGGTGTATAAGTCGTGCCCTGATTTGCCTTTCCAAAATGCAGCACCTCACAAATTAAATTCCATCTGCCACTCCTCAGCCCATTGGCCCATCAGATCAAGATCCCATTGTACACTAAGATAACCGTCTTCACTGTCCGTCACACCTCCAATTTTAGTGTCACCTGCAACCTTACTAACTATACCTCCTACATTCACATCCAAATAAATTATATAAATGACGAATAGCAATGAACCCAGCACCGATCCTTGCGGCCTCCAGTCTGAATAGCAACCCTCCACCACAACCCTCTGTCTTCTACATTTGAGCCAGTTCTCTCCCTAGTTACCTTTTTGTCCTTAATGTGTTTATAAAAATCCTTTGGATTCTCCTTAACCCTATTTGCCAAAGCTATCTCATGTCCGTTTTTTTGACCTCCTGATTTCCCTCTTAAGAATAATCCTACTACCTTTATACCCTTCCATGGATTCACTCAATCTCTGCTGTCTGTACCTGACAAATGCTTCCTTCTTTTTCTTAACCAAACCCTCAATTTCTTTAGTCATCCAGTATTCCCAGCACTTACCAGCCTTGCTTTTCACCCTAAAAGGATCATACTGTCTCTGGAGTCTTGTTATCTCATTTCTGAAGGCTTCCCATTTTCCAGCCATCCCTTTACCTGCAAACATCTGTTTCCAATCAACTTTTGGAAGATCTTGCCTAATACTGTCAAAATTGGCCTTTCTCTAATTTAGAACTTTAACTTTTTAGATCTGGTCTCTCCTTTTCCATCACTATTTAAAAACTAATAGAATTATGGTCGCTGGCCCCAAAGTGCTCCCCCACCTCAGTCCCCCACCTCTTATTTCCCAAGAGTAGGTCAGGTTTTGCACCTTTTCTAGTAGGTACTTCCACAGACTGAATCAGGAAATTTTCTTGTACACACTTAACAAATTCCTTTCCATCTAAACCCTTAACACTATAGCAGTCCCTGTCTATGTTTGCAAAGTTAAGACCCCCTTTTACTACCACTCTATTATTCTTACAGATAACTGAGATCTTACAAATTTGTTTCTCAATTTCCCACTGACAATTGGGGGTGGGGTCTATAATACAATCCCAATAAGGTGATCACCCCTTTCCTATTTCTCAGTTCTACCTAAATAACTTACCTGGACATATTTCGAGGAATATCTTAGAACATAGAACAATACAGCACAGAACAGGCCCTTCGGCCGAACATTTGTCCGAACATTTGTTCTAGCTTAAGCACCTATCCATGTACCTATCAAATTGCCGCTTAAAGGTCACCAATGATTCTGACTCTGCCACTCCCACAGGCAGCGCATTCCATGCCCCCACCACTCTCTGGGTAAAGAACCTACCCCTGACATCTTCCCTAAGAGTTTCCCGACTCTGACCATCCTGAATAGTTGACGACCATGTCTAAGCCCCTGTACTGATATAGGAGGCTGCTCTTGGCTTACTTTAATGAGTGCCCCTGTCTGAAGGCTCCCTTGATTTAACTGAGGACCGCTGACACTAAGTGTCCTGGTGTTGTGTCTACACGAAATGGAAAGGCAATACGGTAGCAGCTTGAGCCTTGTATCTCTGCCTGAAGGGGCAAAGTACAAGAACGCAAGACAGGACAATGCAAGGCAGGGATGCTGTGATCATCCAGCTAAGCTCAGAGAGCAGTATGTTCACAAAGAAACAGGCCACTGATGCAACCTGGTCTAGTCCATGATCTCAGTGCATGTTTGTCGCTGATGCATCCTGAGATGCAGCATTGAAGTGCACAAGTGTCCTGCGAATTGATTGGGGATATCCCTTGAGGATTCTTGGAAGCAAGCACCTGTCGGATGCCAATGTCCATGGATGTGGTGCATGTGACCAAAGCCCACAAAGTGTGCCCTAAGATGTTGGTGCCTTTTGTCCAACTTGGAGGTCATTTGGAGAAAACTGTAGGCAGAGGCTGCTGTGACTTGCAAGTCAAGAATTCTTGATATTTATTTTGCTCAGAGCATTGACAAGATAGGAATGATGCATGATGTTCAATTAATAAGCAATAATCCTTCTTAACAGGCAACTCACAGCCCCCAAGCAAGACTAACACCTCAGCCCCTAGCAATTGTATATAAGATGCAGCAAGTTGCTCCTGATGTCCAGGTTGGCCTCAGGAGATTCTACCACATATCTTGACACAGCCCATTTGGTCAGGCCTTATACCATTCCACTCAAAACATTTACTTTTTTTTTGCTCTTGGTTACCATAATGATTAGTCACTGAAACAGATTCATGAGTCTTTAACTCCTAAACATATTTTTTAAACAAAAAGAGAGAGAGAAAAAGCTCTTAATACAAACAGCAGAGACAAGTTTCAAACTGCTCTTCAACACTACCCTTTTACTGTTATTCAATTCCAGTGTAATTTCACTCCTATCTCAACTCTTTAAGTTTTTAATTAACAGATTGCTCCCAGCTTCTAGTCCTCAGGCTATAGAGTCATTTTCACAATGCATTTCCAAGTCGACTAGCACAAACCTTTCACAATACTGATGGCTTAGACATTTTCAATTTTAACAACCAGAAGATCTCTATCCAAACTAATTTGGTTTAGAAGCTCCACTAAACTGATACACTTCAGCAATGGTGACTGGTTCCACTAATCTAAAAACTTAACTCTTATGCGAGAAGAAACTGTTCTCCCTCCTGAACTTAACTCCTGATTCTTCTGAACTGAACTCAAAAGCTAAAACTATAATGGCTTATCTGATCTGTTATAAATTCAGCAATGTAAGCATTACATTCATTAACAACACAGGGGCCCTGCCACGCACATGACTGCAGAGTCACATTCTTTCTTGGAAGTGATGCTTTTAGGTCACTGCTCAAATGACTTTCTAATCTGTATAAAAATATATATCTTCTCAGAACTGGCCCTCATCCATCCTGCTCTATTTTAAAATCAAAATGCCAAATTAGTAAGTGGATATAAGACACCTTTCATCACACTTCAGTGCAAACTGATTAAGCTTCTTGTCGTGAGAACATGACTTTCCCCATGCTAAACCAGCTTCCTGTTTAGTTTGTGTTGTCTTCCACAATATTTGCAACCTGCTCTTTTCCCATGATCTTTCTGCCTTTTCAGTATGTGATGTTAACCAACATAATGCAAGACTTGTTCTATCCTGCTGAGAATGCACACTAATTGCTGATTTTCAACCTTGGCATTTCTGACAATTGCTTTCTGCACAGTGAGTTTCTTCGCTCTCAATTGACTTGCTCTCACTGCAGAACCTCTCATACCTAGTGTAATCCAAACTTTAATTAGATCATCTTGCCATTGTACAAATTTACAAGCTTCTGTGATCTATGTTATTATAATTGCACGCTGAACAATGGACTCTTTTTCATATTAGGCCCTAATCTCAAACACATAACATTTAAAAGTTACACTTACTTGGAATCCAAACTGTGCCTTCAAAGCTTTCAAAATTTCGTCTGTGAGGTTTAGGATGGAATACAACTTGTAACAGTCTCTCACTGACATGGATAAAAAATATAGCTATTTGAGTCTGCTCTGCTTTCTTAACCAAATCCATCATAATTTCCTAGCTTTGTTATTGAGAATGGAAAAACTGCCAATTCTGCTTCATATCACTTTTTGTTTAAACTAGCATTTAGATAGGATAATTAATAACTTTGTGGCTTACCCATTGCTTTCAACTCTGAAGTCTTTATTTCTTTTCTGTGGCTTTTAGCTACTTTCAATAGCTCTGACCATTCCTCTGTTCCTCTTTTAGTGGCTTTGCTTCTATGTAATACTCACTATCAGTTCTACTCTGATACAATGTTATGAACGCACAGAACAACAATCTAGCTTTTGTGGTGTCTTTATTGGTCTGGCTATAAGATAGATGCATGGAGTGCCTCATGACAGAGGTTACAAGGCAAAGGCAGACCAGAAGGTATGTTAGTATTGCATTTCTATCTCAAACAGATATGATTGAAAGATTGGGAAGTTTTGCTGAATCCATAGCAAGCCTTGGTTAAACCACATTTAGAGTACTGAATATAGCACTGGAATAGATTAGATTAGATTACTTACAGTGTGGAAACAGGCCCTTCAGCCCAACAAGTCCACACCGACCCGCCGAAGTGCAACCCACCCAGACCCATTCCTCTATATTTACCCCTTCACCTAACACTATGGGCAATTTAGCGTGGTCAATTCATCTAACCTGCATATTTTTGGACTGTGGGAGGAAACCGGAGCACCCGGAGGAAACCCACGCAGACACGGGGAGAATGTGCAAAGTCCACACAGTTAGTCACCTGAGGCGGGAATTGAACCCGGGTCTCTGGCGCTGTGAGGCAGCAGTGCTAACCACAGTGCCACCATGCCACCCAGATGCAGAGAAGATTGACAAGAATGACACCAGAAATGTGTGAGTTTACATATTGTATCAAAAGATGCATCTCTCCTCTCTTGAAAAGTGAAAGCTAAGAGGTGAACCAATAGAAGTTTTCAAAGTTATGGTAGTTTTGGAATGATAGACAGAGATAAATTTCCTCTCATGTGAAAGAGGATAGCTGGAGGCCACCCATGTTGTTACCAAGGAGCTCAGGAGAAACATTTTCATCCTGAGCTGTGAGAATGTAGAACTTGGTATTACAGGGAGTTGAAGTGAATAGTACTGATACACTTAAGGGGAAGCGAGCCAAAGATATGATGGAGAAGGGAATAGTGGGTTAGGACCATACATTTCGGTGAGAAAAACTGGGAAGCTTGAATAGAGCATAAATGACAGCTAGATACTGGATGGGTCAATTTGTTTCTGTACTGTATATTCTTTGTAATCCTCTCTAAAATCTTAATATCCTTCCTATAGTGTGAAATTTAATCTTGCAAAGTATATTCCAACTCAAAAGCTCATTAGGTTTCGCGGAGATTCATCTTCTCTTACAATAAAAATAGAGTACTGCAGATACTGGAGAACTGAAATAAAAAGAAATAGTGTGAGAGAAATTTCTCCAGCGCCTTCTGTTTCTCATCATTACCTCTCAGCAAAACCTTTCATGATATGAGGTTTTTCTAGTCTTATCAGCCCAAGGTGTTGTCTTCAATGTGCTTTAAGACCATAAGACCATAAGACCATAAGACATAGGAGTGGAAGTAAGGCCATTCGGCCCATCGAGTCCACTCCGCCATTCAATCATGGCTGATGCGCATTTCAGCTCCACTTACCAGCGTTCTCCCCGTAGCCCTTAATTCCTCGAGACAACAAGAATCTATCAATCTCGGCCTTGAAGACATTTAGTGTCCCGGCTTTCACTGCACTCCATGGCAATGAATTCCACAGGCCCACCACTCTCTGGCTGAAGAAATGTCTCCACATTTCTGTTCTGAAATGACCCCCTCTAATTCTAAGGCTGTGTCCACGGGTCCTAGTCTCCTCGTTTAACTGAAACAATTTCCTAGCATCCACCTTTTCCAAGCCATGTATTATTTTGTACGTCTCTATTAAGTCTTCCCTTAATCTTCTAAACTCCAACGAATACAATCCCAGTATCCTCAGCCGTTCCTCATATGTTAGACCTGTCATTCCAGGCCTCATCCGTGTGAATCTCCGCTGGACACGTTCCAGTGCCAGTATGTCCTTCCTGAGGTGTGGGGACCAAAACTGGACACAGTACTCCAAATGGGGCCTAACCAGAGCTTTATAAAGTCTTGGTAGTACATCTCTGCTTTTATATTCCAACCCTCTTGAGATAAGAGACAACATTGCATTCGCTTTCTTAATCACGGACTCAACCTGCATGTTTACCTTTAGAGAATCCTCGACTAGCACTCCCAGATCCCTTTGTGCTTTGGCTTTATTAATTTTCTCACCATTTAGAAAGTAGTCTATGCTTTTATTCTTTTTGCCAAAGTGCAAGACCTCGCACTTGCTCACATTAAATTCCATCAGCCATTTCCTGGACCACTCTCCCAACCTGTCAAGATCCTTCTGTAGCCTCCCCACTTCCTCAGTACTACCTGCCTGTCCACCTAACTTCGTATCATCGGCAAACTTCGCTAGAATGCCCCCGGTTCCCTCATCCAAATCGTTAATATATAATGCGAACAGCTGTGGCCCCAGCACCGAACCCTGCGGGACACCGCTCGTCACCAGCTGCCATTCTGAAAAAGAACCTTTTATCCCAACTCTCTGCCTTCTGTTAGACAGCCAATCCTCAATCCATCCCAGCAGCTCACCTCGAACACCATGGGCCCTCACCTTGCTCAGCAGCCTCCCGTGTGGCACCTTATCAAAGGCCTTTTGAAAGTCTAGATAGACCACATCCACTGGGTTTCCCCCCTGGTCTAACCTACTTGTTACCTCTTCAAAAAATTCCAACAGGTTTGTCAGGCATGACCTCCCTTTACTAAATCTATGTTGACTTGTTCTAATCAGACTCTGCTCTTCCAAGAATTTAGAAACCTCATCCTTAATGATGGATTCTAGAATTTTACCAACAACCAAGGTTAAGCTGATTGGCCTATAATTTTCCATCTTTTGCCTTGATCTTTTCTTGAACAAGGGGGTTACAACAGCCATCTTCCAAACATCCGGGACCTTTCCTGACTCCAGTGACTCTTGAAAGATCTCAACCAATGCCTCTGCTATTTCCTCAGCCACCTCTCTCAGACCTCTAGGGTGTATCCCATCGGGGCCAGGAGATTTATCAATTTTAAGACTTTTTAACTTTTCTAGCACTATCTCTTTCGTAATGGCAACCATACTCAACTCAGCCCCGTGACACCCTTTAATTTTTGGGATATTACTCATGTCTTCCACTGTGAAGATTGATGCAAAATACTTGTTAAGTTCTCCTGCTATTTCCTTATCTCCCATCACTAGGCTTCCTGCATCAGTTTGAAGTGGCCCAATGTCTACTTTTGCCTGTCGTTTGTTTCTTATGTACTGAAAGAAACTTTTACTATTATTTCTAATATTACTGGCTAGCCTACCTTCATATTTGATCCTCTCCTTTCTTATTACACTCTTTGTTATCCTCTGTTTGCTTTTGTATCCTTCCCAATCTTTTGATTTCCCACTGTTCTTAGCCACTTTATAGGATCTCTCTTTTTCTTTAATACATTTCCTGACTTCCTTTGTCAGCCAAGGTTGTCTAATCCCTCCCCGGTTAATCTTTCTTTTCTTGGGAATGAACCTCTGTACAGTGTCCTCAATTATACCTACAAACTCCTGCCATTTTTGCTCTACTGTCTTCCCGGTTAGCCTCTGCTTCCAGTCTATTTTAGTCAGTTCCTCTCTCATGCCCTCATAATTACCTTTATTCAACTGTAACACCATTACATCCGATTTTGCCTTCTCCCTTTCAAACTCCAGACTGAACTCTATCATATTATGGTCGCTACTTCCTAAGGGTTCCCTTACTTTAAGATCTTTTATAGAGTCTGGTTCATTGCAAAGCACTAGGTCCAGAATAGCCTGCTCTCTTGTGGGCTCCATGACAAGCTGTTCCAAAAAGCCATCCTGTAAGCATTCCATGAATTCCCTTTCTTTAGATCCACTAACAACATTATTTACCCAGTCCACCTGCATATTGAAGTCTCCCATGATCAATGTAACCTTGCCTTTCTGACATGCCTTCTCTATTTCCCGGTACATGTTGCGTCCCTGGTCCTGACCACTGTTAGGAGGTCTATACACAACTCCAATTATGTTTTTTTTGCCTTTGTGGTTCCTCAATTCCACCCACACAGACTCCACATCATCCGACGCTATGTCATTCAATACCATAGATTTAATTTTGTTCTTAACTAACAAGGCAACCCCACCCCCTCTGCCCACCTCTCTGTCTTTTCGATAAGTTGAAAAACCATGGAGGTTTAACTGCCAGTCCTGACCCCCCTGTAACCAAGTCTCTGTGATGCCTACTACATCATAATCATTCACTATTATCTGTGCCATTAGTTCATTGGCTTTAAGCCTAGCCCAGAAATCCCTGCTCCCTACTCTAGGGTATCAAGCCTCCTTCTGTTCTGAGTATAATCACTGATGATTTATTTGAAGTAAAGTGCATTATCTTACTTATTTCAAGCAAGTTAGTTTAATACAAATCCTCTCGGTAAAAACAATGACTGCAGATGTTGGAAACCAGAGTCTAGATTAGAGTGGTGCTGGAAAAGCACAGCAGTTCAGGCAGCATCCGAGGAGCAGGAAAATCGATGTTTTGGGCAAAAGCCCTTCATCTAATACAAATCCTCCACTTATTGAACTGATGATGTAATTGTTCACAGGCCCTTTGAAATGTTGCTCCATCAGTAGACGGTGTGGCTGACTCTGCAACAACCCAAACAGCTTAGTGTTTCATTTACTACTCTGCCTTTAAATTGTTTGCATGGTTTTGCCAGATAGGACCCTATACCTGCAAACTCACATAGAGCTGAAGACCGACATCCCATCTTGGGGTCATTCATTGCTGATTAGACAGTGGAAATCACCATCTTTACTGGTCAGGTATTAAGGATCTCTTGAGCTCAATGCAGAGCGGAAATGTGAGCAGTAACATTATCTTCCTAACCTTTCCTCTCCATTTAAATCAATGGAAGAAAGATTGGGTGGGTTCTGTAACAAAAGTAGGATCCTCCCTTTATGCTCCTGTCTGCACTTTGAGCTGTGCATTGCTAATTGGACAAGCAGTAAAGACAGAAATCTGACCCAAGATCTCTGTGGGACAACACAATTCAAATTTGCAATTCTACATAATCATGTACGACTTGCCACTGATGGATTAATAACACATCACCATACGGTTCTGACACTGCAATACAAAGCAGAAATAACCACAAACTGAAAAAGAAATGATTGACAGGTTGCATTACCTGACTTCGCATATCAATGAGATAAAGAGAAAAGCACAAGTCGTCCTTCAGCTGTTTCTGGATTTTACTGAGGCATTTATGTGACTTTTCAAACTTTATCTAAAGGGAACTTATTATAGTGATCATTATCAGGAGGGACTGACAAAATGAAAAATTTCCCACTAGGGCAATACATATGCAAAGCGTAATTTCAAAAGATTGTGTGTTACTAAGGAAAGATAAGTCAGCATTATGTTATTACTATCTTGATGCTCAGTGTTCTCTTTCTAAATATTTGACTGAGTAAAGTGAAAATAGTGATGGGTAAGTCACAGATTAGAAATGCAATTCCAAAAAACAGGGTTTTTTTTCTTATCAGTACAATAGAATTCTACCCTTTCACAATGCACTGTAGTTAATGAACTTAACAGAATTGAGGTTCTTTCAGCTTATTTGGACAAAACTGGGGGCTACAGGACACATGAGTTAACTGACCACGGCACCATGATACAAGAAGCTTTTGAAGTAGGGAAACTAAAAGGAATGCAGTGGTTGTTAAGAAGCAGAATAGTGAAGTATATTAACACTGTTTTCTAACAGTAAAGAGCAAGAATTTAGATATCTGTGTTGCCTGACCAGTGCTATTCTGAAAATGGGTCACTGGGACTCGAAACGTTAACTCTGCTTTCTGTCCACAGATGCTGCCAGACCTGCTGAGTTTCTCCAGCAATTTCTCTTTTTGTTTCAGATTTCCAGAATCTGCAGTTGTTTGCTTTAAAGAATAAACTAAAGGCTCTGCATCTGAATGTATGTAATGTTCAAAACAAAACAAACTGATAGTGCAAATAAAAATAAATAAGTATGATCTGCTAGTCATTACAGATATATGGCTGCAGAATGTCAAGAGTTGGGGCCTAAATATGAAGGGCATTTATGAAAGACAGAAGATTAGAAAAAGATGGATGGTGGCTAAATTAATTAATCTTAGTAACAACACAACAGAGAGAGATAACCTGACTTCAGGATACCAGAACTATAGAAGCAGTTCAAACAGAGGTAAGAAATTATAAAGGCAAGAAGTCAACTGTGGGAGTGCTAATGGGAGCTGGTGATGAAGTTATAATATAAAACTGAGGGGATTTTATACTACATCTAAACTGGATATTTCAGATGGGTGAAGTCAGCCCTGGATGAGGGTTGTGTTGAATGTTTTGAGGATAGTTCCTTACTTTAGCACATTCTGGATCCAATCATAGAGCAGCCCATAGTGGATCTCAGTATTATGCAATGAGATAGGATCAATTAATAATCAAAGTAAAGGTACACCTAGGGAGCAGTGATCATAATATCATTGAATTTTACATTCAATTTGAAAGACAATAGAGACAAATATTTGAAGTTAACAAACAGCAACTATGAGGGCTGCAAAGCAGAGCTAACAAATGATTGGCCTTTATTCTTGAATGAAATGTGGACATCATTGGCATTTATGGCCCTTGAATTGATTTATATGTTATTAGAGATGAGGAGTGGACATTTAAGCAGATATGTCAGAATTTACTGAAAAGATATGTTACAATGAGAAAAATAAATTGCAAGGAGAGGATCTGCCATCTGACTAACAGACTAAAAGGAGGGGAAGTTTAAAGGATTGAGAGTAAGCACAATTTGTTGAACATTTGTTGAAGCTGTGGGTTGGCAACTCCTTGGATCCTTGAAGATTTCATCCAAGAATTCTTGAAGAAATGGATACTGAGATAGTTTTTCTAAAATGCCTGTAACTCAGGGAAGGTTCCATTAGCTTGGACAACAGCGAATCAGCTCTTTTAGAGACACTAAAGCTTCTTTACTCAAAAAGGGAGGGAAACAGAAAGGCTGAAACTATATGCCAGTAAGTTTAACATCTGACATAGATGAAATGTCAGAAGCTTTTATTCAAGATTTTAGGACTTTTTTTTAAAATCACAGTAATCAGGCAAAGTTAGCATGATTTGTGAAGAGAAAGTTATGTTTAACAAATTTATTGGCGTTCTTTGAAGGAATAAATACAGCAATAGAGGCATAGAGCTGTACAGCATGGAAACAGGCCCTTCGGTCCAACTTGTCCATGTCGACCAGATATCCTAAATAAATCTAGTCCCATTTGCCGGTGATTGGTCCATATCCTTCTAAATTCTTCCTATTCATATACCCATGCAGATGCCTTTGAAGTGTTGTAACTATACCAGTCTCCATCACTTACTCTGGTAGCTCATTCCATACACATACCACCCTCTGTATGAAAAAGTTACCTCTATGGTCCCTTTTAATTCTTTCTCCTCTCACCTTAAACCTATGCCCTCTAGTTTTGGACTCCCCCATCTGGGGAAGAACCCTTGTTTATTTACCCTATCATTCCCCTCATGACTTTATAAACCTCTATAAGGTCACCCCTCAGCCTCTGACTCTCCTGGGAAAATAGTCCAAGCCTATTCAGCATCTCCCTAAAGCTCAAACCCCCCAACATCCGTGTAAACCTTCTGAACTCTTTCAAGTTCCACAACATCCTTTCAAAGGTATTGCACAAAGTAAGAACTTGTGGTATAGAAAGTATCATATTACTGTGGATAGAAGATTAACTGGCCAGCAGAAAACAGAGATGATGTACAAATTGTTTGTTTTCTAATTGGCAGGCTGTCTTGAATGGTGTTCCACAGGTTTGTGTGCTGGGGCTTCACTGTCTACAATCTATAACAATTATTTATATGAGAGGAGTGGAGGCTTGGTGTATAAAGTTGCATGTAACAAAAGTTGAAACTTTATTGCTGGAACAGCACAACAGGTCAGGCAGCATCCAGGGAACAGGAGATTCGACGTTTCGGGCACAGGCCCTTCTTCAGGAATGAGCAGAGAGTGTTCAGCAGGAGAAGATAAAAGGTAGGGAGGAGGGACTTGGAGGAGGGGCGTTGGAAATGTGATAGGTGGAAAGAGGTCAAGGTGAGGGTGATAGGTCGGAGTAGGATGGAGGCAGAGAGGTCAAGAAGAAGACTGCAGGTCAGGAAGGCGGTGCCGGGCTGGAGGGATTCGGCTGAGACAAGGTGGGGGGAGGGGGGATGAAGAAACTGGTGAAGTCCAAGTTCATCCCCTGTGGTTGAAGGGTTCCCAGTCGGAAGATAAGACGCTCCTCCTCCGACCGTCGCGTTGTTGTGGTTTGGCGGTGGATGAGTCCAATGACCTGCATATCCTCGGTGGAGTGGGAGGGGGAGTTGAAATGCTGTGCTACAGGGTGGTTGGGTTGGTTCGTCCGGGTGGCCCAGAGGTGCTCTCTGAATCGCTCCGCAAGTAGGCGGCCTGTCTCCCCAATATAGAGGAGGCCACACCGGCTGCAGCGGATGCAGTAGATGATGTGGGTGGAGGTGCAGGTGAATCTGTGGCGGATATGGAAGTTTCCTTTGGGGCCTTGGAGAGAAGTGAGGGGGGAGGTGTGGGTGCAAGTGTTGCACCTCCTGCGGTTGCAAGGGAAGGTGCCGGGAGTGGAGGTTGGGTCGGTGGGGGGTGTGGATCTGACAAGGGAGTCGCGGAGGGAGTGGTCTCTACGGAAAGCTGATAGGGGAGGGGAGGGAAATATATCCTTGGTGCTGGGGTCTGTTTGGAGGTGGCGGAAGTGACGGCGGATGATGCGCTGTACATGGAGATTGGTGAGGTGAGGACCAGTGGGGTTCTGTCCTGGTGGCGGTTGGAGGGGCGGGGCTCAAGGGCGGAGGAGCGGGAAGTGGAGGAGATGCGGTGGAGGGCACCGTCGACCACGTCGGGGGGGAAATTGCGGTCCTTGAAGAAGGAGGCCATCTGTGTTGTACGTATTTTGAACTGGTCCTCCTGGGAGCAGATGCGGCGGAGACGAAGGAATTGGGAGAATGGGATGGCGTTTTTACAGGGGGCAGGATGGGAGGAGGTGTAGTCCAGGTAGCTGTGGGAGTCGGTTGGTTTGTAGTAGATGTCCGTGTTGATTCGGTCACCTGAGATAGAAACAGAAAGGTCTAGGAAGGGGAGGGAGGAGTCCGAGACTGTCCAGGTGAATTTGAGGTCGGGGTGGAAGGTGTTAGTGTAGTGGATGAACTATTCAACCTCCTCGTGGGAGCACGAGGTAGCGCCGATACAGTCATCAATGTAGCGAAGGAAAAGATGGGGGGTGGGGCCAGTGTAGTTGCGGAAGATGGATTGTTCCACATACCCTACGAAGAGGCAGGCATAGCTGGGGCCCATGCGGGTGCCCATGGCTACTCCTGTAACAAAAGGACAAGTGGGAAAGTATGTTGAAAAGTGGACATACAGAGGATAGCAATGGATATAGTTAGGTTGAGTGAGTGGGCATATTTTGCCAATAGAATGTAATGTGTGAAATCAGCTATTTTGGTAAGAATAATAAAGAAAAGCATTTTGTCTAAATGCTGAAAGATTGGAGAGCTCAGATGCAGAGGGGTTTGAATGTCTCAGAGAATCCTACAAATTGCAAAATGCAAGCCCGCAGGGACTGAAAGTGATTAGGAAAGCTAATACAATATTATTGTTTATTGAGAAAGGAATTAAATACAGAAGTGGGAGGGTTATGCTTCAGTTAAACAGGACACTAGTGAGAGTACATCTGTAGTACTGTGCACAGTATTGATCACCTTATTGAAGGAAGAATGTAAATGCATTGGAAGCAATTCAGAGAAGGTTTGCCAGTCTAAAACTAGAATTGATGGGCTGTCTTCTGAGGAAGCATTGGGCATGATAGACTTTTATTAGCTGGCATTTACAAGTGCACCGGGGACTTTATTGAAACGTACAGTATCCTCAGGGGATTTTTACAGGATCTTAGTAAGCAAGGGATAAAAGGTTAATCTTCAATGACAGAGCCAGGCATTGGGGAGCCAAAACTTCTTAAGGTGCATACATATATGTATGTAACTGTTCTTTACAAATCACTGATAATTGCTCAAGTGTTATGTAGAGAAATGTATATGTTCTAAATGTGCACTTTGCAACATTCCCACATCCAACTCACATGATTGGCACCACATCTACAACTATCCACCTGCTCCACACCAATTCTCATTAGGAGCCATGCGTGCTATCAACAAGCTGCGTTGGTAACCAAAATTTATCAAAGATCCTCAGACAGCACCTTTCAAACCCCCAAGCACTTCCAACTAGAAGGATAAGAGCAACATACACATGGGAGCACTTGAAAGTTCCCCTCCAAGTCACTCACGACCCAGACTTGGAAATATATCACCATTCTTCAGCCTCTCTCAACTCAGATCCTGGAAATCCCTCCTTAATGACACTGTAGATCTAACTACAGTTGCACATTCTCCCCGTGTCTGCATGGGTTTCCTCCGGGTGCTCCGGTTTCCTCTCACAGTCCGAAGATGTGCAGGTCTGGTGAATTTGGCCATGCTAAATTGGCCATAGTGATAGGTACATTAGTCAGAGGGAAGTGGGTCTGGGTGGGTTACTCTTCGGAGGGTCGGTGTGGACTGGTTGGGCCGAAGGGCCTGTTTCCACACTGTAGAGAATCAAATCTAATCGAATCTAATACAGTACATGGACTGCAGCAGTTCAAGAAGACAGCTCATCACCACCTTGTCATTGGCACTTGGGACAGACAATAAATGGTGGCCCAACTAGCAACACCCATGGCCAGTGAATAATTTTTTTTTAAACTGGAGATGGGATTCTCATCTGTAATGTCCCATGATGTTCCAGCAGAATATTTATTTGAGAATTTATCATGCATCTTTTTTGACTGCCTGAAGAAAAGTATTTTTTAAATGTGTTAATTCCTTATCTTTGAACTAGTGCCAATTGATTTCAATGAAAAGTAGGAGGCCCTTTAAGATGGAGCAGGAGAACTAATCCAAGTCATCGTGCCATGACCTGTGGTTGGCAAAGACATCAGAATATACAGATCATGCTCAGCTAAGATCATCAGAAACTGACTGTTGGATTAGCCTGCAGCCTGAACAGGGGAGGAGTGGTGACTCGTCGGCTTGGCCACATCTGTGGTGGAATTATTTCTTCTCTAACTCTTTTTCCCTTTCAGGCAATTTCTAGCATTCTTTAAGACAGTCCTTAAAGCCTGCTCGGTAAATGCCAGTGTTTTAACTGGACTGGAATAGCTGGGCTTGTTCTGGAGTACATGTTTACAACAACCAGGAGATTGTTGGCCCAGATGGCCTCTGCCCTTTCCAATACCTTTAGCCATTTCTTGAAGTGAAGTGAAATGAATCAAAGACTGAGAACAATGGTGTGGTTTGATGTTAGATACTATTCCAGTGAATACTCTACTTGAAAGGGTGCGGAAAAGATTGATAAGGATGTTGCTGCAGTTTGACGGTTTGAACTATAGGGTGAGGCTGAATAGGCTGGGGCTGTTTTCCCTGGAGCATCGGAGGCTGAAGGGTGACTTTATTGAGGCTTAGAAAATCATGAGAGGCATGTATAGGGTCAAGATATTTTTGAGGAGAAAGTGAGGTCTGCAGATGCTGGAGATCAGAGCTGAAAATGTGTTGCTGGAAAAGCGCAGCAGGTCAGGCAGCATCCAGGGAACAGGAGAATCGACGTTTCGGGCATAAGCCCTTCTTCAGGTTCCTCATTCCTGAAGAAGGGCTTATGCCCGAAACGTCGATTCTCCTGTTCCCTGGATGCTGCCTGACCTGCTGCGCTTTTCCAGCAACACATTTTCAGCTCAAGATATTTTTCCCAGGGTAGGGGAGTCCAAACCTGGAAGGCATAGGTTTAAGGGGAGAGAGGAAATCTATACAAAAGGGGGCCTAAGGGACAATTCTTTTCACACAGAGGGTGGTGCATGTGTAGAATGAGCTGCCAGAGGAAATGGTAGAGGCTGGTACAATCCCTACATTTAAAAGCAACCTGGATAGGTATACGAATAGGAAGGATTTAGAGGGATATGGGCCAAGTGCTGGCAAATGGGACTGGATTAATTTAGGATATCTGGCTGGCATGGACAAGTTGGACGAACAGGTCTGTTTCCGTGCTATACATCTCTATGACACTATAACTCTATTTAAGGTGTCATTTAAATTCAGGTTGTTATTGCTGTTAGATTCATATTCAGAGGGGGATTGTAAGGTGTGCCTGCTTATACTAATTAAGATTTGGAGATGCCAATATTGGACTGGGGTGTACAAAATTAAAAATCATACAACACCAGGTTATAGTCCAACAGGTTTAATTGGAAGCACTAGCTTTTGAAGCACTGCTCCTTCATCAGGTGGTTGTGGAGCATGAGATTGTAAGACACAGAATTTATAGCAAATTTAAATTTTTACAATCTTATACTTCACAACCACCTGATGAAGGAGCAGTGCTCTGAAAGCTAGTGCTTCCAATTAAACCTGTTGGACTATAACCTGGTTGCTGTGTGATTTTTAACAATATTATTTAAGTAATTAAAATCCAGGCTTTTCCTCCCCAAAGTTTACCTTCTGTGATTCAACTGCAATAATTTTTGGACACCCACTTTTAAAGATTTTGCCTTAGGGCAGAGAATCATTCTCTCTGGTCCATCCCCATCCCATCTCATCCCCTGACTTTCCAGTCATTTTGACTGCAGCAGCAAGTAGGGTGTTAAATTATTAAAATTGGCTGCTGTTTCCAGATGGGTTAAATGCTCATTGGATTAGACCACATTCCTGACTGGAACATCCAGCAGATCAAAGGATTTTTCCAGTCTTGTGGAAAAAAATGCCTGCCTGACCCAACACCATTAAAAAAATCCGAATAACTGGTCGTTAGTCTCACTGTTATTTACAGTGTGCAGCTGATTCTTTAATCAATGAATCTCCAAAACATCAATTTTGCGGGGGAAGCATTTTAAGACACTTTTAATGTAATAAGGTGCTAAGTAAGCTCAAATATTTATTTTCTATTGATTTATTGGACCTTTTCTTGTTTCTCATCAGACAGTGATCATTAGAATCCAGCCTCTCACCAATTCCGGCTTACTAATTAACTTGTGTGGCCTGCTAAAACTAATTTAATGCAGTTGCCCAATTAGTGTGCTTTCGTATTTTGAGGCAACTGCTTAGTGTCTTTGAACAGCTCGAGCTTATTTACATTCCTTTTATCGCGAAAGGTCCACATTGGTCAATGAGGCTACTTTAATGACTGAATGAAATCAATGGTCTTGTTTATTCTTTCTGTAAATTTAGAAAACAATGAAAGCGGCTGACACAACAACTTTGCTCCCCCGTAGTAGGAGAAAGTGAGGACTGCAGATGCTGGAGATCAGAGCTGAAAATGTGTTGCTGGAAAAGCACAGCAGGTCAGACAGCATCCAGGGAACAGGAGAATCGACGTTTCGGGCATGAGCCCTTCTTCAGGAATGAGGAAAGTGTGTCCAGCCGGCTAAGATAAAAGATAGGGAGGAGGGACTTGGGGGAGGGGCGTTGGAAATGCGATAGGTAGAAGGAGGTCAAGGTGAGGGTGATAGGCCGGAGTGGGGTGGGGGCGGAGAGGTCAGGAAGAAGATTGCAGGTTAGGAAGGTGGTGCTGAGTTCGAGGGTTGGGACTGAGACAAGGTGGGGGGAAGGGAAATGAGGAAACTGGAGAAATCTGAGTTCATCCCTTGTGGTTGGAGGGTTCCTAGGCGGAAGATGAGGCGGTCTTCCTCCAGCCATCGTGTTGCTATGCTCTGGCGATGGAGGAGTCGAAGGACCTGCATGTCCTTGGTGGAATGGGAGGGGGAGTTGAGTGTTGAGCCACGAGGTAGTTGGGTTGGTTGGTCCGGGTGTCCCAGAGGTGTTCTCTGAAACGTTCCACAAGAAGGCGGCCTGTCTCCCCAATATAGAGAAGGCCCCCATAATACTATTGTATTTTTCTTGACTCTCAGAACATCAACTGAACCCTTCATCCCCACCTGGGGATATTAGTCAGATATTAGTTTGTATGTAGGACCTAGATATTTATTTAATTCCCATACTTCGCATCCAAAAAAAAGTAACCTCTCTTTTAATCTTTCACTGGATGTGGGCATCCCTACCTAGATATGTATTGCCCATTCCTAATCACCCTTCTCTAAATGTGATAGAATCAGTTCAATAGCCCTGATATTTACTGGGAGGGAGAGAGGGAATAAGACTGAAGACTGAGGTCTGTTGACCTTAATGACATAACCTCATGATTAGGGCTTTGATCCTTTCCTTCCTGGCGGGAGTGAGGACTGCAGATGCTGGAGATCAGAGTCAAGGTTAGAGTGGTGCTGGAAAAGCATAGCAGGTCAGGCAGCATCCAAGGAGAAGGAAAATCTATGTTTCCGGCAGGAATGGATTCCTGATGAAGGGCTCCTGCCCAAAACATCAATTTTACTATCCTCGGATTCTGCCTGACCTGCTATGCTTTTCCAGCACTACTCTAACCTTGACTTCTTTCCTGCCTGGCAGCCCATCAAGTGGGCAGCCCGGACAATGGCCATGTTAGAGGATGAGGATAGTCCTTGGCAATCAGGACAAGAAGGGAATGGACATCATGTTATTCTCAAATTCAATTTGGTAACTACCTACCCCAGCCCTATGGAGATCCCTGGCCCCATTCTAGCTCCACCCCTCTCCTCACCCTACTCAGAACAACTTGTCACTTTCCAGTTGTTCAGGAATTGACTGACATCGCTGGTACTGGCTCCAACTTTAAGACTGTTGTACATTCAGGTAAGCAGTGCCAGTCTGGAGCTGCCCTGCACCGTTCCTGACAATTGTCCCAGACATAGAGTCATAGAGTCATACAGCATGGAAACAGATCCTTCAGTCCAACCAGTCCATGCTGAATATAATCCCAAACTAAACTAGTCCCACCTTCCTGCTGCTGGCCTATATCCCTCCAAACCTATCCTATTCGTGTACTTATCCAAATGAGATGGCCGACAAGGGAAATATGGTGCCCCTGCTGTATGGGGTGATGCAGAGACAGGATGTCCTCCTTTCCCAAAAACTGGCAGTGCAGGCCACAACACCTGCCATGCCGACATCGTCCGAGGTTCTATCCTGGGTTCATGCAGTTTCAGTTGCCTGGAGGAATGCCCAGCACTGTGGGAAGTAGGTTATGTCCCTCTCCACTCTGCCAACCTAACCGCTACCATCTTCTGTCCAATTCCTCACACTTACTCTTCCTCCTCGATTGTACCCTGTTTTGAACCAGACCAGATCCCTCCAAATTATATTATGGTAATAGTGTGGATCCTGACTTTTATATTTTCTAAAAGGTAAGTATAAGGCACTGGGTTCCAGTTATGATTTGATTAATGACACAGTTATAATACAACAGAAAGAAGAATTGGCATAACTTTACAGAAATACATAATAAGGTACTGTATTATTCATCCACTAATTATCACCTAATCCAATATAGGCAGCTTCCCATAAGTACACTCTTTGGCATAAAATGCAAATCAGCAAAACAAATATTATTCTCACATATGGTCTCTGTCTCTCTCCAGAAGAAGGAAGAAACAGTGAAAGTAACAATCTTCCCCTTTTGAGGAAGCCTCTCTGTCTAACACTTCACCTTAGCAGCAGAGAACTCCAGCAGCCAGCAGTAACCTTCTCAATTCACTGACTGAAAACAAAACTAAAGTCCTATTGGGTTTGTGTGAGCCCTTACCATGATCATGATTGTTTTGTCTTATGATTTAAAAAAGCATCCAGGGAGAACTCAAAACTGTTTACCAACTGCCTGTCTGAAGGAGACATTTCAGCACCACTGTGACAAAATCTTTCTGTAAGAGAGACAGGACAGAACACATCTCTCATAGGCACATTATCATCACTACCAACCTCCCACTGAGATTCATGCTCTACCACTCTCAATATTGCCTGTAACATCTTCCCTCTCATGTTTCACCCTTCCCAATTGCCACACCACTAACCTGAAGAGCTCTTTCCTCTGCCTGCTCACTTGTGCTGGACCCCTCTCCACATCATGCCTCATGTCACAGCTGGACCACCAGTAGGCTCAAAGTGAGTGACAGCAAGCAAACAGGCCAGCGGTGTAGAATGGTTCAGTTCAGGAGCTGGGTGTGTGTCACTGTGAGCACAGTTTTCTTGCAGCAATGACAGTTGCTGTTTCACTCCAAGGTGCAGCACTGAAGTGCAAAAGCTTCCTTTATGAGATTTGAAGATGTGCCATGAGGGTTCTCAGAGGCTGGTACAATGTCAATGTAAATGTCAAATGCCAATGCCTCTGGACGCTTGGTGCATGTGGGGAGTGCTCACACAGTGCACCAGGCTAACTAAAAATCATCAAGAATTATGCTGCATTTGAGAGGACTGTTGTGTATGTATCACCATTTGTATGAATTTGAAGAATCTATAGAGTTTTCTGTGGTCAGAATGTGAGGGCAGGCACCATCTGAACTAACTGAGGAGTCTTGTCGAGTAAACAAGATGCATTTATTGCTTCTTTGCAGCCATTTACGGATTATAAGAGCAGTCTCTCCATTATGACAAGAGTTTTCGGAGGACTTGGTCTCACACTAAACTTCTCATGATATCATCATAGTGGGTGGTGCTTAATGCAATTAGTCAGGTTTTAACCTTCTCACCCTCTTTCAGACCTATGAACAATAAGTACAATGGATACAGGATCCAGGCAATTGCATTAAATGCCTGGATGTAATAATTCACAGGGAAAGGAAATTCATGTCAACATTCCATTCAGGAAGCAGGTGAGAAAGAAGCTCATGACTAGAAACCAAAATGAAACTTGATTCCATACCACAGAGTAACATCATGCTTTCAACGAACACCAGAAGATCTTACCTGATTTTTATTTTTGAAAAACGGATACCCAAAGGACAATGTTCTGAAAGGGAGCAATGTCAGACTTGGTGGCATCTGGTAGGACTGCGATTCCACAGCCAGGAACAACCCAAATCAGAGAGACACACAAAGGAGAAGCCACCAGCCTCATGTTCCACGTCACTGAAACAAGTGAAGCTGCTCTCCCAGAGTTGAGCAGTTTGCAAAGATTTCCAAAAACATACCGCAATCCAAGGTGACAGTTTAAACAAGAAAATAAAGATATAATGAAATATAATGGAACATGCTGAAAAGGAGCATGAGGAGAGGAGATTCTGAGACTGTGTGAGAGATAGAGAGAGAGAGAGAGAGATCCTGAACCTCAGGTTAAAATTTCAACACCAAGTACTTCAAATAGAAGCACTGAGAAATAGAAAAGAATGATTGTGCTGAGTCCATACAGAAAACTAGTGAATTTTCCATGCTGATTTATACCACTGGCTGGATTTTCTGTTCTGCAGTTTTGAAGCAGGACAGGAAAAATCTAATAGGTGGCTTTGTCCAAACCTGGCTCATCTGACATTTTATTGACAGCCATCAGACAGCTTACCTGGTCTTGGACCCTTAGGCGGCCATTAATTGACTGACCACTGCTGGCATTTTAACTGCAGCATCAGGAGACCACATCAAATGGAAGGTCCAGCAGCTTTAGCTTGTGTCAGGGAAGGTAGGAAACTCCTTTCTGGGCTCACTATGAAACCTTCCTCTACAAAGGTTATTCTCCTGTAACCAGCCCACCCTGACACTACCGCGCAGCGGCTTCCCTCACCTTTGTTTCTGAGACACCCCTAAAGACAGCCTTAACCCTCACCATGGGGGGAGCTGCCTGTATTTGCAGCAATGACCACTACTTCCGATGACACTGAGGAGACAGTAGGGCAGCTGACCAATCTGAAATAGGGCCAAATGCCTTGCCTTAAAGCAATTATCGCTGATCCCAGCATTAATTGCTATGGGGTAGCTATCGGAATTGTGAGGGAGCCAACTGACTTTTTCACACAGTGGCAGAGCTGGGGCTAAGGGTCATGGTGGCTCATAAATGCCACCCCTACATTACAGTCTGAAAATGATTTACTGGAGACCAGTAACAAACTGAGAGAAATGCTGGAGCATTTCAAAGTGGAAATATGAAATGCAAAAAAGCAAACAGAATGAGCACAGCAGGAATCATAGAAACTGGTGGAAACCCTGTTGAAGGAGACACATGCACTTCATTAATGTAGCAGAGATCTTGGGAGAAAAATTGCCAGACCAAAGGCTGACAACAGCATTCTAACTTAGTTCAACAGAACAGGCACAATGTTAATCTGCAGAAGTGATATTATGAATAATTTTTTTTAAGAAAAGAAACACAACCTATAAAAAAAACTTTTAAGGTGTTCAAATAAATTATAAAAGTTAACTGTTAGACTTCTTTAGTTCAGACATAATCTCAGAAACATTAACATTGGAAACAGTTAATGTATAGAGGCATTATATTATGGGATGATGGCTTTATTGTTTTCACTTAGGGGATATGGGTGTCGCTCGCTGGGCCAGAATTCAATGCACATCCCTAGTTGCCCTTGAGAAGGTGGTAGTGAGCTGCCTTCTTGAACTGCAACAGTCCATGTGATGTAGATAGACCCACAATGCACTTAGGGAGGGAATTCCAGGACTTTGATCCAACGTCATTGAAAGAACTGCAGTACATTTCCAGGTCTGGATGGTGAGAGGCTTGGAGGAGAGCTTGCAGCTGTTGGTTTTTCCATATCCCTGCTGCTCTTGCCCTTCTAGATAGTAATGGTCATAGGTTTGGATGGTACTGTTTAAAGAGCCTTGGTGAATTTCTGCAGTGCACCTTGTAGATGGTACACACTGCTGCTACTGAGCATCAGCGTTGGAAGGTGTGGATGTTTTTGGATAAGATGCATATCAAGTTGGTTGCTTCATCCTGGATGGTGTCAGATTTCTTGAGTGGTGTTGGATCTGCATTCTTCCAAGTAAGTTGGGAATATTCCATCACACTTCTGACTTGTGCCTTCTAGATGGTAGACAGGTTTTAAAGAGATTTCCTCTGGTGTGAGAATTATAAAAATGTGGTGAGACAATTAATGGGATTGTATTTTAACATGTGTTTCAAAATCTTTAAACTTGTGATATATATAAATAGTTTGATTTATTGTATCTAATCTTCATTTTTTGAGTAATAACTTACATTTTACTTTTAAAACAGAATCTGCAGCATTGCATGTTAGTGTTTTAGTGAAATTAGATTAGATTACATTACATTAGATTACATTACAGTGTGGAAACAGGCCCTTCAGCCCAACAAGTCCACACCGACCCGCCGAAGCGCAACCCACCCATACCCCTACATTTACCCCTTACCTAACACTACGGGCAATTTAGCATGGCCAATTCACCTAACCTGCACATCTTTGGACAGTGGGAGGAAACCGGAGCAACCGGAAGAAACCCATGCAGACACGGGGAGAACGTGCAAACTCCACACAGTCAGTCGCCTGAGGCGGGAACTGAACCTGGGTCTCAGGTGCTGTGAGGCAGCAGTGCTAACCACTGTGCCACCGCGCCGCCCACTAAAGACCAGTTAAAACCAGAAACTAGTGGCACAGTGGTTAGCACTGCTGCCTCACAGCGCCAGAGACCCGGGTTCAATTCCCGACTCAGGCGACTGACTGTGTGGAGTTTGCACATTCTCCCCGTGTCTGCGTGGGTTTCCTCCGGGTGCTCCGGTTTCCTCCCACAGTCCAAAGATGTGCAGGTTAGGTGAATTGGCCATGCTAAATTACCCGTAGTGTTAGATAAAAGAGGTAAATGTAGGGGAATGGGTGGTTTGCGCTTCGGCGGGTCGGTGTGAACTTGTTGGGCCGAAGGGCCTATTTCCACTCTAAGTAATCTAGAATAAAAAATTATCTATCAAGCCAGATTGCAATCTGGGATATGATCTTTCCAATAATAAAATCAGTTGGGATCATAACTTTTAAAAAGATCAAGGATGGTATCAGAGTCTTAATGAAACTTGAGTTAATGGGAATCAGAGGGAAAACATTCTGCTGGTTAGAGTCCATACCTCGTACAGAGGAAGATGGCTGTGGTTGTTGGAGGTCAGTCATCTCAGCTCCAGGACAGCTCTGGAGAAGCTCCTTAGGGCAATATCCTAGGCCAATATCTTCAGCTGCTTCATCAATGGCTCCATCATAACGTTAAAAGTGTGGATGTTTGCAGATAAATGCACAATATTCAGCACCTTTCATGACTCCTCAGATACTGAAGCAGTCCATGCTCAAATGCAGCAAGACCTTGAATGTTTTTCAGGTTTGGGCTGACAAATGGCAAGTAACATTTTACCACACAAGAACCAGGCAATGATTACCTCTGACAAGAGAAGATCTGACTATCTTCCCTTAGCATTCAAAGGAATTACTGTCACTGAAGCCTTCGCTATCAACCTCCTGTGAGTTACTATTGACCAGAAACTGACTGCACCAGTAATATAAAGCTGTGGCAAGTCAGAGGTTCTGCAATACATAGTGCAGGCAAAATGAACCAAGTGGCCTCCATCTGTGTCATGACACTCTGTGATTCTTAGTAACTCGCCTCCTGACTCTCCGGCCATTATCAACAAGACATAAGTCAGGAATATATTGCAATTGCCTGGATGGGTGCAGCTCCTACAACATTCAGAAACTTTAACTCCATCCAGAATAGTCCCCTTGACTGGCACCTCATTAACACCACCTTAAATATTCACTCCCTTCACTAGTGATGCACAGTAGAAGCAGTATGTTCTAACTACAAGAACACTGAAACCACTCATCAGACCTCTTAGACAGCACCTCCCAAACACATGACCACTACCACCTCAAATGTCAAGAGCAGCAGATTCTTGGGAATACCACCACCTGCAAGTTGCAATCCAGACTTGGAATGATCCTTCCCTATCACTGGGTCAAAATCCTAGACCTTTCTTCTTTACACTTTTGTGGGTGTACTAATACTCCAAGGACTGCAGCAATTCAAGAAAGAAAATCACCATCAGGGAAAGTAAGAACGGACAATAAACAATAGCCGAGTCAGTGATGTCCATGAATGAATAATATTAAGTTAAGCATTTGTGCTTAAATGTTAATGGTTAAATAAGCTATCCATAAAAATGCAAAACAAATTATATCTTTAATCCAAGAACATCAAGTGAGCATGTATAAAAGGAGTTATGCGATTGTCAGGTCAGATCATGTGGATCTGCAGCCTGTTATTCTGTTTTCATATGCCTTGTAAATGATTATAAACCCTATTAATGTTCACTCATAAGAACGTGGAGTTCATGTTTCTACAGAACCAGGGAGGACCAGCACTAAAACGATTACATCAACACTTGTCAAGCACTCTGGATCCCGCAAGCACCAGCCCAGTTAAAAGTAAACATAAATGGGGAGTTAGGAAAAATCATTATTTGAAGTGCTGAGTGCCAGCAAGGAACAGCAAGTGGAGATGACAACTATTCACAGCAACAGGATGAAGGGAGAGCCAGATAAATCACAGAGACCCTATGAGGAGTAGCAACTTGTCACCATTATTCTTAGAAGGAGGAGATGATCCTGAGATAGCTATACGCAGTGATACTGTCACCACCCAGTGAGCAAACATTGCTGCTGGGAATACACACTTGCAGTAGACAAATAAATTGCTGTAATTTTCTTGAGATGTTTTGGAATAATGTGTTGAACAAAAGAGCCTCATGACTGTGAGTGTTGGAGGTGAGTTTGAGAAGATAAAGTCGCCATATTCCGACCCTCTCACTAGAGAGAGAGATAACTGCTGGTGCTTTAACATGAGGGTCACCGTATCTCAGGTGAGGGGAAAGATTAAGAAAGAGATTCCTGCATTATAGCCTCAGTTAATGCAGGAATCTGAACACATATTGCTTGCATCACTCTGTATCACAAATCAGAGTCCAACCACCTGAACTAACCAACCCAGTCTTGTGAGCAGGGCCTATTTGACCAGATGAAATACTTTCTTTTATGAAGCATGTCTCCTGACCACTAGATCTCTTAAATGATTTTCAGCCGTTGAGGTACTTTTTTGAAGTGTAGTCACTGATATAATGTGATAATTAACTTCTACTCAGCATGCTCCTACAAACAGTAATGTGATGATAACCAGACAATCGGATTTCCCCTCCCCCCCAACCTTATCCCAGATCCAACCTTCCAACTCAGCACCGCCCTCATGACCTGTCCTACCTGTCCGTCTTCCTTCCCACCTATCCACTCCACCCTCCTCTCTGACCTAACACCATCACCCCCAACTTCATTTAACTATTGCACTTTCAGCTACCTTTCCCCCAGCACCAGCCCTCTCCCATTTATCTCCCAGCCCCCTTGGGTCACCCTCTCATTCTTCAATGCTCAAAACATCAATTCTCCTGCTCCTCAGATGCTGCCTGCCTGGCTGTGCTTTTCCAGCACCACACTCTTCAACTCGGAGCTCCAGCATCAGCAGTGCTCACTTTCTCCCAAGGGATACGTAATGCCCAATACTCCTACAATGATTTAGAGAAGCCTTCAAAACCACTGTTGTGTAGATACACGTTCCTAACTCAAAGCTTTAATCGATCAGACTTTGTCTATTATTGCATTTTTAAAAACTTTTTGCATGGAAATGGGCGTGAGTACCTTCTCCAGCATATGTTGCCCCACACAGCAGTTAAGAGTAAATCACATTGCTCAGAGTCTGGAGTTATATGCAGATCAGATCAGGTAAGGATGGCAGATTTACTTGCCTATAGGACAATAGTGAGCCAGGTGAGTTTTTACAACAATGGCTGAAACGAGGCTAGCCTTTTTCTAAAGTTTTTATTGAATTCATATTTCACCACCCACCATGGCGGGGCTCAAACCCATGCTCCGATTATGTTAGCCTGAGGCTTTGGTCCAGCGACATTATCACTAGGCCACTACCTTCTCATGTAGTCTATGTCAGCTGGCATCATCTCTTCCACTTTCTCTTCTTCCTTCTCCTCTACAGCAAATGAATCACAGTTTACTTTTGCACTCACCTAGCCAAACATGATCCACTCCCCCCATTCCCCACCCCATGCCCCCTTTAGTGGCAAAACTTTATAACGTGCATCAGAGATAAGTTATGTTTAATGTTTCCAACAGACAGTAGGATAGAAGCCTGTTTAACCTATTCTGAAAGTGGAAGAACTGCTTCAGTTTCCCAGCCTTCCATTGCTCCAAATGGAGGCTTTGGCCTGGTGTCAATAATCAAGGCAGCAAGAATTGTGTTGTCACTCACCATAAGACATAGGATCAGAAGTTAGGCCATTCAGCCCATTGAGTCTGCTCCACCATTCAATCATGGCTGATAAGTTTCTCAACTCCATTCTCCCGCTTTCTTCCCATAACCCTTAATCTCCTTGACAATCAAGAACCTATCTATCTCAGTCTTAAATACACTCAATGACCTCCACAGACTTCTGTGGCAATGAATTCCATAGGTTCACCATTCTCTGGCTGAAGAAGCTTCTCCTTATCTCTGTTCTAAAACGTCTTCCCTTTATTCTGAGGCTGTGCCCGTGGGTCCTAGTGTCTCCTATCAATGAAAACATCTTCCCAACATCCACTCTGTCCTGGCCATTCAGTATTCTGTAAGTTTCAATTAGATCCCTTCTCATCCCTAAACTCCATCAAGTAAAGACCCAGAGCTCTCAACCATTCTCATATGTAACACATGGATGCTTCCAGCTGGATGTGTTATATTATTCAGTTACGGTGTTGTAAGGAGCATTATTTGAAAGAAATACTCTCAGATGGTTTGTTTGTCAGCAAACTGTTGGCACCGTAGTTGCACCATCATTGAGGCCACAACACCTATTAGAAAAACCTCCCATACAGGAGAAGATGCTCCTGGTTCTATCATACTGTGATTTCTCTTCTAACCTGTTTGAATGCAATGCCTTAGGACTGTCCAGGCACTGACCATAGGGTTGAACTGTTCACTTTGCCCTGGCCAATTTGAGCAGGATCTCCAAGAAAGCTTTGAGGAAGTCTAAGGATATGTCTGTGACACATGTTGAATGACTACTCCAAAACAAATCAGTCAATAGTTCCTTTAAGAAGTACATTTCTGCTCCACAAGTCAGGAATTCACTGTCAAGCCTATGAATTGTATTGGTGAGATTGTAATAAAAAACCCCAGTCCCAATTTCTGGTCCATGAGTTTTACGCTCACCATGCTACCCCCAGCCAAAATCCAACCATAGTCAAAATCAGGGCCTTTGCTACCTTTGAGTATATTTCTTTTTGAATAATTTCAAAGAATTGGTGAGAGCCGGGCAATGTTTACTGTACATGATTCAGTATTTAGATTTTAGTTTGTAGCCCCCTAGTGGCTGATTTGGAATAACAGTCCAGTGGAGGAATATTTAAATTATTCTGGAGGAGTCACTCATTGTAATCAATGGTAATTCTTTGATCTTTATGCTCTTCTGAGCCATGATTTTTGAAAATGAAGTTGCAAAAGAAACCAAGGTTTCCATTTCCATTCATGCTGGGGCTAAGTCTGTAATTTGTTGATTCTTGCCCAGTGGTTCGGAGGTGCGGTCCATGGAAGTAGATAACAAAGTTATTGTTTTGAGGTTGTGGAACGCAGAAGGATGGGCTTCCTGAACACTCTGCCATTTTTGGTCACACAGATCCTCCCATTTGGTCTGTCAGTTTTGCAACCACAGACAGCACAATTGATAGGCCAGACCAGGGGTCTATCAAGCGAAGAAGCATGCAGCACAAGGCTGTGGCCAATGAGAACAGGCAGGTCTGTTGGGAGATGTGTGGCTAGATGGAAGTTGGGAGTGTGTCGTGTTGGAACCTGATCACAGAATTCTTCCATCAGGTGGCAGGGAGAGCAATGCATTTCACTTGTGAAAAGCTAGTCCACTGATAGAGTCATAGAGATGTACTGAAACATACCCTTTGATCCATCTTGTTCATGCCAAGCAGATATCCTAAATTAATCTAGTCCCATTTGCCAGCATTTAGCTCATATCCCTCTGTACTGTTCCTATCCATATAACTGTCCAGATGCCTTTTAAATGTTGTAATTGTACCAGCCTCTACCATTTCCCCTGGCAGCTCTTTCCATATATGCACCACCCTCTGTGTGGAAAAAGTTGCCCCTTACATCCCTTTTATATCTTTCCCGTCTCACCCTAAACCTAGGGACTCCCTTGCCCTGGGGAAAAGATCTTGGCTACTCACCTTATCTATATCCCTCATGATTTTATAAATGTCTATAAAGTCACCCCTCAGTCTCTGACAATACAGGGAAAATAGTCCCAGTCTATTCAGTCTCTCCTCATATACCTCAAATCCTCCAACCATGGCAACATCATTGTAAATCTTTTTTGAACCCTTCCAAGTTGATTGAAGAGGCCTTTAGTGATGGGGTGTGAAGTGGGAATAGTGTAATAGTGATTGGGATTGGGTGTCAGGCACATCATTAGGCTGGGATTTGGGGGTCAAGCTGTCCAGTACTAGTAGGGAAGGAACAGGGCAAGCACAGAAAGTAAACAAACAGTGTTGTAAAGGCATCTGCCTCATGGATTTAGCCCTTCTCGTTCCTTTCACCTGCTTGGTGTAGTGGGAAACCTGGGTGACGTGAGTAGAAAACAGGATTACCTTTAAAATGTAGGTAACCACCTCCTTATCGTATTTAAGTAACCAACCACCATCGTTAGAGCAATTTGGTTGCCTATCCCTGGACCCATCTGTGTTAAAACCCATTGGATGTGTGCTGGGTTCTTGTCTCGGAATTTGTTATATAGACTTAACGCCTGAACAACCAATCTTGGGATATATTTTTCAATCCATTCATTTCAGTTGCTTCATTCAAGAACAATATGTTCTGCAGTGCTAAGACATTCCTTTGGAAAGGAAGGGCTATGTTTTGAAGTTCAGTCCAGGTCAAGATATTTTGAGGGGATCCCTCAGAGTGTGCCTGCATTTTCAGCAATTGTTGGGAGAAGGGTATCCCATAGCTCACACCAATATTTGTGAAAATGCCTGGCATTCTTGCAATTCAATATTTGCAGGTTTTGGAATGTCATTCTCCCATAAATAAATAATGGAAAGCACTGAGTTAAGCAATTACATTGTATCATAATAGATCATTCATGCCATTCTCAGGTTCTTTGGAAATAAATATTTCTTCCATGTATCTCTCCTTACAGGTTTCCTCATTTCACAACAGGGTCACAATTACAGGGTGGGCCTCACACAATTGTCAATTCTGTCCAAGTACCAGAATGTTGATGTGCAAGACACAGGAGCAACAATTTGTGGCATCATATAGGAGAAGGTGATAGGTTTCCTTCACCTTTTCAGTTATGTTCCCAATTTCTGGTATGTTGCAAAGAGATACACAACAACAAAAACTAAGAATTGCATTTAACAAGTACGTTTCCCATCCTCAAGCTGCATCAAAGCGCTCAACAACCAAATAATTACCTTTTAAAAGTACAGTCTTTGTTCATTGTGCTGCCCATAAGGCAGTGACCAGTGGGGTACCGCAGGGATCCGTGCTGGGACCACAGCTTTTTACAATATATGTTAATGATATAGAAGATGGTATCAGCAATAACATTAGCAAATTTGCTGATGATACAAAGCTAGGAGGCAGGGTGAAAAGTGATGAGGATGTTAGGAGATTACAGGGTGATCTGGACAAGTTAGGTGAGTGGGCAGATGCATGACAGATGCAGTTTAATGTGGATAAATGTATGGTTATCCACTTTGGTAGCAAGAACAGGAAGGCAGACTACGACCTCAATGGAATCAATTTATGTAAAGGGGCAGTACAGAGAGATCTGGGTGTTCTTGTACACCAGTCAATGAAGGCAAGCATGCAGGTACAGCAGGTAGTGAAGAAGGCTAATAGCATGCTGGCCTTCATAACAAGAGGAATTGAGTATAGAAGCAAAGAGGTGCTTCTGCAGCTGTACAAGGCCCTAGTGAGACCACACCTGGAATACTGTGTGCAGTTCTGGTCTCCAAATTTGAGAAAAGACATTCTGGCTATTGAGGGAGTGCAGCATAGGTTCACAAGGTCAATACACTGAAAGACTGAAGCGACTGGGCTTGTATACCCTTGAGTTTCGAAGATTGAGAGGGGATTTGATTGAGACGTATAAGATTATGAAAGGATTGGACACTCTGGCAGTAGGAAACGTATTTCCACTGATGGGTGAGTGCCGAACCAGAGGACACAGCTTAAAAATACGAGGTAGACCATTTAGGACAGAGCTCAGGAGAAACTTCTTCACCCAGAGAGTGGTGGCTGTGTGGAATGCTCTGCCCCAGAGGGCAGTGGAGGCCCACTCTCTGGATTCATTTAAGAAGGAGTTGGATAGAGCTCTCAAAGATAGTGGAATCAAGGGTTATGGAGATAAGGCAGGAACAGGATACTGATTAGGAATGATCAGCCATGATTATATTGAATGGCGGTGCAGGCTCAAAGGGCTGAATGGCCTACTCCTGCACCTATTGTCTATTGTCTATTGTCTATTGTCTATTGTCATAAGATATGGGAATAAAGTTATGCTATCAGCCCATTGAATCTGCTCCACCATGTGCTTTCTCAACCCCATTTTCCTGCCTTCTCCCCATAACCCATGGTCCCTTATTGATCAAGAACCTATCTGCCTCAGTTTAAATACACTCAGTGACTTAGCCTCCACAGCCATCTGCAATAGTGCGTTCCACAGATTCACCACCCTCTGGCTGTTTTCTCCATGACCACCCTAACCAAGTTTCTCAGTATGCAGTAAGTTTCAATCAGATCTCCTCATCCTTCTAAACTCCATCAAGTACAGGAAGAGAAATGTTATGTGGTTATCCTTCACTGGAGTGGAGGAAGGAGAACATGCGTGCCATTATTCTGTGAACCTGCCACCACAAAGTCACTGTAAATCTTGCCATCGACAGCCTTTTAGATTAAATGATAAAAATATAATAAAATTTCAGATATCTGTAGAGATGAGCATGTTAGTGATTTTTTTGTGGTAGGAAAATTTTAATCAGTGCACTGGTTAGGTCATTGGTGACTTAAGAATTTTCCGCATCCTGCTCCATCTATGCTTTACTTATGGCACGTCTGCGCCTTCATTTTCAGTCACTTTCCACTAAAATTTTGCAAGTTTTAATTCCCTGAAGTAAATAACTTGAATCATATAGTCACACATTTGGTGGCAAGTTCTGGTGTACCAGAACAAAGTAGTATTTCCATGCATTTAAACTGAGTGAATAAGGTACGATTGGTTCCAGTCATTGTGGTATATTCCTTATAGCATACAGCAGGAGTGGGATTTTTAACCAAATATTTCCCCTTGCAAAATTTTTCAGGTTGTCTAAGACAGAAGAGTATTTGTGACTCTTTTTGTGCAAACAATGTAAAATCTTTCACAGGAGTGCCAAAAGTACAGTGGTCAACCTTGAATCGAAAGAAGAAAAGTTAGGGAAAATATTAGATTGAAAAAAGACACATACAAATTGGCAAGAAAATACACCAGACCTGAGGGTCAGGTCCAGTTTAGAAGTCAGCAAGGCAAACCAAGAGATTGATCAAGAATGGAAAAGTAGAATATGATAATAAGCTTGCAGGGAGCAATAATAAATGGCTGTAAAATTTGTATAGGTATGTAAAGAGAAAAAAGATTGATTTAAGCTAATAAAGGTCCCTTACAATCAAAAATGTGAACATTTATATGGTGAACAAAGAAATGGCTGACAAACTAAATTCATATTTTGCTTCTGTCTTTACAGAGGAGGACACTTCATAGAATTCCTATAGTGTGGAAACAGGCCATTTGGACTAATAAGTCCACACTGACCCTCACAAGAGTAACCCACCCAGACCCATTCCCCTACCCTATTACTCTATATTTACCCCTGACTAATCCACCTAACTTACATGCCCCTGAACACTGTGGACAATTTAGCATGGTCAGTTCACCTAACCTACACATCTTTGGATTGTGGGAGGAAACCAGAGCACTCAGAGGAAAGCCACGCAAACACAGTGAGAATGTGCAAGGTTGGAATCAAACCTGGTGCTGTGAGGCATCAGTGCTAACCACTGAGCCATCATGTCATCCTAACATGCCATAAATGATAGGGAACACAGGGTTTAGTGAGAAGGAAATCTGTTTTAGTAGAGAAATGGTGTTTGGAGATATTGATGGGATTGAAGGCTGATAAATACCCAGGGCCTGATAATCTACATCCCAGAGTACATTAGAAAGTGGCTGTAGAAGTACTGGATGCATTGGTGGTCATCTTCCAAGATTCCAAGACTCTGGAACAATTCCTACAAATTGGAGAGTAGTTAATGTAACTCCACTATTTAAAAAAGAAGAAAACAGTAATTACAGGCCAGTGAACCTGATGTCAGCAGGAGGGAAGCTGCTGCAGTCCATTATTAAGAATTTTATAGCAGAGCACTTAGAGAACTGTGAGACAGTTGGGGGCAGGAATAAATTGAAAAAGAAAATAAAAGAATTATAATTTGCCAGTTCAATAACCATTTCAATGATGAATAGAAAGCAAAAGAACTGCGGATGCTCTAATCAGAAACACAAACAAAAGCAGAAGTTTCTGGAAACGCTCAGCAGGTCTGGCAGCATCTGTGAAGAGAAATCAGAGTTAGTGTTTCAAATCTAGTGACCCTTTCTCAGAGCACTGAAGAAGGGTCACTGGATCTGAAATGTTAACTTTGATTTCTCTTCACAGATGCTGCCAGACCTGCTGAGCTTTTCCAGCAACTTCTGTTTTTGTTTGTATTTCAATGATAAATACCAGGCTTTCATGAAATTCTTTGACAGTGGCTTGTATTACAGGCACATAACATATCTTGCTTGAATTCTGAAGTTGCCAGTCCATGCAAACAGCTTCTGCAGTTGTCTGGAAACTTCTACCTATTTCTTACAGAATGGGGTTCCTTCCACTGAACTTCCAACAAGTTGGTAAATGGAAAATAAATAGGGAGTGCGAAACCAAAAAACAGCTTCTAAAGCAAAACTACTTCCTGCCGAAAACCTAGACAGAGCCATTTAATTCATTGTTTTCTCTTTATTTTTCAACATTCTCTGTGATTGGCTGGCCAGCACCAATCCTCCATTGATTGACCAACTCAACATCCAACCAACTATCAGTCTTTGAGCAGAACAATATCGTAGTGTCAGTTCATCAACATTTTCTTAGAGCAGCAATCAACTTGCATTATCTTTCCAGGCCAATTCCCATTTGGCTTTTGTTCTCTCCTTTTTAAAATAAATAAACTACTGTTTAAAATTCAATGTTCAATTCTCAACTTTAACTCACAGTTCCAAACTAAATATGAAAAGAGTGTGCATAATACCAAATTTGGTACTAAATTGGTAATCTCACTCAGAAAAGCCACAGATTTTACTTTCATGCACCAGGACATTCTCTTCTAAGACAGATGCAAAGTGTCTTTGCAAGCGGAATCATATTGACTCCAATAAATGTAAGCGAAATAACACTTTTCATTCACTTAGAAGATCTAAGCATCACCATTGTCGGCCTTATTTGCTGATTCTGGGCCTTCTTTTCATATTGCAACAGTGTATGTGATGAAGGGTCATGCCATGTTAAGATGCTGTGAAACATGGAGAGCTAGTTGGAGGTGATACTATTGATATGCTGCAATTGTTATTATTGGTGGTGGCAATTTGAGGTTTGTGGGGTGAAATCGAAGAAGCTTTGGTGCAGTGTATCTTGCAGATGGCACACATAGCAGCAGTTGGGGTATGACAGTGGTGAGTGTTAGGGATAGCAGAAAGAGTGCCAATTTAATCAGGTTCTTTGCTGAGAATGGTGTTGAACTTCTTCAGTGTTGTTGCAGCAGGAAACATCCAGGCAAATCAAGAACTTTCCAGCATACTGCAGATTTTCCCTTGCAGTATGGTGGAGAGGATTTCGAGGATCAGGAGGTAAATTATTCACTGCAGAACAACTGACCTATTCTAGTAGCCACAATATTTCTGATAATCCCCAAACTTTTGATGCTGAAGGACTTCAAGATGATAATATCATTAAATGTCAAAAATAGATGGTTAGACTTCTTTTTCTTGAAGGTGACCATTATCTGACACTGATATAGTGCTAATGTTATTTGCTATTTATCAACTGATGGTTCAATGTTGTCCAGATCTTGCTGCATAAGAGAATGAACTGCTTCAATACCTGAGGAATACAAACACTGTAATATTCAATGAACCTCTCAATTCATGAACATATGAAGTGAAATAAGATCATTGATGAAATAGACAGCTGGCCCCAAGGAACTGGGCAGCAACAGCCTTTGATTGAGGTGATTGCCCTCCAATATTTACAACCATCTTCCTTTGTATGAGTATGATTTCTCTAATCGATCCTCATGGATCCAGTGGACAAAATGACTTCTTTCTGTGCTGTAATGGCACTCTGATCCCTTGACTTCAGTTTCAATAGGATCACAGCTGCCTTGAAGTCAAGGGATTTCAATTTCTCCTCCACAGTTCAATTCTTGTATTCAAGTTTGGATTGAGGCTGCGATAGGTTTCAGAGTTTATTGGTTCTGGCAGAACTGAGCACTATTATACTGGTTATTGATGAGTAAATGTCTTTGGTAACACTATTTATGACTTCTTGACACTTTGCTGATGTTTGAAAGTAGGATAATAATTATCAAGGTACCATTTGTTCTATTTTGTGGGACAAGGCATTTTCGTGCAGCACCCTGCAATTTTTTGTTAACTTTTTATTCTTCAATTTGATTAATTGTCACTTGCAAGGCTGGCATTTGTTGCTCGTTCCTAATTGCCCTTGGTCTGATTGACCCTTTAGGCCATTAAGACATTTCAGAAGGCAATTAAGAGTCAATCACATTGCTTTTGGTTTGGAATCACATGTAGGTCAGACCAGGTAAGGAAGGCAGAGTATCTTCCTTAAAGGACAATCACATATTCCACATTGTTGGTAAATGCCAGCATTGTAGCTCAGCTAAGGATGCAGCAGGGTCTGTGGAATGCAGGTAATGGAGTCATACAGTGAAGAAAAGGTCCTTTGGCCCATCAAATCTGCATTGACATACTTAACAGGATTCTTCTATATTTATGCCCAAATAATGTTGGGGATTTTGCTGTGCAATGCCCTTAGCCACTTCTTCATGTCAAACCCATGAATCAAACTGACTGAAGACTGGATTGTGTGATAGTGGGGACTCCATTACTTATACACATGGTGAATTGATGCATAAAATTGTTCTGTGTCTACATGCCCAGAATGGTAGTTGTCCCCTTCTCCAGTACTAATCTCTTCAGTTTGATGAGTTAAGAATTGTGTCAAAGGTGATTCCTGTGATCATGGGAAAAAAAACTGATGGCTCATTTCCATTTGCAAAGTGCCTCATGCCTGGTTTAGCTATGAGGAACACCTGGTAAACGTCTGGCTCCATACATGCCCATAAAACACATCCGACTTCTATCATTTGGTCTCCAGTTGGTGTTTTGCTTTTTAATAACCTTATTTTTTACATTAGAATTGACTTTACTTTCAGTTTTAGAAAAGTTAGAAATTAGAACCAATGCAAAAAAATAAATTGACATACACTTATACAACCTGGGCTTAGACTATAATTGTTATTCAGGAATAAATGTGTTACAGCTCTGTTTCACATAAGATCACATACGTGAGTATCACTTTGAAAGTATGCATTCCAGCTGTACTCCCCACCTTGGCAAAGTGCTTAGGAGTCCTTTCAGCTGCCCCAAGTGAACTGCCAGTTCAAAGCCACTTACCCCACTAATCGAATTTCTTCAAATGGGTGAATTTTGTCTGATGTAATTTGCTTCCTTTAAGACAGGATTTACTCATTTTGTTACCTTTTGCTCAGGGAGTTCTTTGCCCAGTAGGGATAAGGGGATTATATTTTGAGTTGAACATGGCTTAATGCCATGTTAACGCATGAATAATGAGGTCTACCTCAATCTCACAAAAGGCAGTGTTTCCTGGCAGCCTGCTTTTTCCACTACTTATTGCCAACACAAACACTATTGGTCCTTTCGGGGATCAAAAGGCTCAATTTCTATTCATCAAGTTGATTAATTTGCATTTTTCTTCTTATTTGATTGAGTGGTTGAACTTACTGTCAGTGGAATCTCCAAAACAGTGAGAATAGAAAATTCCACACGCTCAGGTATTGGCAACAAATCCACTGCTGATTTATCACCAAAATAAGAGAAGCATCGAGGCCTCTTGTCCTTATTTAGAATTAACATACATCAAACTAAAATGAAATTTATTCTCTGGTGTCAGTTAGCAATGCTTTCACTACAAAAGCAAAAAGATTCTGGTTTCAAGTCCTGTTCCAAGACATCAATGTACAACTGATCATAAAACATGGAGGATGTCCACATAAAAGCAAATTACTGCAGATGCCGGAAACCTGAAACAAACACAGAAAATGTGGGAGAAACTCAGCAGGTCTGGCAGCATCAAAGAGTCAGAGTTACCATTTCGAGCCTGGTACGAAACTTCTTCTGAAAATGAATCATACTAGACTCAAAATGTTAACTCGATTCCACTCCATAGATGCTGCCAGACCAGCTGAGTTTCTTCAGCATTTTCTGAGGATGTCCAGATAGTCAGAGGGGCTATTGTGTTATTTTGAGGAAATGTGTTCATAGTCCTCCATTTTGAAAGACTTTGCTGTAATTTATTCACAACTCAATCAGCAATTTTGCTTCCTTTCCACTGGTTTCTGTTGTTTCATTTTGGTTGTGCTGTTCCAGTTGAGAACCTGATATCGATTGATCCACACTGGTGCCCATATCCTCAGCAGCCAAAGTTATGGACTTTAGAATTCCCTCCTTAAAATTCTTGCCTCTCTCTTTCCTCCTTTAAAATACTCCTTAAAACCCATTTCTTCAGCAGGCACTTTGCTATCTGCTCTGGAATCATCTTGTTTGGCTTGGTGTCAAATTTTGCTTTATGATGCTCTGTAGTTGTCATGGGGTATTTTGTTATGTTAATGGAGCTATGCAAATATAAGTTGTTGTTGTCTTATTGCTGTTGTGTTATTGCATAGAATCAAGGCTTACCTTAAAGACAGTTGCATGATATGATATGTGACATTGCAGTGTAAAGCTACCACATCTCCTTCAGTCAGGCTCTCACTGCAATGGAGTCAATGTAGTGTTCAGTCAGACGGCTATTTAAATGTACAGCAACATCAGTAAGGACAGAACATAGCCTACCTGTAAGTCTGTGATATTATAGATAGTTGATATTGTTAGCTGAAAATGTGTTGCTGGAAAAGCGCAGCAGGTCAGGCAGCATCCAAGGAACAGGAGAATCGACGTTTCGGGCATAAGCCCTTCTTCAGGAACCTATGCCCAAAACATCGATTCTCCTGTTCCTTGGATGCTGCCTGACCTGCTGCGCTTTTCCAGCAACACATTTTCAGCTCTGATCTCCAGCATCTGCAGCCCTCACTTTCTCCTCGAAGTTGATATTGTTAATAAACTTCAAGACATCAGTCTCAATGAGAACTCTGTCTTTAAGGGAGATGCTACATAAGCTAATGAATAGGACAACACTCAGACCACTTCATAATGGCTGTTGTGTTTGACCCAAAAAAATCATATCAACTGCTGTCTGGATTGTCTATCTGTGGATTTGACTCTAGTTTGTCTATACGGTACATTTTTCAACTGTTCATTGATCTATAGACACAACACCACCTCTGTTCTTAGTTTCCAGTCACACATACTTCCGTACAGCTAACTCTGGCTATTAGGCTGTTAGCTAAAATATGGCCACAAAAAAGCGAGTGGCAGAAAACTATTTGGGTTCAGTCAAGAATGAATGGACTAGTTGAAAATTTCTCCTGTGCAAAACTTTGGTGCGTATAAGCTAGAAGAAAGTTAGAGAGAAATGAGAGAGCCCTAGCTCCCTTAAATCTCGGATTCTGCGCACACTGAAAATTAGTCTTTCCACCATTGGATGGGTCGCAAATTGACACAGCAGCACATTGGTAATGGAAACCTGAAGAAATAATAGAATGCTTGAAGACATGTGAAGCTGTACAAGGGGTTGGTTGGGGAATTGGAACAGCTAACCAATTACCTTAAAGACCTGAGATGGCAGCAAAATGTGCATAATTCTGAGATGATAAAATCTGGTGAGCAAAGAGCTCTCAAAGAGAACAGCATTTTCATTTATAATCAGATGCATGGGACTCAACTTAGCACATTGCTAACCAGTGTTGAACCCACTTTATCAGAAGGTGATACCTACAAAAATATTAATTCAATGCGTCAGTGGTCAATTGTGAACCTTTGAAAAGGTAAAGCATACCTTTACATGCCAATCCAAACTGTGAAGCAAGTGATCATAGCCCCTTGTGGAATCCTTCCACAATTTTTAAAATGTAATATTACAAAGAGTTTGACAAACGGATTTCTCAAAGGATTAATGATAGAACTGATCTCTATTTAGCCATAATTACCTTAAATTCCTTGAATGTTAATTAAAAGCAGTGTTATTTACATAAAGGTATAACCTGGCATTGACCTCAGAACCTAATTTTGGCAACAAAATCCCATTCAAATTCACTGGCTACAGTCCAAAACTATGAGTCAAACTTTATCATATATGTTTATAAGAAGTGAACCTGAACACCTATACAATGACAGTGAAGTGGATGGGTTTGTTACGATTGGGCTAGCATTTTACCAAATTCACAATCAATCTGCCATAGTAGGATTCAAACCCCTCACCCCAGAACATTAACCTGGGTCTCTGTAGCACTAGCTCACTGACATCGTTGCTAGGTCACCCCCTACTCAGAGCACAGCCATTGCCAATGTTGGCAGGACATTGCCAGAGCTTGTTTCTCAGTCTGCTCCTTTTCCTGCCTTATGTCAATAAATGTGTACAGAGAAGATGAAACATTTGGGTCTCCTTTATAAACTGATAAATGTTGGTGGATAGCCCGTTCCCAAAAATGGAAGCAGAGAACTTAAAGAAGGGTGGGAGATGGACTAGGTGAAGGTGAGAGAAATAATAAACAAAATTGATTGACTTTTCCAATTCCAGACAAGGCCAGAAACTAATGACATCTTTGATGTACCAGAGAAAGAATTGTGGGTGAGAGCCAAGGTAGGACTGGAACAAGGAATATTCCACTTACCCCACAAAGAGACTGGTAGAACTGGAACCCCTGTGGGTACCATTCGCCACACCTCTGTCTTGGAAAAAGTGAAATGAGTTGATGAACAAGTTGTTCAAAGTAAGAAGAAGCTCAGCCAGGCAAAAGAGACTGGAGACTACTCAGACCTCTTTTCAAGGAAGAAACAGAGAGCCCTCACACCTTCCTGATAGAGCATGGGTCTGTAGCGGGATTGCACATCCACTGTAAAGAGGAGGCAGCTAGGACCAGAAAGCTAGAAATTGTGAAACTGATATAAAGTGTCAGAAAAACCATGAGTGTAAATGGAAAGAGATTGAACAAGAGGGAAAAAGCAATGATGATTAGAAGAAGTAAAGTCAATGGGTCAGGAACAGGCTGGAACCATGGGTCTCCCAAGCAGTCCTGTTTGTAGATTTTGGGAAGGGGGTAGAAGCCGGCTGTCCAGGATTGGGGGACGAAGAGCTGGGAAGCTGCCGAGGGGAAATATTCAGAGGAGATGAGGTGAGTAACAGTCCTAGCAACAGGTTGGTGTTCAGTGTTGGACTCATGAACCAGGGGAAGATGGATGCTGTCTGAATGTTGGCACTCAGCTTCTGCAAAAAAGAGGGTGACTCACCAGATGACAACTGCACCCTCTTTTTCAGCAGGTTTAACAATGACCTCAGAGCTAGACCTGAGAGAGCAGAGTTCAGAAAGAGGGACTAATCCTTCTGTGACACACTGGCCCAATCCACCATCACTCCTAACATTTCCTCCCCTCCTCCCCTCCATGCAATCACAGAAGGAGTAACATTTGCCTGTTTGGAGTTGTTGGTCGATTCAATGAGCCGGTTGATTTTTTATTTGCAAATGTTTTATCCCTCAACGGGGTGACATTTTCAGTGCTGTGTAACAGATCATAACAACAGCACTTCATCCAGAGGCTACACAGCACTGAAGATGTCACTCAGTTGGGGGACAAACATTTGCAAAAAAATCAACTGGTTCAGCAAACTGACCAAGAACTCCAACCACAACCTGAGCCACAGACCTTCACAAAAACCTTAACTTTGCCTGGTTACCTGCTCCCTCCTCTCTGTCTAAGGCACCAAATATACCTTCCATATGAAGCATCATTTCACCTGTGCTTCTTTCAAGCTGGTCTGCTGCATTCGCTGTTCACAGTGTGTTCTCCTTTACATCGGTGAGAAAAAACATGGAGTGACTCTTTGTGGAAGATGTCAGTTCAGTCAGTGAGAATGATCCCAACTTACTCTTGCTCCTCCTCCCCCTCTGTTCACAGAACCATTTTCCAGCCTATTTTAGTTCAAAAGAATAGATACATTGAACTCGAAATATTGATTTAGTTTCTGTTTCTTCAGATCCTTAACAGAACTGTTGCTTTTCTCCAGTATTCTCTATCGAAGAGTGTGGTTCTGGAGAAGCACAGCCAGTCAGGCAGCATCCAAGGAGCAGGAGAGTTGATGTTTTGAGCATAGCCCTTCATTAGGAATGAGGCTTGTGGCCCAAGGGGGCTGAGAGGGAAATGGGAGAGAGGTGGCTGTGTGGGGGAAGGTAGCTAGGAATGCGATAAGTAGATGAAGGAGGGGATGAAGGTGATAGGTTGGAGACAGTGGTGGAGCAGATGGGTGGAAAGGAATTTGGACAGGTAGGACAGTTCAAAAGGGCGGTGCTGAGTTGGAAGGTTGGATCTGGGATAAGGTGGGAGAGAGGAAATGAGGAAACTGGTGAAATCCACATTGATACCGTGTGGTTGGAGTGTCCCAAGGCGGAAGATGAGGTGTTCTTCCTCCAGGCGTCAGGTGTTTAGGGTTTGGTAGTGGAGGTGGCCCAGGTCTTGCATGACCTTGGTGGAGAGGGAGGGGGAGTTAAAGTGTTCAGCCACTGGGTGGTGAGGTTGTTTACTGCGTGTATCCCTGAAATGTTCTCTGAAAACCCTGACCTCAAATTCACCTGGACCATCTCGGACACCTCCGTCCCTTCCTGGACCTCTCCATCTCCATTTCCGGCGACCAGCTCAACACAGACATTTACTACAAACCCACCGACTCCCACAGCTACATGGACTACACCTCCTCCCACCCTGCCTCCTGTAAAAACGCTATCTCTTATTCCCAATTCCTCTGCCTCCGCCGCATCTGTTTCCAGGAGGACCAATTCCACCATAGAACATCCCAGATGACTTCCTTCTTCAAAGACCGCAATTTCCCATCCCACATGGTCGATGATGCCCTCAACACATCTCCTCTACTTCCTGCACCTCCGTCCTTGAACCCCACCCCTCCCTTCACAACAAGGACAGATCCCCCAATCCTCACTTTCCACCTCACCAACCTCCAGATACATTGCATCATCCTCCACCATTTCTGCCACCTACAAACAGAACTGATCATCAGTGATATATTTCTCCTCGCTCCCCTATCTGAGTTCCAGAGAGACCATTCCCTCCACAACTCCCATATTAAGTCCGCACCTCCCCCCCCCAACTCCCTCCGTGCCTTTCCTTGCCACTGCAAGAGATGTAAAACCTGCACCCACACTATCCCCCCTTACCTCTGTCCAAGGCCCCAAAGGATCCTTCCACATCCAACAGAGATTTACCTGCACATCCAAACACCTCATCTACTGTATCCATTGTTCTTGATGTGATCTCCTCTACACTGGGGAGAAAGGATGCTAACTCGCGGAATGTTTCAGTGAACATCTCTGGAACACACACACTAAACAACCCCACTGCCCGATAGCTGAACAATTTAACTCCCCCTCCCTCTCTACCAAGGACATGTCAGTCCTGGGCCTCCTCCACCGCCAAACCCTAGTCACCCGACGTCCGGAGAAAGAACGCCTTAATTCTGCCTTGGGACCCTCCAAACACATAGGTTCAATATGAATTTCACCAGTTTCCTCATTTACCCTCCCCCCACTTCATCCCAGATCCAACCTTCCAACTCTGCACTGCCCTCTTGAACTGTTCTATCTGTCCATCTTCCTTCCCACCTACCCGCTCCACCCTCCTCTCCGACCTATCACCTTCATCCCCACTTTCATCTACCTATCGCATTCCCAGTAACCTTGCCCACAGCCCCACACCCTCCCATTTATCTCTCAGTCCTCTTGGGCCACATGCCTCGTCCCTGATGAAGGGCTTATGCTCGAAATGTCGACTCTCCTGCTCCTCGGATGCTACCTGACCAGCTGTGCTTTTCCAGCACCACACTCTTCAACTCTGATCTCAGCATCTGCAGTCCTTACTTTTTTCCAGTATTCTCCATGTTTATTTTAGATCTCCAACATCTGCAAGATTTGTGTGTATTTGACAGTTTTCTGGAGGAACAGTAGTGTTAACAATACATTATTCACAGATGCTATAGGAGCATTCCCAGGTTGTGCCAAATGTGAGTCCTCTGTGGAAAAAAACACAATCAGTTCAGGATTTTTCTCTCAGACGATAAGAGGCCCAAATTATCTGCCTCCTACCCTGGCTTCTGCCATAAATAAAGAGACTACAAATAATCCAGAACTGAGCAAAAGAAAGGGAGCATACAGTGATAAAATTACCACAAAACTCTGTTTGATTTTCTTGCTTTTGTATGGGTTGCTGTGACACTGGCAAGGCTGGCATTTGTTGGCTATCCACAATTACCCTCGAACCAATTGGCTTTTAAGGCCATTTCAGAGGGCAGATTAGGTTCAATCACATTACAGTGAGTCTGGAGTCACATGTAGGCCAGACTAGGTTTGCAGCTGGTTAAAATAGTTTCTCACCAAGTAGAATTCCTCACAGTGAAGGCTCCTTCCCAACAAGTGAAATGAAGGCTTAATGTTAACACAGTAAATTAATACGTTATTGACAAATTAATTTTGCATGTTTTAGCAAAATGCCGTTTTACCTATCTGCATGACATGAGCAACACACATCAAAGTTCAAATCCTAGCCCTGATTCTGGAATGGATAGGTTTTGAATGGAAAACTGTTCATGTAAGTTGCAGTTGCACTTCACTTTATTTCTGATTAAAGAGAAGCATTTCTAAGCTATAGGAAATTTCCCTGGCCCGTTAGCCAAGTTTTAGTGTGTAGACCTCTGAGATTACAAAAGGCAAATATAGAACATCAAAGAAGAGGTGACCTCATAGAAGCTTATAAAATCATGAGGGGTATTGATAGGGTTAATGGTCAGTGTCTTTTCCCTCAGATGGGAAATTCAAGACTAGGCAACACATTTTTACGGAAACAGATTCTTTGGTCCAACCAGTCTATGTCGAACATAACCCAAACGAAACCAGTCCTACCTGCCTGCTCCTGGCCCATATCCCTCCAAATCTTTCCTATTCATGTACTTATCCAAATATCTTCCTCAGGAAGTTCATTCCACACACAAACCACACCCTCTGTACACAAAAAAAATTGCCTCTCATAAATTTTTAAAATCTCCCTCCTCTCCTTAAAAATGTGGGGGATTCAAGACCATGGAACACATTTTTAAGGAGAGGAGGGAGATTTTAAAAGTTTATGAGAGGCAATTTCTTTTATACAGAGGGTGTGGTCCGCATGTGGAATGAACTTCCTGAGGAAGTGATGTATATAGGCATAGTTACAATGTGTAAAAGATATTTGGATAAGTACATGAAGAGGAAAGGTTTAGAGAGATATGTGCCAGGAGCAGGCAGGTAGGACTAGTTTAGTCTGGGTTATGTTCGACATGGACTGGTTGGACCAAATCAGCAATGTGATTGAATCTAATGACTCTATATCTTGGAACGAATAAATAAGACTTCTCAAAATCAATATATTTTCTTAAAAAAAATCTCAATATCATGTTTTGTTGTTGGAACAATAGAATACTGGACACCCAAGAATTTCAAGTCTGAGGTTTGGGTAGCATTTAAACTCAAATTATTAGGGAACAAACCTTTCCAAAGTTTGAGTATTGAAGTGTTGAACTTCAAAAGAATTTGCGTGTCCCTGTTCACGAGTCAATGAAATTTAAAATGAAGGTACTGTAAACAATTAAGAAGGCAAATAGTATATTGGCCTTTAATACAAAATGATTTGTGTATAGAAGCAAAGATACCTTACTGCAAAATATGTTCAGCCTTGGTGAGACCACACATGCAGCATTGTGTGCATTTTTGATGATCTTACATCCGGAAAGATATTCCTGCCATAGACAGAGTTTAACTAAGGTTCACCAAATTAATTCCTGGGATAGAGGAATTATCCCCTGAGAAAAAAAAATTAAGTCGGCTGGACATTTATTCTAAGGAGTTTAGAAGAATGAGAGATTTTCTCATTCACGCATACGTGGATCTACTGGGTAGATATGATAGGGATGTTTCTACTGGTTGGGGAATCTAGAACAAGGGCCATACCTCAGAATACAGGTCAGGCTGTTAAGGTCAGAGGTGAGGAGGAATTTCATCACTCAGAAGGTGGTGAATCCTTGGAATTCTCTGTTCCTGAGGTCTTTGGAGGCTCAGTCATTGCATTTGTTCAACAATGAGATTGATAGATTGCAACATGTTAAAAACATCAAGGGATAGGGGAATATGGTTCTGAAGTAGAAGATCCAACCATGATCTCATCGAATATGGATATTCATAGACCTGTTACTAAATCAAACTCTTTAAAATACTTCATTTTTGAGGCAGGAGGATGACCGGAAAGACTGAAAGAAATGCCACAATACAGTGTAAGTGAATAACATGATCGGCAGTCATGACAAAATCAGTCGACACTGTCCAGTAAGCTAAAGGAGAATATTACATATTGAGACTATGATGGGGAAGCCATTTGACAAAAAAACTAGAAATGCCAGAAGATGATAGCAGAAATATTCTCCACAAAGCAGTTAGAAAGCTATCAAAAATAACCAATGAACACTTAACAGTTCCTTACAGTGGCACAGTGAGCATTCGGATGTCCCTTTCCAGCCTAAACCTTTTCCAAATCAGCAAGGTTTTTTCAGTTGTCCAATTCATGAATCAAGACAGATTATCTTAAATCACAAGGGTAATAGAATAGTCATACCAATTTGTTTAATGGTAACTTAATGCTTCTTGCTGACATTGGAGAACAATGACAACTGTTAATGTGGCCCTAATTTAATCACAGCAACCCACAACCCTTTGATTTTCTGGTATGATATCAGTACAGCTGAACGTGATACTCAAATATTGCATTTGTCTCAAAATTACCTGTGGTTTTGTGAATAAATTGCATGAGCAAATTGTGCCCCATGATGATGACCGCCTAGAAAGATTTAACTGCAAAAAGTTGGCAAACAATAATTATCTGCAAAATCCTAGTCCTTAAATGTTAGATATTAAATAAAGTGAAATTAATCTAATGCATCTTCAGTGTAAACGAGGCAACTTCACACCATTATAGAGTAATTCAGTTCTCACGAGGTGATGTAATGGAAAAATGGAATTACAGATTAATCACAGCTTAGTCATCTTCAAGAACTTGATTCCAATGTTCTAATTATGTTGCAGGCACTTATGCACTTATGTCATTGAGAGTGATATTGTTCTTTACGATGTCAATGAGTATTTATTCTGATAAGTCGCACCTGACCATTCCTTACTAAGTATAATATTTCACAATGATTTCAGAGCACTGATGTTTATACTTTGTTGATGTAGGTGAATTCAGATTTGAATATTATGATTGCAAACTACATCGTTACATAAATATTGTGTCATATGTCGGAGTGAATAGCCATGTAAATAACTTGTCTTAACATTTTTAGCTAAACACAGGAATTAGGAAGAGTGATAGGCTATTCTGCCATTTAATAAAGTCATGGTTGATTTCCATTTCAACTCCACCTTTCAATACCTATTCTCACTTACCTCGATTCCCCTACAGTACAGGCAACTATCGATCCTTGTCTTGAATACACTCAACAATGAAACAGACTGAGCCCTGTGGGGCAAAGTGAAATAGCACGTTCTATTAAAAATCTGCACCTCTTTTTCAGTTTTTGTTGGCAGGCAAACAATGAAATTATTTTGTGATTTAGCAGCAAACAAACCACTAGGAAGGAAATGGATAGCTGGCACCAGAACAGTGGTATAGGTTCAGAGTTACTTTCACTTTGAATATCAATTTCTGTAAAATCAAATAGAAGCAGCAGAACAAAGGTAATAGCACTAATACCAGAAACAAAAGGAGAATTGGCAGCAAAGCAAAGATTTCATTTTGCCACCTGTTGAGTTTTTCGTTTCCTGACTTGGCTTTGCGGGATCATGTTGAATGGTAGATGACTGGTTCAGAATCTGTGCTCATTTTCCTGCTACTTCATTGCTGTCCTCTTGATCTCTGACTGTTTATGTAATTTCCTAATGACTATCATATCTCCACATTGTACGTCTGTGTAGGATCGTGGAAAGTCTAAATCCTACATTTTCTCACAATCTTCAGCATGTGCCGCAATCAGCAGCAGAAGAATTGTACTCCAGCAACATCATGGCCTGGCATAGCCTCTACTTGAGCAGTATCATCAACCACGAGATCAGCTTGGACTACCAAGCAGGACTACATGAATGCCAAACAGCATAAACAGCAAATGATAGACAAAGCTAAGCAATTCCACATCCAACAGATCTAAGCTCTTCAGTCCTGCCAGATCTAATCATGAATGGCGATGGACAATTAAATAACTGACTAATGATGAGGCTCTATAAATATCACCATTTTCAATCAGGGCAGGGGAGATCTCAGCACATCAGTGAGAAAGTCAAGGCTGAAGTATTTACACAAACCTTCAGCCAGAAGTGTCACATGGATGATCCATCTCAACTTCCTCCCAAGTATCACAGATTCAAATCAATTCAATTCACTCCACATGATATCAAGTAATAATTGAAGGCCCTGGATACTGCAAAGGCTATCCTGCAATAGTACTGAAGACTTGTGCTCCAGAATATGTCATGCCCTTGCCAAATTGTTGCAGTATAGCAAGAACACTGGCATCGACTTGACAATGTAAAAAATTGTCCAGGTGTATTCTGTACCAATAAAGCAGGACAAAGCCATTGACCATAAACTAAACTGAACTAGCTATATAAGCATTGTTGCTATTAGAGTAGGTCAGAGGCTAGGAATCCAGCAGTGAGTGACTCACGTCCTGAGTTCCCAAAGCTTGTCCATCATCTGCATCTCACAAGTCAGGAGTGTGATGCAATACTCTCCATTTGCCTGAGTGGGTGCACCTCCAACAATACTTAAGAAGCTTGACATCATCTGGGACAAATCAGCCGACTTGATTGGCACCACATTCACAATTGTTCACTCCCTCTACCACTGACACTCAGTAGCAGCTGTGTATGCTATCATCAAGATGCATAGCAGAAATTTAGCAAGGCTACTTAGTCAGCATCTCTAAACCCAGACTACTTCCATCTAGATGGCATGGAACTGGATATATAGGAACAGCATCACCTGCAAGTTCCCCTCCAAATCTTCACAATCCTGACTTGGATATGTAATGTTGCTCCTTCAGTGTCACTGGGTCAAATCCTGGAACTCCCTCCTTAATGTGTACCTACATCAAATGGTCTGCACTTGTTTAAGATGACAGTTCACTACCATCTTCTTAAGGGCAACTAGAAATAGTAATATGAAAACTATTATGCGTTATCAACTTGGTATATTTACACCACAATTGTGCTAAACACAGTTTTTTTTCTTGATCTTTTTAATGGTGTACATCCTGTGATAATTATAGTTTCCTTGAGTTCATTTGGAGAACTGCACTGTTCACATTCATGAGTGTTTCCTGGGATCAGCATCTCCTGCACAAAGTAGAAGTTACAACCAAATTACCAAGTATTACTGCTTCCATAGTCATACCAGACTACTGTCAGTGGAGTTGGTGAGCTGAGAAGAGAAACCAACTTCATTGATTACTACAGGCTTTCGCTCAGTCGCACACATTTTTGAATCACAGACATTGAAAGATCTCAAAAGAAAGGGCATCCAACAGCTACCCATGTCCAAAGGAGGAATTGGGAATTTCTCCTAACGTCACCATGAAGATTTACAGACTCATCCTGATATCACAACTGCTCTCCACATGACAATTAATGTGGGAGTAACCTCAACTTTTTTGCTACCACATCCTTCCCACCACCCACAGCACCTCTGAGTAAAATGAGTCAGGAAGCTGTCATTGACTCGAGGAAGATAGCCTCGAGGGTAGGGGCCAATCATGTGAGACTGTGTCGTTTGTCGCTTATGGTGAGATGCATAACTATGGTGCAGGCTATGGAAGTTAGCAAATGTCTTTGAGAATAGTGCAGTGTGGGGAAAGAATATTGTAAGTGGTGCTTTAAGATGGCAAAGGATACATTGAAGCTAGGATGGTCAAGAAACAAATGAAACACATTGACTTACCTTATAAGATCCAGTGAGTTCATTGAATCTTTTTACTGAGCCATTCTTCTGTTCTGAGAGTATGAGAGTTGGCTGAGGGTGCCAAAATTTTACCTCCCTGCAGGTGATTCCACCGGCTGTGCTATCCCAAGAGATTGTGCCTCCTTTACTCCACTTCATCTGAAAAAGCACCAAGATCCTCCTCCAAGAAATTCACTGCTCTCCCTCACCTACATCTTCCGCCTGCCTGCCCAGTCGGTGCTGTTGTCTTCTTAATTGCCAACCTGCTGTCAATGGAAAATAAAGATGTAGCAGAGATCTATATAAGCAGTACTTTGAAAGAATGCACTCCAAGGTTTGGATAGAAGCTGAAGCCATTTTATTTTATTCTGTCATGCTCCAGTGCAAGAAGAACTTACAAACAATACTTTACAAGTTTGAACACAGGCAGTCTATTAAAATGACCAATGAAACACATGTGACCTGTGGTATTCAAATCAGACAGTCTATGTCCCAAATAAAATACCTAAATAAGAATGGACATTTTGCATGGTGGATGGCATGGTGGCTCAATGGTTAGCACTGCTGAATCACAGGGATCTGGATTCAATTCCACCCTTGGGCAACTGTCTGTGTGGAGTTTGCACATTCTCCCTGTGTGTCTGTGTGGGTATCCTCCAGCTGGTCCAGTTTCCTCTCCCAGTCCAAAGGTGTGCAGGTTAGCTGGACTGGCCATGCTAAATTGCCCCATAGTGTCCAGGAATGTTCAGGCTAGGTGGGTTAGCCATGGGAAAGGGCAGAGTTACAGGGATGGGGGTGGGACACTGTTTGGAGGATTGGTGTGAACTTGATTGGGCTGAATGGTCTGCTTCTACATTGTAGGGATTCAGTGATTCACAGCCATTCCAAAAATTCACACATCCTATGCTTAAGGGCAGCCAATCACCAAATAAATAGAATGCTCCAGCTGATGTATCCTCCTCTTTCAATGTGGCCAAAACTCAATCTGTGTTGAATATTCGAGAAATGGATCTCATTGACCTTTCGTTTCATTATGATGGCCCCCCACCAAGCTCAAAAGGACCCCATGGGACACTGATTAGCAAGGTTAGATCTCATGGAATACAGGGAGAACTAGCCACTTGGATACAGAACTGGCTCAAAGGTAGAAGACAGAAGGTGGTGGTGGAGGGTTGTTTTTCAGACTGGAGGCCTGTGACCAGTGGAGTGCCACAAGGATCGGTACTGGGTCCTCTACTTTTTGTCATTTACATAAATGATTTGGATGTGAGCATAAGAGGTGCAGTTAGTAAGTTTGCAGATGACACCAAAATTGGAGGTGTAGTGGGCAGCGAAGAAGGTTACCTCAGATTACAACAGGATCTGGACCAGATGGGCCAATAGGGTGAGAAGTGGCAGATGGAATTTAATTCAGATAAATGCGAGGTGCTGCATTTTGGGAAAGCAAATCTTAGCAGGACTTATACACTCAATGGTAAGGTCCTAGGGAGTGTTGCTGAACAAGGTCCTTGGAGTGCAGGTTCATAGCTCCTTGAAAGTGGAGTCGCAGGTAGATAGGATAGTGAAGAAGGCGTTTGGTATGCTTTCCTTTATTGGTCAGAGTATTGAGTACAGGAGTTGGGAGGTCATGTTGCAGCTGTACAGGACATTGGTTAGGCCACTGTTGGAATATTGCGTGCAATTCTGGTCTTCTTCCTATTGGAAAGATGTTGTGAAACTTGAAAGGGTTCAGAAAAGATTTACAAGGATGTTGCCAGGGTTGGAGGATCTGAGCTACAGGGAGAGGCTGGACAGGCTAGGGCTGTTTTCCCTGGAGCGTTGGAGGCTGAGGGGTGACCTTATAGAGGTTTACAAAATTTTGAGGGACATGGATAGGATAAATAGACAAAGTCTTTTCCCTGGGGTCGGGGAGTCCAGAACTAGAGGGCATAAGTTTAGGGAGAGAGGGGAAAGGTATAAAAGAGATCTACGGGGCAACTTTTTCACGCGGATGGTGGTACGTGTATGGAATGAGCTGCCAGAGGATGTGGTGGAGGCTGGTACAATTGCAACATTTAAGAGGCATTTGGATGGGTATATGATTAGGAAGGGTTTGGAGGGATATGGGCCGGGTGCAGGCAGGTGGGACTAGATTGGGTTGGAATATCTGGTCGGTATGGACAGGTTAGTCAGAAGGGTCTGTTTCCATGCTGTACATCTCTAAGACTCTATGACTCTAAATGTTTAAGTGGCAAAAGAAAAACAAATGTGTACTCAATACATAATCTTTCTTTGGGAAAAATGATTTAGAACTTGTCCAGGTTCTGTGGTGAGAAAACCATCTTCTTGACAACTTTAAGAATAACAACAGAAAGGTCTTACAGTCTGAGACTTCCACCAGAGAGGTCATTGAACTGATTAACTCGGCAGAAAAGAGCAACAATAAATAGCAATACTGTATTTGGAAAATGGAAAAAACATTCTCCCCAACCAGTTCAAATGTCTGGTTCTCCTGAAAAGCAACATCCTGGCAATTCAACTACAAGAAGCTTCACCATCCACTGAGAATCCTTTGCTTTACAAGATCTTTACTCCCGACAAAGCATCAACTTATATACAAAATAAACATGCCTGTCATTGAATGTGACTGAGGCAATCATATTGATTTTGTTTTTGTTTTTTAGCTGCTTGTAATCTTTGTGTGAGGGCTAGTGTGTGTTATATTTTTACACCTCTGTAATGAGTTTGGGGTCACACATAACCTTTTCCAATTTAAGGTTCACAAAAAAACTTCCTGATGGAATAATGCAAATTGAGACAATCTCTCCGAGGCTAGGAAATACTAGAATCCATATAAGGTGCAAGCAGGCCATTCAATCCTCCAAAATACATCCCAACCAGACCCACTTTTCAACCTTTACCCTGTAACTCTGCAGTTCCCATGGCCAATCCACCTAGCCTACACATCCCTGGACATCATGGGCAATTTAGCACAGCCGATCCACCTAATCTGCATATCTTTGGACTGTGGGAGGAAACCAGAGCACCCAAAGGAAACCCACACAGACACAGGGAGAATGTGCAAACTCCACACAGGCAGTTGCCCGAGGCTAGAATCAAACCTTGGTCCCTAGAGCTATGAGGCAGCAGTGCTAACCACTGAGCCATCCTGCCACATATGTCACACCTCACCTACACAATAAAGTGACCATGACGAGTAAGAAAATGCACAAATTCTGACCAGGATTGTTCATTCTTAGGATTTTGACATTTCAGGGCATGGTAGTATTTAATGCTGCATCTTGTATCTCCTCCTGTGAAGGTGGCAATACATTGTCTTCTCAGATCATTGCAAGCCATGGTCCTGTCATTATAATTATACAAAAGCAAAACACTGCATATCCTGGAAATCTGAAACAAACACAGAGAATGCAGGGGAAACCCATCTATGGAGAGAGAAGGAGTGTTAACATTTCATATCCAGTATGACTCTTCTTCAGAATTTCTTCTGTTCTGAAGCAGTTATACCATACATGAAAAGTTAATTCTGTTTCACTCTCCATAGTAATTATACACACAGTTCAGTTGCATTTCCAGTCAATGGTGACCCTAGGATACTGATATTGGCCACCTGGATAATGGCAGTATCATTAAATGTTAAGGTTAAATTCAAAGTCATATGCATACAGCCCCTACTCTGACCTTATTAAGGGAAGGTAGTTAATGGAAAGGGTCTGGACCCTGAGGATTTCCTGCAGCATTTTTCTGGGACTGAAATAATTGGCCTTCAATAACCACAGCCATCTTCTATTGGGCTAATTCCAGTCCTTGTCAGGTCTTGCTCTGGACCAAGTTAACTTAATGCCTCACTCAATCTGTAAGATGCATTATTGTAGGTACATCAATATTGCACTTATGTTTGCAATGGTTCAGCTCTTATTCCTGTTTTATATGTGAATCATGCCAGTACTTACAACAGTTTATAAAAATTATTTTTCACCAGCCTGTTTGCACATGTTATGACACACCTCCAGGGCAAGTGGGACTTGAACTCAGATTTTCTGACATAAAAGTGGAGACACAAAAATGCACTACAAGATTCCCTCTGCCATCAGTTTAAATGGCAATTAAATTGCTCTGGATGTTGATGTGCAACTCCCTCTGGTGGTGAATTGTGTATCTTTTAGTGCAATAGCAATACATAGCTGAACTACGCAAGAAATTCAAAAGCCTGACCTTTGTACTTTTCTAAGTCTGTGAATACTAATCATTCTCAAGATGATTTTTTTTGGTTGTAATGCAGGAGCACAGATGGTCGACAAGCAATTCAATTGCCAATTAAGTTCTTATAGGAACAAATTACTGCTGATGCTGGGATCTATACTGAAAACAACAAATGCTGGAGTTCACTGTGAGTCAGGCAGCATCCATGGAGAGATAGCATGCTAAGTAATGACTCTGATGAAGAGCCATCTAGACTCAAAACGTTAGCTTGCTCTCTCTCTCTCTCTCTCTCTCCATGGATGCTGCCTGACCCACTGTGATCTCCAACAGTTGTTGTTTTTAGTACATTCTTATAGCACCTCTAAGGTAATACAACATGAGAGGTAGCTTAATAGCTGCAAGTCAGAAATTAAGGAGACAGCCACGGAAAGGATGCTCAGTAAATTACCGAAGATTTTTGTGAGCAATTCCCTGTTATAACAGGGACATACAAATTGCGAAGGAAAGTCAACAATGAGGAGCACAGCAACAAATTACAAGAGGTCAGCAACAAATTTGCAGAGTGTGTATTGAACTGGCAAATAGATTGCAGTAGAGGTAAGTTGGTGGAAAAAATAAGGAGATGACATGTTACTTATTGAGAATCTAAAAAGACCATATTGTATGAGGTAATAGTTCTGAAGGAGTTCATGCTCATGTTACTTTGAGCTCTACCCAATCTGGATATATCACACAGCCTTTGAGAGATGTTAGAGTTCTGTGCCAGTACTCAAAAGGAGCAGATGTATCCTATAGCTCTCAAGAGTCCTTCATAATTATGCCTTGCAAGTTAATGTAAACTGTATCTTTTGCTATTATGCAAGAAACTTTTTAGATTAGATTATTTACAGTGTGGAAACAGGCCCTTCGGCCCAACAAGTCCACACCGACCCGCCGAAGCGCAACCCACCCATACCCCTACATTTACCCCTTTTACCTAACACTACGGGCAATTTAGCATGGCCAATTCACCTGACCTGCACATCTTTGGACTGAGGGAGGAAACCAGAGCACCCAGAGGAAACCCACTACCTTGCTATGTAAGACAAGTGCTTCTTCTGTTTAGACTCACCAACACTCTACCACTGATAATTAGCCAGGCCCTAGACGCGGCAGAGAGGAAGGAGGACTGGTGGCAGGGAAGCATCCAGACAAACTGCCACATGTTGATGGAAGTGGTAACTGAAATTGTGACAGGGAAGAGGAGCAAAGAGGTGTGGAAATATATGTAGGTAAATAACTAAAGGTTGTTAGATAGGTTAATCAAGTCATGGCAAAAGTAAACCAAACAATAGAGTTTAATTGAAAAGTAGGGAATTTACGTTATAATTGTATCGAATCTAGGGAGTTATCTGTTCAACATATTATAAAAAAGGTGATAAAGACATCGGAGACAATGAAAAAGTGATTTATATTGATGCCAGAACTGCGATGTTATTGCTACCATCGAAGGACGAACAGACTGGAAAGACAAGGCTGAGGGGTAATGAAAACTAAAATGATGAAAGGTTTGACTGAAGCATTGAGAGCAAAATTTTAATTGTGGCATGCCATTCCCAACGGTGCAACAGGAAGTGGGAACTACCTCTGCCCTGTTGCTTTTTACTGGCTTCCATGAAACTACAATTAAAATGTAAAGTGTCGGTGTGTTTATGGGAGATACATGGTATCACGTGGTTGGGGAAATTATTTGCCGCAAACATAAGTCTTATTGAAAGCGCAAAGTTGAAGTGAGCATTTTCAAATTCAAATATTATGTGTAAGCATTTCATATTATATTGGTTTCACTTCATTCATGTGTGCATTATCATGATTTGCTGAAACTAGATTAATCAGAAAGTTAAAAGTACTGGCATATTGCTTCATGGTTGGCATGCATTGATGGGTACAAGGGACCTAATGTTATTTCTTTATGATGGAAAAATGTTGAGAGTGCATTTTTTGGGTCCGCTCTTTATTGAAGGTTCGTGTTCGGGTTCAGTGTTGTACTTTTCACTCTGAGGCACATGGTTGAACTTGTAGGTTCAACTGGCCTTCCTTTCCACGCCTTATAAAGAATATTAGCTGAGCTTGCTCTCTGCAGGGATTGACAGAACAGGTGAACCTGAAATCCTTTATAAACTCTGCCAGCCAACCCTCTGAGACAGACTCACTGGTAGACAGAACTGACCGACCCTTGAACTTTCTCAGCATGGCTGACAGGCCGTGGGCACTCATCACCACACCAACTCTGTTTCAAATTCTACATTCTCATATACCCCCGACAGCCTTTGATTCCCTTGCCTACAAGAATCCGTCCACCTCTGAATGAAAAATAATCAATGAGCCTGCTTTCACTGCCTTCTGAGGCAGGGAGTTCCAAAGTCACTACAGCCTCTGAGAGAAAACAATTTCCCCCCATCTCTGTCTTTATTGTTCCCTGTTTAAATAATACTCTTTTTCAATTCTTTCTGCCAAAGTGAACAATTTCACTTTTATCCATACTAGACTCCATCTGTCAGATGTTTGCCCACTCACCTAACCTATCTATATCCATCAGCGACCTCCTTCTGTCTTGTATCGTTCTTACAGAAATAAACACACCAGTCATCATCACATTGGATCATTCATTATAAGTAAAAGAAGACAAATGGAAATTGAAATTCCTTCAAATGCTATTGGCAACTTTAGGTAATAATAATAAATGTGATACATGAGCTTGCAATAAACTAGATGCATTAAAACCCTCTTTGTTTTTAGGATAACAAAATGGAATCAATTGGTTCTACATTGATTGTGATAATTTCTTTTTAAAAATTAGCATTTTTACATCTTTTGAAGTGAAACAGATTTTACTGAACAAAATAAAATAAAACAAAATAAACAAAATATATATCCTGCTTTTGCATCAGGACAATGATATTGTTGTTGATTACAATTCACACTTCTTATTAATTGACCTATGGCCTAAAATAAAAATGGACTATTTGACAGTTCCTCAAAATCACCTCAAAAGAATGTTCTAAATAGCTCCAAGTGAGATTAAATCATCAGTCAAAAGGGCAAAATTGCCAAAAAAATAATCTTGGTTTTCTTAACAACAGATTTTTAATCAAGTCTTTTTTTAGTTCTGTCATAGGACCAAAAATGTATCTATAGATTTGCATTTTTTTTAAAATTTATTCAGAGGGTGTGGGCATCATTGACCAGGTCAGCACTCATTACCCGTCCCTACTTATCCTTGAGAAGGTGGCTGTGAGCCACCTTCTTGAAAAGCTGCACAGTACCTGCGCTGTTGGTAGACCCACAATGCTGTAGGGAGGGATCTGCAGATACTCACTTTTAGGGTACTGTATCAGATGGAGTGACTGCACAAAATATTACCAGGACTTGGACAACATTTAAGTTCTTCACCTTTGAGCTTTGCCCTTGCAGATTGAGTTGTAACATAAATAGCAAATTAATGATCCACCTTGTTGAAAACATAGTTTGATTTGAAAGCACAGAATATCTCACAGTTTCTTCTGTTAAAATAGATGCACTACCTGCAAATTGTGTATACATTGTAGGGATGAGAACTTACATTTTCACTGCATTGTTGCTCATATTCTGATGAAATGTTGGCCTCAGTTCCTGCATTGATGCAGTAATCAGGTTGTTTTTTCACATTGCCCCCACCACCAACCCCAAGCAATTTAGAATGCAAGGAAAATAATTATCTACCAAGTTCCTCCATACGTTTGGAGATGAGGTAGGACAGAACAGCAGTACAGTCAGTTGAAAAAGCCCATGACCACTTTCTCCATGTCATGCTCAGCTGCTGACTCATGTCTATTTATTTTTCCAAAAGCATTACCACAGAGAGGAAAATATAGCTTTTGGCTTTTCCAGAGATGGTATCCTTTCTGTGAGTTAAAAAAAAATAAAATGAAAATTTGAATGAAGTTACAAAATGCAGGTGGGGGATCATGATGTTCGATTAACCTGTACTTGTTTGTTGACTTGTAGACAGCATACAAGCCTTATGCTGGCTGTTCATTATAATGGTAATAATGTGTTAACCATCATTATTGCTGTAGCCATAGGCCTCATTAGGGAACCCAAGTTCATGTGAGACTAGCATCACTTAAAACTAGCCTCAGTTACTTAAAGCCAACTCTTACCTTTGAAAGGGATGGTGTATTCAGGCTACAGCAGAAGATGCAGTGGGTTACAGAACAGTATCTGAGTAGGTAGAAATGCAGAAAAATGGGAGAGAGCTATTTCCAATTTTCTATAGTGCAGCACAGAAGAACTTAGTGTAGAAAGTGCACAGAAGGAGAGAGGTCCTCTCCCTGTAGTTGTGGACAATAAATAATGGTGCCCAAATCTTGAAGGAATTTTACTTATATTTTTTCCTCTCTACAACTCTACTCTTAAACCCTGCACATAGACAGTAGCCCCTCAGAAGACATTTTATTACTAATATATCCACGCAGTATATTCCACAAATATTTACAGCGATTTGCGAAAATATATGGCTCGGTCTGGAGTTGCATGAGTTGGAATCAGACGGAAAAGATTGAGGATCTTGTTTGAATTCTGGCAGACAGCTTCACTGTGACTTTTGGCTGTCATCTAAATCTAAATATACTACGAGTTCTGTTTGATGGAGTGTTGGGGTGGAAAAAAAAGATCTGACTAGCCAAACTCATGCAGCTTTAGCACTTGGATCAGCAATTCCCTCTTTCCACTGGTTGTAGTAGGAAAGAGAGTACAGCTGCTTGTCCAGTTATCTGCTTATTGACTTGCCACCCATTTTACACGACTGACCCAGACCAATTTTACTCCTGTCGCAACCAGAATTATATATAGCAACCCAAAGAAGATTACATGACGTACTGTAACAGTTCCTTTGTTTTTCTAAATTGTCTTTACATTAAGTGGCTCAGATGTGCTATATCTCTCTCATTCTTGTCTAATATTTTTCACTCATCACTACAAAATTTAATTTGATATTTTCCTACCTAATTGCAAGACGGATCTAATTTCTCTTTAAATGATTCAATACATCCTCCATCTCTACACTGACCTTAACTACCCCCCATTTGCCATGATATCTCTGAAGCCATTGATCTGCTTCAACACCACCAACCAACCATCTCCTTAAACCCTTTCTCACGTCCTACCAAATCCTATCTCCCACCAACCACAGCTGTACAAGAACTCATGGGCTTATTTGCCATTGTAATTGAGACCATTAATTTATCTATTTTGCATTTTCTTCCCTCGCAGCTTTGTCAGATAAGGCTCAGCCTTTTCTTAGCCCTGCCTCATATCCCATTCCTCTTAAAAGACACCCACGGTATCTTTCTCGCCCTTACATCAGTTGATGTTAGCTATATTATCATAAGCAGAAACATATCTCCTTCCCAATATAAAGAGGGCCTGACACCGTGTAATTGTCCACACACACACACCCCACAACATGTGCCACATTGTGCCAGCAGCCTCAGTTTACTGGACTTCAGTTCCCAATCCTCACTTTTTTTTTATTCACTTGTGGGACATGGGCATCGCTGGCTGGCCATTATATGTTGCCCATCCCCAGCTACCCTTGAACTGTGTGGCTTTGTAGGTCATTTCAGAGGGCAATTGAGAACCAACGACATTGTTGTGGGTCTGGAGTCACATTTAGGTCAGACCAGATGAAGGCAGCAGATTTCCTTCCCTGAATGACATTAGTGAGCCAGATGGGTTTTTCTGACAATTGACAATGGTTTCCTGTTTATCAGAAGATTCTTAATTCCGGGCATTCCAGGTTCAGAATCTTTGTTTCCTGCTCCTCCATCTGAACTTGAAAAAGCAAGCGAAGCAGTACCCAGACACAGATTTAGTCAAAGATTGAAGTCCCCCTCGCAACATAGAGGATGGGCAGTTTGCTGATTGTAGATACTTTCAATACTGCAAAAGAGCAGCACCACAGAAGTTGGTGTCTTATGGTATTAGTAGAAGGAAAAATGTCCCCTGGATGTTGAGAGGAGCCCAATAGTTTGAAGGCAAGCTTGAAAGCTGACGTAAATCCAGGTCTTTCCAGATCTTTTCCACACGTTTAAACCAAATCAAATAACTAGCAGCAGATCCTAGACAGAAGTACAGCCCATTTTTGCGAAATCATCCACTGCAAATGAAGTGCAGGACTGCGTTTATCCTATCGAAATGTGTTTCAGGGAGGAATTTAAACTAAAGTCACAGCCTATTGCCTCCTACTAACAAACAGCACCAGGTGGATATTAGGTCCAAACCACTGGACAATTGCACCTCTGGACATAAAATTTACTCAAACCTTTAATTTCTGTGACTGTGTCCTCTTATGAATCCTTTATCTTTTTATCCACCATCGATAGTCATGCCTTCAGTTGTCTAGCCCCCAAAACTGCAGAATGTCATAGAGTCATAAAATCCTGCTCGTGTGGAAGCAGGCCATTTTGCCCGTCAAGTCCACACTGACCCTCCTACTCTATCCCTGCAACCCTCCATTGACCATGGCTAATCTACCTAGCCTGCACATCTCTGGACACTATGGTGCAATTTAGCATGGCTAATCAACTTAACCTGCACATCTTTGGACTGTGGGAAGCAACTACAGCATCCAGAGGAAACCCACGCAGACACGGTGAAGAATATGCAAACTCCACACACACAGTCACCCAAGGCTGGAACCAAACCGGGGTCTCTAGAGCAGTGAGGCAGCAGTGCTGACCACTGAGCCACCAAGCTGCGCACTTACCAACCTCAAAACCCTTGGTTCTCCAATACCCCCTATTACCTTAAGAAACTCCTCAAAAAAATCTCATTTCCACCACCATCCCCGTCAGATATTTCCCAGTTTGACTGGCAATCCAATTTTGCCTGATTTCACTGCAGTGAAGCACTTTTGAATTTTTTTCTAGATTTTGGATGCTACATCGATATAAGTAGTTGTTAACAACACTTTTCACCATAGGCCAGTGTGTTTTTCAAATGATGACGTCTGTCACAAACAGAAGGCATGCCCTCAATGTGGTCCATGAATTTGTATCACTTGTTTAGGCCCCTTTTAGTTTTCAAGCATGTCAATTTAAAAGTAACAGCAGCATAAATTTATGTTTTAAACAAGATAAAAGGTTAATTTCTTATTCAATTACTACTGAAAATTATTTAAGTAAAAGTTGATAATGTTATTAACAAAAAAAACAAAAATTTAAGGTAAGCAAGTATAAGGATTAGAGCAAGATCAATTGCTAAGATTATTGAAAGCCCCTTGAAGATTCTCCCTCCAAAGGAAAGGTGTCGAAAACTTGAAGTCAGAATTTAGCAGCTGCAATGACTTCTGTAGTTCAATAGTTGGAGGCTACTTTTGTAAGTGGACTCAGAAGACATAACTTTGTTTCAGAGACTAAGGAAATGATCCTTCTCTTTAAACGTTTATGACACTTGAAAACTGCCTGGAATCCTTCTCAGCAGAACGAGAGGCTTCCTAGAGACATTATTTCTCTGCAATTCCTAGTGTTAAAGAGAAAACCCAACTCTCACATGCTGTTCACAGCTAGTTCAGCTGCAGCTGTGGTTAAAGCTGTCTTCTCATATCCTCCAGAGATCTCTTCACACAGAATGGCTCTGTCAGCCAATTTTTAATCAAAATCAAACAAAATGGTTTTGGATGGTGCCTTGGATAAATCATTGTTCCACAACACAAAGTCAATTATCCTGAAATTCCCTGCAGTGTCCTTCCAATCTCCTGTTCAACACTGCAGAAGCTTTTGAGTCTTCACATATTTTGAGGCTTCAATGGAGAGTCCAGGAATTCATTGAATTATTTAATGACCTTTTGTGATTGACTCTTAAGTCAATGTCTGTCTGCTTTTGACTGCATTGAATCAACAAGAGCAATCATATACCTCTGGGAGCCACCTTGTAAGATGCTGTATCAATTTTAAAGACAGCATAGCCTCCTTTACAAATATACAATCATGACAAATCACTGACATTTGGAAAAATAACCTGCGATGGAATCAAGGGATGTAGGACAAGTAGGTCAAGTCCTATATTGGTGAAATATATCTCCTGTCAGGCCACAAGACAAAACAGAAGCTGTATGTTACACAGTTACCATGTCCTGTATTGAGTTCATGCTTTGCACCATTCTTCCTCCATTGAAGTATCTCTGATTAAACTCACAAAATATCCATTTACTTTCAAAGTCTATCAAATTTACATCAATGATTTCACATATGTCATAGAATCAAACAATCTCTCATGGGCTTCAATTGTAGTGTTTCTTTTAAGGATTGTGAAAACTGTCGGATTGTTTCAGTTCTGTCTGCTCACAGATCGATCCATACTACATCTAAAGCAAGGACATCAAGGGCACAGTTTTCCTCAGGGTTGGTAATAACATGTTTATTTTTGGTGGTTTACTCCAGGAAAATCCAATTTTAGCCAATAACAGCACTTTTCACTTGTGGGCGGAAAGATAAATATTTCAGGATATGTTTTATATTAAACTGCCAACTGAATTAACTCACCTGTTGTGAAGGGCACTTTTGTTTTAGAAATGACCTGAGGGAATAGTGGGTGATACTGCCACCTTCATGGTAACTCTGCCTTCATGGTAAGCACGATGATTGTTGAAGATTTTTTTGAAAAGTAAGTCCATTAATAGCTTGCTACAGTCACAGCTGGAGTCCCAAACCACAAGCTGCTGAATGTCAAATTTATCACAGAGCTTGAGAAACTCACATTCAGAAGTGGGCTGTGTATGTGCTTTGCCTACAAATAAGAAAAATTCCAAATCCAATGGCTTACCATCAAGTCATTAATTTGCTACAGAGTGGCAGTACAAAATATGACATCAGAACAAAATGTAATTTTACAGCTCTTTTACAATATAAAAAATCTTTGAGGCCCTTTGAGGGTCAAATTCAGGAACTCCTGATGAAAAACTTATGCTCGAAATGTTGACTCTCCTGCTCCTCGGATGCTGCCTGACCAGCTGTGTTTTTCCAACATCACACTTTTTGACTCTGATCTCCAGCAGTCCTCACTTTCTCCTTTATTGAAACAGAGGATGCCAGGTTAGATGCTGAGAAAATACTTCCCTGAAGTTCTGAGAAAGGGTCACTGGACCCAAAACATAACTCTGATATCTCTCCCCTGCTGCTGCCAGACCTGCTGAGTTTTTACAGCAATTCCTGTTTTCGTTTCTGACTTACAGCATCCATAGCTCTTTCGGTTTCCCTTCATTGGGGAACTGGAATCATGGGGCAGTTTCAAAATGAGGGACTTCCTACTTAAGCTGAGGAAGAATTTCTTCTCTCAGAATGTTATCAGTATTTGGACTTCTCTTCCTTAATAAGCAGTGGAGGATAGGTCATTGAAGGTATTCAAGGTTGAATTAGACAGAGCTTTGAAGCGGAGTGTTATGGAGAACAGGCAGAAGAATAGGGTTAAGGTCCCAGTCAGAATATGCATGACCTTACTGAATAATGGAACAGGTTTGAGGGATCAAATGACCTACTCTTGCCTATGTTCTTATGCTGTTTGGATAAAAATTTTCAATCCCGGTTTTTAAATTAGCATTTGATCAGGCCTCAAATGCTATTTGTAAAAGAAAGTTCCACATTTTGTTCACCCTCTTTACATGAATCAACAGCATTTTCTAATTCCACTCCTGAGAAAACAAAGAACAAAGAAAATTTACAGTCCAGGAAGAGGCCCTTCGGCCCTCCAAGCCTGAGCCGATCCAAGTCCACTGTCTAAACCTGTCACCCAATTCCTAAGCATCTGTGTCCCTCTCCTCCCCACCTAATCATGCATCTGTCCAGACACAGCTTAAATGAATCTACCGTGCCTGCCTCTACCACCTCTGCTGGCAATGCATTCCAGGTACCTACCACCCTCTGCGTAAAGTACTTGCCACATGTATCCCCCTTAAACCTTCCACCTCTCACCTTGAACACGTGACGTCTCGTTATTGAAACCTTCACGCTGGGAAAATGCTTTTCTCTATCTACCCTGTCTAAACCCTTCATGATTTTGTAGGTCTGGCTCTAATTTCTATCCCTACTCCAAGACTCTACAACAAGTGGAAATAGTTACTCCCAATCTAACCCTTAATACCATAACAATTTGATCAAATCACCTTGTAACCTTCTAAACCCCAGGGAATATAATCCTAATTTGTTTAGTATCACATTATAGCTGAATACTTATAGTCCAGGTATCAGTCTATGAAACTTTCACTGCACTCCCTACGAGGAACAGTGCCGAGCTCTGGTGCCCAGAATGTGTGTTGTGTAGAATAATAGCTTCAGTGCACTTAGTCTCTCCGTGCTACAGCCAATGTGTTAACAAGAAGCATCATATAAATTCCACTATTAAAGCTAGCATGCTTTCATCCATGTTGGAGGATGTTTCTATTTTGCAGTGTCCACTGTTATGTCGTCACTGTAAAACACTTTGATTACAATACCCTGTAGCTGATAAGAATGATAGAAGTGAAAATTGCCATAATTAACTGAAATAATATTCAATTTATATAACAGTTTATCACACTGGATACTCCAACCACTCTTCCATGAACTCGTAAGATGTGAACTCTCCTTGCCCTCTCTATCTTTTGAACTTTGATGTGATGATTGAAGGGAGCTGCCAAGTGCAACTTAAAACACTACCCCAGAGAGAATGGGAAAATCCCAGCAGCCAAGGTGACTCCAATCTGCCACAATGCAGCTTGCAGCAACAGTTACAGAACATTGTTAACAGAAGCTAATTGATAGATCATTGTAGAAGAGAATGGTGCTCCTACAAAGGTGACTAAAATGTGTGGGAAAGGAAAGCTTAGTGATAAATATCTAGCAGTATCTTTAAAGTAATAATCCAGTCCCAGGACTCTGCTGATGTCCATAAACCTCACCATTTGTAATATCATAAAAGGCTTACAATTGCATTACTCCTCAGTCATGAGGTGAGGTGAAACTGACTGCCCTTGATATTAAGAGCATCAAGCAGCCTAGCAAAACTGAGGTCAATGGAAATACACTTTGCCAATTGGTGTCACACCTAGCTCAAAGTAACACTGTTGCAGTTGTTAATCGTTTCAGTCACAGGACATCATTGCAGGAGCTCCTCAGGATAGATGTTTATCAACCTGTTATCATACACTTTGGATTAGATCAGATTCCCTACTGTGTGGAAACAGGCCCTTCGGCCCAACCAGTCCACACCGACCCTCCGAAGAGTAACCCACCCAGACCCATTTCCCTCTGACTAATGCACCTAACACTGTGGGCAATTTAGCATGGCCAATTCACCTGACCTGCACTCTGGACCAGCTGGGACTTAACTAGGATTTCCTATCTTAGAGGTAGAGGCGTAACCACTGTACCACAAGCGTGAGCTGCCAGAGGATGTGGTGGAGGCTGGTACAATTGCAACATTTAAGAGGCATTTGGATGGGTATATGAATAGGAAGGGTTTGGAGGGATATGAGCCAGGTGCTGGCAGGTGGGACTAGATTGGGTTGGGATATCTGGTCGACGTGGACGGGTTGGGTCTGTTTCCATGCTGTACATCTCTATGACTCTATAACTCTAAGAGCCCTTGAGTTACTTGGCATTGTGTTCCAAGTCCAATCCTGTTCAGCTGCTTCATCAATAACATTCCCCACACAAAAGTCAGAAGTGGGCATATTTGCTCATGACTGCACAATGCTTGGTATTATTCACAACCTCTTCATGTTAAGATATGGAAGTGCCGATGTTGGACAAGGCTAAAAATCACATGACACTGGGTTTTAGTCCAACTGGTTTATTTCAGAACGCAGTTCCTTCACCAGGTGCTAGTAAGAGAGGGAGACCTTAGACACAAAAGATATAAGGAAGGGATCGCAGGGTCATACAGCTCATGCAAATGAATTGAACACACCTAAGATTATTAATCAATATCAATAAATCAAAACCTGTATCTCCATTCTAACTGATTAAAGATTTGCAAGCCGTCTTAGGCCTAGCCAGTGACACCCACATTCTGTAGATGAATAAAAAAATACTATGGCTACAACAGAAGCGAGAGGCTGGGAATTCTATAGTGGATATATCACCTCCCTATAGTGAGTATGTCACTTCCCTATAGTGAGTATATCACCTCCCTCTAGTGAGTATGTCACCTCCCTATACTGAGTATGTCACTTCCCTATAGTGAGTATATCACCTCCCTCTAGTGAGTATGTCACCTCCCTATAGTGAGTGTGTCACCTCCCTATAGTGAGTATATCACCTCCCTCTAGTGAGTATGTCACTTCCCTATAGTGAGTATATCACCTCCCTATAGTAAGTATATCACCTCCCTAAACTGGGTATGTCACTTCCCTATCGTGAGCATGTCACCTCCCTATAGTGAGTATATCACTTCCCTATACTGGGTATGTCACTTCCCTACAGTGAGTATGTCACCTCCCTATAGTGAGTATGTCACCTACCTATCGTGGGTATGTCACCTTCCTATCCTGAGTATGGCACCTCCCTAAAGCAAGTATGTCACCTCCCTATAGTGAGTATGTCACCTCCCTAAAGCAAGTATGTCACTTCCCTATAGTGAGTATGTCACCTCCCTAAAGCAAGTATGTCACTTCCCTATAGTGAGTATATCACCTCCCTATACTGGGTATGTCACCTCCCTATAGTGAGTATATCACCTCCCTATACTGGGTATGTCACTTCCCTATTTTGAGTATGTCACTTCCCTCCTATAGTGAGTATATCTCCTCCCTATAACGAGAATGTCACTTCCCTATCGTGAGTATGTCACCTCCCTATCGTGAGTATGTCACCTCCTGAGTGCCTACAGCATCTATAGATCATGATATCAAGTGAGTGATGAAATACACTCCACATTCCGGGATGGGTGCATTTAGAAATACACACAAGAAGCTGAAATCATTTTAGACAAACTGCCTGCTTGCTTGACACCCCAACAACCAATTAAACATTCAGTACCTCCCTTTACAACGGACAGTAGTATATACCATATACAAGATGCATTACAGCAACCTAGACTTCAAGACTTAGCAACAGACCCCTCACCACCTCTGCGTCAACCTCCCTTCGGTTAAAAAAAAGACAAAATACACATAGAGTCATAGAGATGTACAGCATGGAAACAGACCCTTCGGTCCAACCCGTCCATGCCGACCAGGTATCCCAACCCAATCTAGTCCCACCTGCCAGCGCCCGGCCCGTATCCCTCCAAACTCTTCCTATTCATATACGCATCCAGATGCCTTTTAAATGTTGCAATTGTACCAGCCTCCACCACATCCTCTGGCAGCTCATTCCATACACATACCACCCTTTGTGTGAAAATGTTGCCCCGTAGGTCTTTTTTATATCTTTCCCCTCTCACCCTAAACCTTTCCCCTCTAGTTCTGGACTCCCCCACCCCAAGGAAAAGACTTTGTCTATTTATCCTATCCATGCCCCTCATAATTTTGTAAACCTAGCCTTCGCGCTCCAGGGAAAGCAGCCCCAGCCTGTTCAGCCTCTCCCTATAGCTCAAATCCTCCAATCCTGGCAACATCCTTGTAAATCTTTTCTGAACCCTTTCAAGTTTCACAACATCTTTCCGATAGGAAGGAGACCAGAATTGCACGCAGTATTCCAACAATGGCCTAACCAATGTTCTGAACAGCCTCAACATGACCTCCCAACTCCTGTACTCAATACTCTGACCAATAAAGGAAAGCATACCAAACTCCTTCTTCACTATCCTATCTACCTGCGACTCCACTTTCAAGGAGCTATGAACCTGCACTCCAAGGTCTCTTTGTCCAGCAACACTCCCTAGGACCTTACCATTAAGTGTATAAGTCCTGCTAAGATTTGCTTTCCCAAAATGCATTACAATGTAAATAGAGAGAAACTGCAGAAAGCTGTAACAAAAGGGGACTTGGGGATATCTGTGCATGAAACACAAAAAGCTAGCAGACTGATGCAGCAGATAATCAGGAAGGCTCATGGAATGTTGGGCCTTATTTCAAGGGATTTGGAATATACGAGTAGGGAAGTCTTCCTGTAACTGTGCTAGGTGATGGTGAGATCACATCTGGAGAAGTGTGTGCAGTTATGTCCCCTTATTTAAGGAACGATATCTTTTCATTGGAGGCAGGTTCACTGGGATGACCTCTAGTGTGGAAGGATTGTCTAATGAACAAAGGTTAAACAGTTTGGAATTCTACTCACTGACATTTTGCAGCATGAGTGATGATCTTATTGGAGATCGCATATAGGATTCTTAAGGGACTTCATAGGGTAAATACTGGGAAAGTCTAACATTAGAGGGCATTGTCTCAGAATAAAGGGTGTCAATTTAAGACTGAGACAAGGAGCAATTTCTTCTCTGAGGGTTGAGAGTCTTTGGAAATCCTTGCCAAAGAGAGCTATGGGGCAGAGTTCTTGTCTATATTTAAAGCTGAGATAGATGGATTCATCATCAGTAGGGGAATCAAGGTTTATGGGAAAAGAGAAAGAAAGTTGATATGAGGAATGTGTTGGACCCGCCATGATCCTATTGAATGGTGGAGTGGGCTCAAGGGGACTGACGGCCTACTCCTGTTTCTATTTGTAATGGGTTATAGACTCCGCCCATAACAGTAGCTACACAAGGACTGAAATACATCATCACCTTCTTAAGGACAACTAAAAATGGGCAACAGGTGTTGATATAGCCAATCTGAGAGTCATACTAAATGTTAAATTAGAAAGACTATCATGCTGGTGGTAAAGTCATTCAATAAATGATATTAATACTTTTAGTTTTGCGTTTCCAGCTTTGAGCAGATTTCGGGGATAATTTTGATCATGTGAAGACGTTTAGAATGTGAGAGAGTAAATCTGAATTCATACTTAAAGCAGCTCTATTCAGACAGCACCGTTTTTGTTCTAAAATTTCAATCCAATACAATTCAGTCATTTAGTCATTCATCAACAGAAGAAAAATGAGAGGCTCGAAACCTCTCAAGCAACTTTGACAAAATAAAATATTGAATTCCCATGAGGATAAGAAATGAGGGTAAAATTTATCCCAATGTGTTAGAATAATTTCATGGAAAAATATTTAGGTAGGAGACTTGTACCAAAATTACTCTCTTCCTTCCAAACTTATTTTGGGAACTTGGTAAGTTGCAAACCAGCACTTTGGGCAATAAATGGTGGTTTAGCCAGTGACACCAACATCCCAGGACAAATAATAAAAAAGGTACATTTTCATAGATGATTTGATGATAGCTGATAATATTACTGGACAAGTCATATCCAGACCAAATCTTGGCTTGAAAGATAATTCACTTATTTTGTTTGTTTAGTTAGTTAATGGCAGATTCAGTCAATGAAATGTATTCGCATAAGGCTGCATGTTTTTCTCATATCATAGAAGTTTATTACACAAAGAAATTAATTGTAAAAAGCTAAGCTATGAGAAATACAGAAGCCAGTTATAATAATCTTTAAAAAGAACAACAAAAATAGAAGACAGGTCTAATCATCTTTAAAAAAAACTATGAAAATAGAGATAGTTATAATAATCTTTAAAAAACATACAAGAAAACAATTCCAAGTCAGGACAGCGAGTGGCTTGGAGGGGAGCTTGCAGGTAGTAGTGTTCCCATGTATTTGCTGCCCTTGTCCTTCTAGATAGTCGTGGCTGTGGTTATTAAAGGTGGGGCCTAAGGAGTTTGTGTTGAAGCTTTGCAGTGAATTTTGTAGATGGTGCACACTGCTACTCATTTGTGCTGCTGATGGAGGCAGTGGATTTTTGTGGATGTGAGCAGGTAGGCTGCCTTGTCCTGAATAGAGCCAAGCTTCATGAATGTTGTCAGACCTACGCTCATATAAACAAGTGCAAAGTTTTCTACACAAAGCTGACTTGACCTTGTTGAGTCAAGATGTGAGTTACTTACTGCAGGATTCTTAGCTGCTGACTTGCTCTTGAAGTCTTAGTATTGATATGACTAGTCCCGTTTAATTTCTTGTCAATAGTAGCTCCATGATGTTGACAGTGCAGGATTCAGTGATGGTGAAGCCATTTGAGTGTCAAGGGGTGATGGCTAGATTCTCTCTTGTTGGAGATGGTGATTATCTGGCACTTGCGCAGCATGAATGTTATTTGGAGAAGCAGGGACTGTTGTCTTTGGAAAAGATAGAACCCCTATATTATGGAAATAGGCTCTTCAGCCCAACAACTCCACACTGACGTTCCAAAGAGTAACCCACCCAGACCTTATTGTCCGATATTTACCTCTGACTAATGCAGCTAACCTACACATCCCTGAACACAATAGGCAATTTAGCATGGCCAATTCATCTAACCTGCACATCTTTGAATTGTGGGAGGAAACCAGAGCATCCGGAGGAAACCCACACAGACACGGGGAGAATGGAGTCTGGAATCAAACCCTGGATCCCTAGAACTGTGAGGCAACAGTGCTAACCACTGAACCACCGTGCCATCATAAACGATCATACTGCCTTTTCCATGCCATAAATGTTTTGTGTTTTTAATTGGACTTCATGTAGTTTGGCAAAAACAATTAATAATGGATTGTAAGATTCCAAGTCCAATCACTGCAAAATCAGATTATTATGCAAAATCATAAGAGGTCTGGACTGAATAATTGGGAAGAAAATACTTCTATCCCAAACAAAATACTTCTATTCCAAAACAAAACAGATAAAGTAATTAGTAAAAGAGGTTAAAATGACATGAGGGAATAGTGAGGACTGCAGATGCTGGAGCTCAGAGTTGAGAGTGTGTTGCTGGAAAAGCGCAGCAGGTCAGGCAGCATCCGAGGAACAGGAGAATCGATGTTTCGGGCATAAACCCCTCACTCCCAATGAAAGGCTTTTGCCCGAAACGTCGATTCTCCTGCTCCTCGGATGCTGCCTGACCTGCTGCGCTTTTCCAGCAACACACTCTCAACTCTAAAATGATTCGAGTAAAACCTTTCCTAATGTAAACACTTCAGGTCAGGAAGACAATGTCTGAGAGCATGTTTCTGACAGGTTCAGATGAGGCATTTAGAAGGGAATTAGATGGTTATTAGAAAAAGAGGAACATGGAGTGTAACACAGCATTATGGTACAGTGTGTGAAATTTTCAGTTGGAGAGCCCACACTGACTGAAGGGGCCGAATAGACACTATCTGCCCTGTGACAATTCTGTAATTCCAACAGCGACAGTGTTTTATTTCAGTCTCATCCCAGTGCTGACTCCTCCTGAGAGAAAACCAGAACTTATTCTCACTGTATGTTATGCTAGAAAATGGAAAGAGAAAGCTTACTTGTTCAAAGCTACTCAGAGAGAAAACTTATTGCACAGAGGCCTTTCAGGCGGTATTCTAGGAGGACTGGGCCCTGGCTGTGGGCAGGGGGCGGTATGCTGGGAGGACTGGGCCCTGGCTGTCGGCAGGGGGCGGTATGCTGGGAGGACTGGGCCCTGGCTGTCGGCAGGGGGCGGTATGCTGGGAGGACTGGGCCCTGGCTGTGGGCAGGGGGCGGTATGCTGGGAGGACTGGGCCCTGGCTGTGGGCAGGGGGCGGTATGCTGGGAGGACTGGGCCCTGGCTGTCGGCAGGGGGCGGTATGCTGGGAGGACTGGGCCCTGGCTGTCGGCAGGGGGCGGTATGCTGGGAGGACTGTGCGGTGATAATCGGCAGGGGGCTCTGTGTGGGGAGGACTGTGCGGTGATAGTCGGCAGGGGGCGATATGCGGGGAGGAATGTGCGGTGATAGTCGGCAGGGGGCGGTATACAGGGAGAACTGGGCCCTGGCTGTCGGCAGGGAGCGGTATGCTGGGAGGACTGTGCGGTGATAATCGGCAGGGGGCTCTGTGTGGGGAGGACTCTGCGGTGATAGACGGCAGGGGGCGATATGCGGGGAGGAATGTGCGGTGATAGTCGGCAGGGGGCGATGTGTGGGGAGGAATGTGCGGTGATAGTCGGCAGGGGGCTCTGTGTGGGGAGGAATGTGCGGTGATAGTCGGCAGGGGGCGATGTGTGGGGAGGAATGTGCGGTGATAGTCGGCAGGGGGCTCTGTGTGGGGAGGACAGTGCGGTGATAGACGGCAGGGGGCGGTATGCGGGGAGGAATCTGCAGTGATAGTCGGCAGGGGGCGGTGTTTGGGGAGGACTGTGCGGTGATAGACGGAAGGGGGCAGTATGCGGGGAGGACTGTGCGGTGATAGTCGGCAGGGGGCGATATGCGTGGAGGACTATGCGGTGATAGACGGCAGGGGGCGGTGTGCGGGGAGGACTGTGCGGTGATAGACGGCAGGGGGCGGTATGCGGGAGGACTGTGCGGTGATAGACGGCAGGGGGCAGTGTGTGGGGAGAACTGTGCGGTGATAGACGGCAGGGGGCGGTATGCGGGAGGACTGTGCGGTGATAGACGGAAGGGGGCAGTATGCGGGGAGGACTGTGCGGTGATAGTCGGCAGGGGGCGATATGCGTGGAGGACTATGCGGTGATAGACGGCAGGGGGCGGTGTGCGGGGAGGACTGTGCGGTGATAGACGGCAGGGGGCGGTATGCGGGAGGACTGTGCGGTGATAGACGGCAGGGGGCAGTGTGTGGGGAGAACTGTGCGGTGATAGACGGCAGGGGGCGGTGTGCTGGGAGGACTGTGCGGTGATAGTCGGCAGGGGGCTCTGTGTGGGGAGGACTGTGCGGTGATAGTCGGCAGGGGGCTTTGTGTGGGGAGGACTGTGCGGTGATAGTCGGCAGGGGGCTTTGTGTGGGGAGGACTGTGCGGTGATAGTCGGCAGGGGGCGGTGTGCGGGGAGGATTGTGCGGTCATAGACGGCAGGGGGCGGAATGCGGGGAGGACTGTGCGGTCATAGTCGGCAGGGGGCGGTGTGCGGGGAGGACTGTGCGGTGATAGACGGCAGGGGGCGGTGTGTGGGGAGGACTGTGCGGTGATAGTCGGCAGGGAGCTCTGTGTGGGGAGAACTGTGCGGTGATAGTCGGCAGGGAGCTCTGTGTGGGGAGGACTGTGCGGTGATAGTCGGCAGGGAGCTCTGTGTGGGGAGGACTGTGCGGTGATAGTCGGCAGGGAGCTCTGTGTGGGGAGGACTGTGCGGTGATAGTCGGCAGGGGGCGGTGTGTGGGGAGGACTGTGCGGTGATAGTCGGCAGGGGGCGGTGTGTGGGGAGGACTGTGCGGTGATAGTCGGCAGGGGGCGGTGTGTGGGGAGGACTGTGCGGTGATAGTCGGCAGGGAGCTCTGTGTGGGGAGGACTGTGCGGTGATAGACGACAGGGGGCGGTGTGTGGGGAGGACTGTGCGGTGATAGTCGGCAGGGGGCGGTGTGTGGGGAGGACTGTGCGGTGATAGTCGGCAGGGAGCTCTGTGTGGGGAGGACTGTGCGGTGATAGTCGGCAGGGAGCTCTGTGTGGGGAGGACTGTGCGGTGATAGTCGGCAGGGGGCGGTGTGTGGGGAGGACTGTGCGGTGATAGTCGGCAGGGGGCTCTGTGTGGGGAGGACTGTGCGGTGATAGTCGGCAGGGGGCTTTGTGTGGGGATGCCGGTGAAGTCCTGATTCCGGTTGCTAGGCTGTGTTTTTCCGTGCGGCGGCTGATTGAGGGTCAGTGTCGGTGCTGAATTCGCTGGTCCTCATCGCGCACACCCACCGGTTTCCGGGAAATCGGGACGTGGTCTCTCGGTGCCTTCCCCCTGACGTGGCTGGTTCCTCGGTGCAGGAGCCGCAGGCTTCGGGCCTGTGATTGTGAGAAGTGAATGCCGGCGGGTATCATGTGAGGAGGAAGTGGTGGCGGTGGCGGTGGCACCGAGCCGAGGGTGAAGGATGGAGGAGAAATACAACAACAACATCATCTCCAGCACCAGGCTAGGTCCTGTCGATGCGCCCAGCTCCAGGTAAATGTGTCTGGGGGTGGTCAATAAACTGATCGATCACGATATCAGCAGCACCAACAGACTAAATGGGAAGGAACAAGTAGTCAGTGACCGGGATAATAGATTTAAATTGCAGGGTCAGAGGAAAATTGAGTAAGTTATTCACCCAAAGGATGATTGGAACTCCTTTAGAAGCTGTTGGTGCTGTCATATTGCGTTCACTTTGATGTACACATTATTTACCACCCACCGTCAACATGCCAGGGCTTATCCTTGACCAGAAACTGAAATGTACTAATTATGTCTCAGGGTCCAATTCTCAAATTCAGAGAGGTTTGGAAAACTGGCTTGTAGATTTAAAGTTTTCTCATCTATTCCATGATTCTTGGGAAACCAGGGTTCATATTCTGTATACAAAATGTTGGTATGATCCATAATTCTGTATGTTCCATTTCTGCTGTTCAACTTGTAGGAAGGTAAAATAAATTTTCATCTAATTTAAACAGTTCTATTGCTAATAGTTTTTCTATCTTTAACTATCCACTTTTCTACATACACTCAATAATCTTTAATAACAGTTAGAAATATAAAGGCTTTTTCACTACGTGTTGGAGAGGGTTGGATTTGACATGAAAGGAAAATATGTTAATATGCAGCAAGGTAATTACCCAGTCAAACTTATTAGCTTAAAAGCGTAACTAAAAAATTTCGGATCATTAGTAGGATCTAAGTCAGCTTTACTAGGTATAGACTGGGTCCTGCAATTAACTGTTTCCTGACTTAATAATTCTAGGTATTGTTAACTAATGTGTGCAGTGAGGAATTAAGTATGAGATGGCTAAGTTTTTAAACTTATGAATATTTATATTTGTTAAGAATCAGTTCTAAGTTAAATAGGAATGAATACTGTGTCATATAATATTAAATAATTGTTATTATTCTACTTTAAATTTATGTAGTGTTTGAAGCCACCTTAAAAGAATGGGTGTTCACTCCAAGAAGATTTAAAGAAAACTGTAATCATAATGTAGTATAATTCTTTTAGAATGTCTTTGTCTCAGCTTTTAGGACCATATTGGGTCCTAAAGTAGCTGCACTTTGTTTTTAGGTATATATGTGTTGTCTTTTAAAACTTAGAATTTGTCTATATGGCAGAAAGACACAGACTTCCATTGTCTTCTAATGTATATGGCAACACAGAATCCTATCACTTTGTTCATGCTGTCTGTTTGAATTCTTGTAATTTACTTAGTCCTCCTGTCTGGCTTCTGTCAAAGATGACTACCCTTCAAGGCCCCTAAAAGTCCCATTCATTTCTAATGTTTTCTGACTTTCTTAGCATGTACTAAGGTGCTGCATATTATATATTTTATTTCCAGTAATTCATTTTAATTTAATTAACACCTCAATTTTCTTTCATTAAATTAGTCACTTTATTTATAGTATTCACAGCACCAGGGTCCTGGGTTCAATTCCCACCTGTCTGTGTGGAGTTTGCACGTTCTCCCCGTGTCTGCGTGGGTTTCCTCCGGGTGCTCCGGTTTCCTCCCACAATTCAAAGATGTGCAAGTCAGGTGAATTGGCCATGTTAAATTGCCCACAGTGTTAGTCAGGGGTAAATATAGGGTAGGGGAATGGGTTTGGGTGGGTTTCCCTTCGGAGGGGCGGTGTGGACTTGTTGGGCCGAAGGGCCTATTTCCACACTGTAGAGAATCTAATCTAATGACTAGATTTGGCTGGTTCATGCTAAATGTTTCATCTCAGTACGGTGCCTCATAAAGACATTGTGGGCCAAATGCTTTTTAACCCTGAGCTTTTGACAGAAAGCATCTTATGGATTTCTAATGCTTAGTATCAAGTAATTGTGCAACCAAGGAACAAGGGAGGGCTGTTTAGCCCTTCAAGCCTACCTCGCCATTCAATGAGATGGTGGCTCATCTGCTTTTAACCTCAACTCCATATTTCCACATACCCCCAATAATCTTTAATAATATGTGGAAATGTAAAGGCTTTTTCACTAAGTGTTGGAGAGGGGCAGATTTGACAATGAAAGGAAAATATGTTAATATACAGCATTGTAGGCAAAGACTGTAAATATCTTAACATCTAACAGAATTAATGGCATAAACCCAAGAGAAGATAAGAATTTATTTTATGCATAAAGTGATGATCTGGAGTGCATTGTCTAAAAGCAAATTGAATGACAACTTTTGAGAGGAAATGGGAATAATTGTAAATTTTTCGTGAGCTAACTAGCTCTTTCAAAGAGAAGATTAATGGGCTGAAGAGCCACCTGTGTATGATTCTTCAAGGCTAAGAATGCTGTGCACTGGAAATTTTGAAAGGGGTAACTATAATTTTCAATGTATAAATAATAAAATTGCCCATATGCTGCTGAATTTGTATCCATAGTTTAAAAATTAGACGATTACTATGGATGGACATTTGACTTATTTGATTCAAGGGTATGTAAAAAAAACTGATCTATTTTTGGTATTCTTGCAGCAGGTTAACACGATACATCACACTGCTATGCCTGGCAAAGCTCCTTAAGGTTATTGGAATTTTTGAATCGTATGACCTCCTTAAAGTTGTCCATATTGTCCAGTTTGTCTTCATAATCCAGCTGGGGTAAGTTTTTAACATGAAAATAATTCAAAGACACCATCAGTAATTTAAGAAAGGTTGGATGAACGTCTGAGATTCTGTAACTTTGCAGTTGCTTTAAAATGTATTACTATTTTAGTAATATTGTAGAGATTCACAAGGACTTGTATAGCAATAAGAAGTTCATAAGATTTTTCTTAATTGCATTGAAAAGCAAGGAATAGACAGTGTAATTATTTTAATTTTAACATATCTTTGTGATATCTTTACATCTGGGCAACCTGATGGCAACATGGAACAAGTGGGAAAATAAATAATCTAATGTTTCAAAATTATCATTGCCACTTTGGTAATTAATTAATAAGTTTATTAGATCTGCTCTAGAAAGGGGGTATCTATTTGGAGAGCACTTATTCTCGAGATCTGGTCAGAAGTCAGACAACACCAGGTTATAGCCCGATAGGTTTATTTGAACTCGCAAGCTTTCAAAGCGTTGCTCCTTTAGGTGATGTACTGAAGCAGCACCCAGATTCAATAAGCGATGCTGTAGATGAGATAAATATAAATAAGTTGTTTAACTATCCTTTGATTTTAGAATAGAAAGGCAGAATGCTATTTAAGTGAAGAAAGATTGCTGAACGCTGTGGTAAAGAGGGATCTAATGTGCTAATACATGAATCACCAAATTAATATGCAGTTATGGCAAGTGATTAGGCAAATGAAATAGTGGTATTCATTGCAAGGGGAGTGGAGCATAAAAGGAGGGAAATCTTATTGTGAGACCATATCTGTTTTATTGTGTACAGTTTTGCTCTCCAAAATGATGAAAAATTATAAAATTGCTTTATAAGAAGCCCCAAGATGTTCACTTGATTAATTCCTTAGATAAGGGAGTTATCCTGTCAGGAAATGTTGATTAGGTTGGGCCTGTATTCATTTGAGTTTATAAGAATGAGAGATTAATTTGCAGAAACACAAGATTCAAAAGGAACTTGAAAGGGTGGGACTGGGAGGATGTTTCCTTTTTAGGGTAGGACAGAAGAGAGCAGAGCTGGGGGACTTAGTTTAAGAATATAATGTCTCCCTTTATGCGAAAAGTTGAGTTTTACTTTTTCCTCAAGGTTGGTAGTCTGTGGAATTCTCTACTCCCAGAAAGTAGTGGAAGCCAAACTTACTCAAGGCAGAATTATTTGATTTTGATTTATTATTGTCACCTACTGAGATAAAGTGGAATATATTGTGTTGCGTGCTAACCAAACAAATCATACCTTACATAAGTACATTTGGGTAATAGAGCAGAATGCAGAATATAGTATTATGGCTGCAGAGAGGTTGCAGAGAAAGCTCAACACCAGTATGAGGGGTCTGTTCATAAGTCTGATAACAGCAGGGATGATGGTGTTCATAAATATGTTGGTTTGTTTTAAAACTTTTGTATCTTCTGCCTGATGGAGGAGTATGTAACCGGAGTGAAGGGGTCTTTGATTATGTTGGCTGCTTGCCTGAGGCAGCGGGAAGTGTCGACAGAGTCAATGGAAAGAAGGATGGTTTTCATGATGGACTGGACTGTGTTCACAGCTTTGTTGCCATACCAAGCTGTGATGCATCCAGACAGGATGCTTTCTGTAGTGCATTTATAAACATCGGTGAGTCATTGTATAATTTCCTTAGCCTTCTGAGGGGCATTGATGTGCTTTCTTGACTGTAGCGTTGACGTGGATGGACCAGGGTAGATTGTTGGTGATATTTACCCCTAGGAACTTGAAACTCAGAACCATCTGCACCTCAGCACCATTGATACAGAAATGAAGGTGTCTTCTGCTCTTTTGTCTTGCTGACATTGTTGCCAGCAGAGGTTATTGTCTTTACACCATGCCACTAAGCTGTCTATAAACATCCTGGTTTCCCTCTCGTTGTTGAGATCCAACCCACTGCAGTCGTGTCATCAGCAAATTTGTAAATGGTGTTAGAGCTGAATTTAGCCACACAGTCGTGAGTGTATAAGGAGTATAGTAAGGGGCTGAGTACACAATATTCAGGGCCCTGGTGTTGAGGTGTTGTCACCTATCCTTACTGATTGATTTCCTAATATGCAGACTGCAATCTAGTTGCAGAATGGGAAGGAGAGTTCTAGGTATCTGAGTTTAGAATGTTTACAATTTAGAATCAGAATGCATTGAGCTCATCAGGGAGGAATGCATTTTCAGCGTGTTGAGTTCTTTTTTCGTGAGGTACTTACACACTTGATGCAACTGCAATGTGCCAATTTCTGTGAACAAGCAAAATTTATTAAGCACAGTACAATACAAACTTTGGAGAAACCCTGAACACTCCTCGCCATGCTTATGGAAGCTCTCTCTGAACAAAGGAAACAGTCTTTCCTTTATACAAAATCTTTACATCACAGTCAGTAATGCCCACAAGACAGCCCCCAACCACTTCCTCACAGTCACATGCCATTCAAGACACAATACAATGACCGCCTCATCTCTAGAAACAATGTAATGCAAATCATCCCTTAACGGCCAGATCTGGTGTGAATTGTATTGTTTTGTAACTATAGGGGAGTAATCAAATTCCAACTGTAATGTTCTCATTGATTTCTGAATAGAGGATGAACATGTAAATGGCTCTGAATGGCAAGGAAATAGCCATGTATACCTCCCACATTCCACCTATAAGACAAAGATACACCACCCTACTCAACTTCACTTGGCCCATCATATCATGTAAACCTTTCCACAGTCAACATATGTTTGTGCGGTTAGTTTAATCTGGGACTCTAGTTTAATCTGGTATTGTCTCTTAGCGTCCGTGATGGCTTTGCAAAGACTGTACCTAGATTTCCTGTATAGATCAGGGTGACCTGGCTTGGAACGCCTCAGACCTGGACTTCAGTAGGGAGTGAATCTTTTGGTTCATCTATGGTTTCCGATTCAGGAACACTTGGATTAACTTCTTTGGCACACAGTCCTCTACACACTTACTTGTGAAGTTTGTAAAGGTAGTAACATACTCATTTAGATTGGCGACATTCTTGAATATGGACTCCAAGCAGTCCACGTTCATCCATTACCTCAGACCAGCATTGTATAACTCTCCATAATGGATCTTCACGCTTCAGTTTCTGCTTGTAAATTGGGAGGAGTATACCCTTATGGTCTGATTTACCAAAATGGAGGTGGGGGTATAGCAGTAGGCATCGCTGGTGGTTGTCCAGCAATGGTCTAGGAAGTTTTGGTCTCCAGTGGGACAGGAGAAATCTTGGTGGTATTTTGGTAGTACACTGTTGAGGTTGGCTTGGTTGAAGTCACTGGCTACAATGAACAGGGACTCGAGGTATTGCACTGTTTGTGGCAGTGTATATTTCATCACATGCGCTCTTCACTTCTGCATGGAGTAGGATGTAAATTACAGTCAGGATAGAAGAAGTAAACTCCCGCAGCAGATACTAGCGACGGAACTTCACTGTCTATTCTAGGTCTGGGGAGCAATAACTCGCCAGAGTCATCGCATCACAATGCCAAGAGGCAGGCCCCTCTGCCCTTTGCCTTGTCTAAGGATACCATGTAGTCCAGCTGGTAAATTGAGAAACCCTCAGATTGTAGAGGTGGAGGATGGTCTTGTTCTCGGTCTGGTTGGGCTCCATATCGGGGTTGGTGGTGTCAGCGATGTCCTGGTCGGGCCTTTGTGAAGTCTGTAAGTGGCTGGTCACTTCGAGATGGCGATCATGGTTCCAGTGTCGGCAGTCCGGCCCTGTTGGTTTTTGCAATGGGCTGCTCTGGGTGATTCTGGTTGTCTTCAGGTCAGATCCATTCAGGCCATTGGTTGTTTCTGGAGATCAAAAGAAAGATTGTCAGCTCTGATTTTAAAGATCATTATTTTTAATTCTGACAGACTTAGCGTTGAGATTTAAGAGTAGAACAACTATAAAAGATGTGAGGGGGTGATTTGTTGGGAGAGCTCACAGTCACCAAACTCCAGCACCATCTTGGAGAATTGGATGGAGTTTTGGAAGACAGTGAGAATGAACATGTATCCGGTGAGCCATGAGTTTATAGAGTCATATTGTTGAATGTCAGAGAAGGCTGAATAGCCTAATGCTCTTTCCAAGTACAGTACTTTGTTACTATATAATAAAATTGTTTGTACTCTTGAGGTTAGTGTTAAATGCTCTGTATTTGTACCTTCTGTTACAAAAGGAACAAATGTGTCAGATCTGTTCAAGGAAGGTGGGTATCCATTTGGAGCATACATATTCTCTAAGGCTGAAGCAGTACCCAGATTCAATAAACAATGCTGTGGATAAGATAATAAATATAAAATAATTAATTTGTGAGGAAAGGCTCAATATAACAAAATTTCATTTCTTATGCATCCATAAACCTATCCAGCTGATAGTGAGGAATGGAAATGACTACATCCACCTCCTGGTTTACTTAACTATTCATTTATCCCAGTTGGAAAATTAGACCATTCTTAAGCATTTATTATATTTTCTTTGTTGTCAGATCTGCGATATTCTTGGTTTTATTTCAAAAACCATTTTCTACTGGCAAACCAATATCAAGACGGCTGGTGAGTTACATTGTGTTTCAAGAAGATAACTGTTATTCACAATAACCTGACCCAGGCTTATCCCTCTGCTGACCAAATTAATTTAATTCTGTTATTAATTTTGTTAATTAGGATTTGACACTCTGAATTAGGACATTGTCTTTGTGAGCCCAAGCTTTAAATGTAGGAAAATCGTGTAAGTAGTGAAGAGTTTATATTTAGTTGGAATGATGACCACTTCCTATTGGTCTTGCATAATATTTATTGACAAATACTTAAAATTAAAAACAGTTTTTTGATTATTTATATTACATGAGGACTGTGTCATTTTATTAGAAGCTCATTTATGTAATCTGCACTGTCGTTTGGATTGTTAAATTGCCAATCTTGAAGTTCTAGTTACAGCATACAAAATTTGAATCTGCAGAAACATCCTAGCATTGTACATGTTAGCACACCACATTCTATATATGAATATTAAGATAATTATTTCAATTATTCATTTTACTGTGCTGTCTTTGCTTCAGACATCAAATAAAATAATGTTGCGAATCCTACACTTGTCAATCCTGCTTGCACTTATTAAAACTGAATATTTTTCGTATCTAGATTCAATTTTTAGCATGGTGAAATAATATTAGTCCTTTCCCTTTGTAGTTGGATTGCTGAATCAAAGTTCCTTTTGTCCCAACACAGCAATTGTTTTTAATGTGCTCCATTACAAGGATTTACTTAAAACTTTTGAGTCAGTGATATTGGACACTTGAATTCAATGATTATGAACGAAGCAATTTTCTTTGTTGTATGTTAACACAGCATTGTCCTTTGTGCAGTGAAAGATTAATTTAGATAAATGTGAGGTTTTGGTATGGCAAATCAGTGCAGGACTTAAACACTTAATAGTAGGGTCCTGGAGAGTGTTGCCAAACAGAGAGCTTGAGTGCTGCTTTATAGTTCCTTGAAAGTGGAGTTGCAGGTAGACAATGTAGTGAAGGTGGTTAGTGCATCAAGTATAGGAGTTGAGGCCATATTTTGGCTGTAGAGGACATTGGTGAGGCCATTTTTTGAATACTGTGCTCAATTCTAATCTCCCTGCTATTGGAACGATAGAGAAACTTGAAAGGATTCATAAAAGCTTTACAAGGATGTTGCTGGGGTTGGAGGGTTTGAACTATAGGGAAAGGTTGAATAGGCTGGGCTATTTTCCTTGGAGCTTTGGAGGCGGAGAGGTGACCTTATAGTGGGGCATGGATAAGGTGAATAGCCAGGGTCTTTTCCCAGGGTAAAGGAGTCCAAAACTGGAGGGCATAGGTTCAAAGTGAGCAAGGAAAGATTTAAAAAACCTGAGGGGTGACTTTTTCACACACAGGGTGGTGTGTATATGGAATGAGCTACCAGAGGAGGTGGTGGAGGCTGGTACATTTACAACATTTAAAGGCATCTGGATGGATATATGAATAGAAAGGGTTGAAGAGGGATATGAGCCAAATGCTGGCAAATGGGACTTGATTAATTTAGGATATCTGGTCGGCATGGGCAAGTTGGACTGAAGGGTCTAGTTTCATACTGTACGTCTCTATGATTCTGCCTGAGACTTGAGTTGGAAATCACCTGGGATTTATGTTGTACTGTCGACATCATTTTTGAAAATGTTTGTACCTTTACTTTGTTCTTTAGCTGGTGTTTCAAATAACTGTATCAAATGGTGGATCAGGCTTGAGGCACTGAATTGCTGACTCCTGCTCCTATTTCTTAAGTTCTTATTTCCAGCAACATAACCAGTGCAAACTATACTACCCAAAGTGGTCACATCACAGGAGGCTATTTTGGCCAATTGCGTGCATGTTATTTGCTGCACAGATCCAGCTGGCTGTACACTCTCTCCTTTTTTGTGTAATGTTCCAAATATTTTCCTCCCCTTACGTTCCCCCACCATGCTTTTTACTTAGATTACTTACAGTGTGGAAACAGTCCCTTCGGCCCAACAAGTCCACACCGACCCGCCGAAGTGCACCCACCCAGACCCATCCCCCTATATATACCCCTTCACCTAACACTACAGGCAATTTAGCGTGGCCACTTCACCTAACCTGCACATTTTTGGACTGTGGGAGGAAACCGGAGCACCCGGAGGAAACCCACGCAGACACGGGGAGAATGTGCAAACTCCACACAGACAGTCGCCTGAGGCAGGAATTGAACCCGGGTCTCTGGTGCTGTGAGGCAGCAGTTGTATAAAGCCCACATCCAGTGTGCCTTTTAAACTGTTGGCTGAACATACCCTATCACCTTTACTAATTTTGTGCTAATGTACTGCTATGTCTCCCTCTTCCTACATCCTCATTGTACCTTGAATTTTAAATTGCCTCCTCTCGTTCTTCCGACCTACATGTATTGCTTTAGACTTTTCTATATTAAATTTTGTTTGTCAATATATGTTCATTCCACAGTTTCAGTGGAGTACAATAATGTGCAACAAGCAGGAATCAAAGTAAAGTTACCATAAACCTACTGGACTGTTGGTCTAATCTCTCATTGGAGAGAGGTGAACTGATGATAGTTTAACCTGAAGGTCACCATGCCTCAGGCAGAAAAGATATTGAAAAGGAGAGTCCTTCGTGGTAACTTTAACCAGTTGCAGGAATTGAACCCACGCTGTGGGCGTCACTCTGCATTATCAACAACCAGCTAGCCACCTCCTAAGTGAAAGCAAGTGTAACAAATGTCAGATTGATAATACCACTGAAAACCAGGCTGATTAGAGAAAGTTCAGACTGATAGTAAATAAGAAAATGAGTTTGAGAGATTGAGAAGAGACAGGCAGCTAACACCGGAGAATCCGAAAGTCTTCAATGCCAAATGAGCATTAGTTAGAAGGAGGGGTGGTACTGATTAGTGACTAAAAAGGGTATGTGCCAATAAAGGCATTGCTGAGGTACTTCATAGATGAGTCATAGTGGAGGAAGAGGCAGCTGAAATACTGGATGAGCTAAGAATTGTTTGAGAAGGAATTAAACAGATTGCACACCGATATTTATAAGTTACCAGGAACTGGACGGCTGCATCTCAGGGAAATATGGGTAGAAAATGTGGAAGCACTGGGCATGACTGTCTAATTCCTCTAAGGTATGGAAGTAGTGCCAGAGGATTGGTAAATTGCAAATGTTTACAGAAGCATGCAAGGATAAACCCAGCAACTACAGGCCAGTCAGTTTAACGTGATGGGAAAGATTTTAGAATTTATTATCTTGGACAATGTTGACAATCATTTGATCAAAGGTGGATTAATTAAGGAAAGTCAGAATAGATTTTGTAAAGCAACTTGTGTTTAACTAATTTGATAGAGGTTTTTGAGATTGTTTTTCAAACATGAGAAATATTTGTAGTTGTGTTCCCCCAGAGTTCAGTCTGAGGAGCACTGATTTTCTCGAAAGATATTAATGTTTTAGACAATGTCAAAGTTAACAGATGATCAAAACTTGTCTATTCCCACACCCAACCTTAAAATTAGTTTTCTCAAGTATAATTTATGCACTAAGCGACACGTGCTTATTGACATTTATATAGGGTGGTGAGCCAGTCCACTGGAGATATTTTTCTCGGAATGCAGACATACCATGGTAGACCAATTATAGATTATAGCACACAGCCCTTTCTGACCATATTTAATTTATAATGGGATGACAATATAAGAGCCATGTGTATCAGTTTCACCTAGTTGATTACACTGTTGCCTCTTAGTCAGTGAATATAAAAAACTATATAAAGGAGAACTGGATTTTTAAACATTTAGCAGTAGCATCTATACATTGTAGAACTGGTCAGATAGGTAATTGTGCTTTTCTTTTGTTTTCAGGTTTCAGCATTTCCTACTTAAAGCTTTACTCAATAGATTATGTAATCAGGTAGAGTTTATTGAGTTTATGACAAATTTATGATCAATTTTATTTATTGAGTTGTGCATTAGCCTCATCGGTCTGATTCATCCCATATGCCCCAGCAGATTTAACGTTGTATTCATTTCAGAATGCATCTTAAATACAAAGTTTAAAAACATTTTTAACAACTGAGTCATGTTATGAAGCCATGCTTTATGAAAAAGATACATTATTAGTTTACTGGTTGGAAAACACTTCTGATTTTTTGAAAAGGACTGAACCAACATTCCAGTAACAGAAAACCACTGCTTCTAAGATGGCTGAATATTTGTGCAGTATAAATTCCAAAATCATTCAGCAGCATAAACCCAAGCAGATATATTTACAGAAGATCCAGACAATCACCTAGGTAGGGGCATTAGATGTAATCTCCTTGGGCAATGTGCTGAGGCTGAGAAAGGAATTCATCCCAGCCATACACTAACCATCCACCTGGAGTACCCAATCCATTACATGTGAAAGTCACTGGTTAGTTGAAGAGAGAGGATAATATGACAAGCTATATAATTCCCACTCAATTGGCAAAAAACCTGTTCCAAAAAAACTTGTAATCTAATGTGGGTGGCACAGTGGTTAGCACTGCTGCCTCACAGCGCCAGAGACCTGGGTTCAATTCCCGCCTCAGGCGACTGTCTGTGTGGAGTTTGCACATTCTCCTCGTGTCTGCGTGGGTTTCCTCAGGGTGTTCCGGTTTCCTACCACAGTCTAAAAATGTGCAGGTTAGGTGAATTGGCCATGCTAAATTGCCCGTAGTGTTAGGTGAAGGGGTAAATGTAGGGGAAATGGCCCTGGGTGGGTTGCGCTTCTTGTTGGGCCGAAGGGCCTGTTTCCACACAGTAAGTAATCTAATCTAATTCAAGGGATCTGGATATCAAAGGATAATGGCTAGATTTCCCTTTGTTTGAGAGTCTTTGGTTATGTTGGTTGCTTTCCCAAGGCAGCAGGAAGTATAGATGAAGTCAGTGGATGACAGGCTGGTTTGCATGATAGACTGGGCTTTGTTCTGAGGAGCACTTGCAGTGACATCCTGGAATTGAGATGATTAACCTCCAATAACCACATCCATCTTTTTTGCAATGTATGACTTCAGCCAGTCAAAAATTTTCCCTTTATTCCCACTAACGCCAGCTTTGTTGGGTCTTTGATTTCTTCCTTGGTCAAATGCTGCCATGATGTCAAAGTCATTCTTATCTCATCTCCGAAGTTCAGCGTTTTGCCAGTGTTTGGACTGAGGCTGTAAAAAGGTCAGGAGCTGAGTACAGATTAACAGATTATTGCTAAGCAAGTCATGCTTGAACCAGGTTTAGCCTCCTGGCTTGATAGTAATGATAGAGGCATGAATCTGTGAACATGACTATTTCAGTTTGTTGCTTTATTAGTCTGTGGGACAGCTCTGTAAATTTTGGCATAGGTTTCCAGATACTAGTTAGGAGGTTTTCTTCCCTAAAGGGACATTAGTAAACTAGATAGGTGGTTACATTAGTTGACAGTGTTCACATCACCATTAAACTAGCTTTTAATTCCAGATTTCATTAAATTAAAATTTCACAATCTGGAGTGTTTGGGCTTGATTAGCCTAGGACATTATTGCTAGCCTAATAATCTTACCACTGATTTAGTATGTGGATGTACCTACTAGAGAAGGTGCAAAACTTGGCCTACTCTAGGGAGATAAGGCAGGGCAAGTGACTGAGGTGTCAAGTGGGGAGCACTTTGGGGCCAGCAACCATAACTCTATTAGTTTTAAAATAGTGATGGAAAAGGATAAACCAGATTTAAAAGTTGAAGTTCTAAATTGGAGGAAGGCCAATTTTGATATTTCAGGCAAGAACTTTCAAAAGCTTATTTGAGGGCAGATGTTTGCAGGTAAAGGGACGGCTGGAAAATGGGAAGCCTTCAAATATGAGATAACAAGAGTACAGAGACAGTATATTCCTATTAGGGTGAAAGGAGAGACTGGAAGATGTAGGGAAAGCTGGATTACTAGAGAAATTGAGGGGTTGGTTAAGAAAAAGAAGCATATGTCAGACATAGACAGGAGACATCGAGTGAATCCTTAGAAGAGTATAAAGGCAGTAGGAGTATACTTAAGAGGGAAATCAGGTGGGCAAAAAGGGAACATGAGATAGCTTTGGAAAATAGGGTAAAGAAGAATCCAAAGGGTTTTTACAAATACATTAGGGATGAAAGGGTAACTAGGGAGAGAATAGGACTCCTCAAAGTGGGCCCTCTAAGCAAGGTGGCTTTTGTGGGGAGCTGCAGGAGATGGGAGAGATACTAAACAAATATTTTGCATCAGTGTTTATTGTGGAAAAAAGCATGGAAGATATAGAATGTAGGCAAATAGATGGTGAAATGTCCATATTACAGAGGAGGAAGTGCTGGATGTCTTGAAACACATAAAAGTGGATAAATCCCTAGGATCTGATCAGGTGTACCCCAGAACTCTGTGTGATTGCTGGATCTGTTGCTGAGATATTTGTATCATCGATAGTCACAGGTGAGGTGCCGGAAGACTGGAGATTGGCTAACGTGGTGTCACTATTTAAGAAGGGTGGTAAGGACAAGCCAGGGAACTATAGACCGGTGATCCTGACGTTGGTGGTGGGCAAGTTATTGGAGGGAATCCTGAGGGACAGGATGTACATGTATTTGGATAGGCAAGGACTGATTAGGGATAGTCAGCATGGCTTTGTGCGTGGGAAATCATGTCTCACAAACTTGATTGAGCTTTTTGAAGAAGTAACAAAGAAGATTGATGAGGGCAGAGCGGTAGACATGATTTATATGGACTTCAGTTCAACAAGGTTCCCCATGGGAGACTGGTTAACAAGGTTAGATCTCATAGTATACAGGAAGAACTAGCCATTTGGATACAGAACTGGCTCAAAGGTAGAAGACAGAGGGTGATGGTGGAGGTTGTTTTTCAGACTGGAGGCCTGTGACCAGTGGAGTGCCACAAGGATCGGTGCTGGGTCCTCTACTTTTCATGATTTATATAAATGATTTGGATGTGAGGATAAGAGGTATAGTTAGCAGATGACACCAAAATTGGAGGTGTAGTGAACAGTGAAGAAGGTTACCTCAGATTATAATGGGATCTTGATCAGATGAGCCAATGGGCTGAGAAGTTGCAGATGGAGTTTCATTCAGATAAATGCGAGATGCTGCATTTTGGAAAGGAAAATCAGGGCAGCTCTTACACACTAAATGGTAAGGTCCTAGGGAGTGTTGCTGAACAAAGAGATTTGGAGTGCAGGTTCATAGCTCCTTGAAAGTGGAGTCACAGGTAGATAGGATAGTGAAGAAGGCATTTGGTATGCTTTCCTTTATCGGTCATAGTATTGAATATAGGAGTTGGGAGGTCATGTTGACGCTATACAAGACATTGGTTAGGCCACTGTTGGAATATTGTGCACAGTTCTGGTCTCCTTCCTAACAGAAGGATATTGAGAGACTTGAAAGAGTTCAGAAAAGATTTACAAGGATGTTGCCAGGGTTGGAGGATTTGAGCTGTAGGGAGAAGCTGAACAGTCTGGGGCTGTTTTCCCTGAAGCATCAGAGGCTGAAGGGTGACCTTATAGACCTTATAAAATCATGAGGGGCGTGAATAGGGTAAATAGACAAGGTCTTTTCCCTGGAGTGGGGAAGTCCATAACTAGAGGGTATAGGTTTAGGGTGAAAAGGGAAAGATATAAAAGAGACCTATGGGGCAAACTTTTCAAGCAGGGGTGGTGCGTGTGTGGAATGGGCTGCCAGAGAAAGTGGTGGAGGCTGGTACAATTGCAACATTTAAAAGACCTCTGGATGGGTATATGAATAGGAAGGGTTTGGAGGGGGATATGGGCTGGATGCTGGCAGGTGAGACTAGATTGGGGTGGGATATGTGGTCGGCATGGACGAGTTGGACCAAAGGGTCTATTTCTGTGCTGTACGTCTCTGTGACCTGATGATTATATTTTTTTGCAGTGGATCAAGATTGGTAAACATGCAGTTGGCGGTTGCATTATTTTGCTGTTGTGGTTCTTTGGACTCACACTTTGTGGACCCTTGAGGTAATTTTTTTTCAATTATGTATCAAGTATTTAGTTTTACTGTAATGCAATAATTTTGGTGCAGTGTGACTTGTCTGGAGGATTGCAATTCCAAAACACTCAATAAGATCAATACTGTCCAGAATGAAAAAGCTCCTCCGCTGTTGACACTTTCTGGCCATAGAATGTACTATTTTCAAATACACTGCAGCAAGGCTGCTTTAGTTGCAGGTTCTAAAACATTGATGGCAAGGGAGTAAGTAGAGCTGTAGAACAGGAGCTTATAAACATTGGTTAACTGTAAAGTGAGAGGAAATTCTATTAGGAATGAGTTAAATTGTCTGTGCACCAATGCATTTAGTGCACACAGAGGAGTTGTGACGTTGTTACATAGAAAACAGGACCAGTAATTAAACATTGGCATTTTTTTTGAAAAGATAGATAATAGGGATGTGGAGTGACTAGGTAAAAGGGATTATTGGCAATAGAAGAAAGGAGCACAGCTATCAGCACAGAACAATAGAATCCATGTGTATAGAGATAAAAACAATATAGGTTCAGTTCTATAATTAGTGTGGTCCACAAACCACATACCAATGAAAGGGAGTTCAAGAAGAAACATATAGACAAATTGAGAATTGAATGATCAATATAGAATAATAATCATTGGGATTAGAACGCCCCAAACTTAATTGAGCAGAAGATCTCAGAAAGGTAAATAAGGAAATGAAGTTCCTACAATGTGTACAGTGTCCCTTGTAACAAACTGTGTAAGAAGTTCAAGAAGGGAAGATTTACAATTGAATGTAGTAATGGCGAATGAACCAAAACAGATGAAAGGTGCAAGTAGGGTGTAATACAATTTAAGATAATTGTAGAGGGCGTGAAAATGACAAAATTGGGTCGAAAGATAAATGTTAGTACAAATAAACATAAAACCTTTATTCTAACGATTATACCATCATAACAAAATTGAACCAAAGCTACGCCCCTGTTCATGTCATTTTGGCTTCATTGTTTTTATCTGTTTCTGTATTGTGTCCCTTGCTGGGCCAGCATTTGTTCCCCATCCCTTAATATTAACAATGCAGTTGTTCAGCATTCTACAATGGTATCAAAATCCAGTGTCTCACTTGTGGAAATTCACAATAAGGAGCTACATTACTGGCTCAGTAGCCAGATATGTTGTATCGCAGCAGGTAAATAACTTGCTCCACATGTAGGTGAAACTAGACAAAACTAAAGCTTTTTGTACCACATTGCAGATATTTGGGAAATTGACTAACTCGAGGAAGCATTAAGGTCATTCTGTATTTCTATCATTTCTTTTCCTTGAAGGTGGTACTTTGATGTTAGAAATGTTCTGTTATGTCTGCCTTTTTCTGCTATGTTAATACATCCTTTTGCGATCAGCACTCTTGCAATATTATGCTAATAAATCACTTATGAAAAACCTCTTCTCCACATTCACCTGTTATAATGAAAACAATTGACAGGACACATCATTTTTTAATGGCCTGCAACGATATTTTAGTGGAAAAAGGCATTCTTCAATGTTTTACTTTGCCAATGCAGATCTGGCTTAAACTTTTGTCTATGCTGTTAATACATGAAAACCAAGGCAGTGGCTGCTATTGCTTTACTGCTGTCCTCAGCAATCTTGGGGTAGAGTCGAGACAAGACTTGTTCCATTTTCTCAAAAATGTGCATCGGTTTGGGATAGGTCGGGGCTAGCTACAGTAGCAAATAGCTTGCTAGTGCAGTCTGTGCAGAATTGCATATGAAGAACGGTCACATTTTTAAAAAAAGTTAATGATTTCCTGTATTCACCTTATGCCAGAGTTAGCACCTTCAGAGAGGAATGAAAAGAATGCACAAACAAAACTACTTTCGCATTGACTTGATTTTTCAAAAAGGGTTAAAACTTGAGTGAACATTAAACTGATGCATTGAAATTCCAGTGTACTCAGTTGAAAAGCCAAAACTGCAGTAAACAATTGCGAATGTGTGCTATTCTCCAGGCTCCATCACATATGCTACTACATAGTGGCCAAACTCTCATTCTGCAGATGATCTCTGCCTGGTAAATGTAGTAACAGGTCTAATTCTACCTGTTTGGGTTACGCTCCTCCTCTTCACTTTAAAGTTTTCCGGGAACACTCTTGTTTTGGAATTGTGATACAAATGAAAGTGAGCAGGGCAAATTACGGCTATGCTTTTCAGTGAAGTACATCTGAAACTTGAATTCTAGCTTGAACTCTGTGTGGTATAAGTATTTGTCTCTTAGCTGACAATTATCCTGAGATTCTGAGCACAGCAGCATTAGACATAATATTCAAAATGGTAGGACTGTTGTACACATGAGATTGGGAAACTCATTTAGATGCACCAGATGGTAAGATCATGAGGTGGTTAGTGCATTTTAAAAATAATTAGTGAAAGAGAATTTTGTTTTACATTTTAGGCCTGTTTTGCTCCTTTAGAGTGCATTTTTCTTGGCATAACATTGGCACAATCAGAGCTTCCACAGCCTAAAATTTGCCTGCTCATGCTGTACAGCTGTTCCAACTTGCTTGCAGGCTTCTGCAAGTGCCTTGTTTAGCAAAATATAACGAAATAGGCAAATGTTGTTTTTATGTTGCCTGTCTTTTAACACAAAATAGATTTCTAAAAGCTAAAGGTGTCAAGAGGTAAAGGGAGAGAGCGAGACAGAGGCCTTGAGGAGACATTGAGTCAGAGGATCAGCCAGTATGATATTGAATGACAGAATTGATGGGCTTAATTACCTACTCCCCCTTTTATCTATGTTTCCTTCCTGTGAGGAAGTGTCCTTGCATTCATTTGCTGCTTTTCAATGATCATCCAATTCAATCCATACTTTTTTTGAATAATATATGAATGTGAGTCGGTTCTACTGTATTTTGGTGTGGCATTTTTAGTGTGATATGGTACTTCTCTGTTCTGATCATCTTAATTAAAGACTTTGAATACTAAAAATGTGTGCCCTTACATTTTCTCTTGACAGAACAGTACTTCTCTTCGAGCATAGTGACATTGTTGTCATTTCTCTGCTTGGTGTTTTGTTTACCAGCTCTGATGGAGGCCCAGCAAAGGTACAGTCCATCTCGAATGCATTCCATACACTTTTTCTTACTGTGAAAATACAAAGAACATTGTTCTTGGAAATGTTGCCCTTCTATATTTAGGGATTATATTCTGGAACTGGTTAAATAGATGATCTAACTGAAAACATTTTTACAACTGTGATTTTTGTGGACAGATTTGGTAATTATTTTGGCTTGTTTGTTTCTGCAAAAAGAATTTCTAACTAAAGAAATGTATTTGTGAAACTATGTGCTGAATACTTACAAATCTGAATTTATTAGATTAAATTTAAAACAATAAAGTGATAAATTTGCTCCTAGGAGCAAATGCTTATAGGTCTAAAAAAGGCCACAAAAGAAATATTGCTTAATTATAGCTACCATTTAGAATTCTAAAATTCTAGCGATGAACATAATAAAACCTGTTTCCTGAATGGTGTGCTAATCAGAACATATAAACATTTACTTAATTTACTTCATGGTGATGTGATCACAACCTAAATTTAGATCTGAGAAAAATAAATGCAAATTTAATCAATATCTGCCATTAGTAAGAATGAATTTGCACAGTGCATTGATGTAAAATTTTTTAATTGATTTGTTTAATTAAAGTACCTTTATGTAATTTTGATGAATTTGAGGAATGACATCACTCATGTCTATGTAGCATTCAGATTAAACGTTGAATAATAACTAAAATGAAATTTTGAGAGCCAAATTATTATGTCTTTGAAATCTCATTGACTGCTAAAATTAGCATTTAATATGTTGGACAAGTTTAGTATTTGCATCTTGAGAATTAGATAATTTACATGTAGATGATCTTGTTTATTGTGCTATAATACATATATAGATACATATAGAGTCATAGAGCATGGAAACAGACCTTTTGGTCCAACTAGTCCGTGCCAAACATAATCCCAAACTAAACTAGTCCCACCTGTCTGCTCCTGGGCCATATTCCTCCAATCGTTTCCTATTCCTGTATCTACCCAAATGTCCTTTTAAATGTTGTAACTGTACCCACATCCACCACTTTCTCGGGAATCCAGCCTTTCTTTATAACTCAAACCTTCCATACCCGCAACGTCCTGGTAAATCTCTTCTGACCCCTCTCCAGCTTAATAATATTCTTCCTATAGAGCTGGACATAGTGTTCCATGTTTTCAAAAAAAAAGCACTAACCCCTGTAATGTTGACTGTTAAATGAACAGTGGCTGACTGCTTTATTCCAGTGGATTATCATCAATGTAGAAACACAAAGTTGACTAAAGTCCCTGTCACCTGGATCCCAAACATTCAGAATTATCATGCACTGGCATTAAAGATTCAAAAGAGGAATTCCAGATGCTTAAGACCTAGATGATGGGGACATGACAGTATAAGTAATTGGAAGGGAATAATGGATCCACTGTTTTATTAAAGTTAGTTCAAGACTGACCTGAAGTTTCTCTTATGTACTCACAGTGAGAATTCCCACATTCAAATGGAAACTTTTGGTTTGCACCACTGGATTCTAAAACACACGTTCATCTTGTGGTTGTGACAAATCAACTTGCATTCTTCCAGTTGCCATGAGTATATCTCATGCAGTCAGCAGATTCAGGAACAGGCATCTCCTATTTCCCATGTGCCAAATAAGTGGGAGATTACTGTATTTGGAATCTGATTATGTTACAAACAGTGCCATGCAAAGTGGCAACAATGGAAATAATATCCTGGTCTTTTACAAAGTTATGTGCATGAGGACATTAGGGCAAGCCCTAATCCAGTACCCTGCATACATTATGAACAAACTGAAACAGTACTACTATCAAAGGTTACGGAAGACCCAAATAATATTATTTGAAGAAACATTTAACGTTTTCAAATACACATTACAGTATCTCTGAAGCACAATCACATCAACACAAGAAAAATGTTTCATGAATATCTAGAGACTAATAAAATCTGGTGTCCATTGAAAATTTTACTTTTTATTTTAAGAAAGACAAGAAAGTTGTTGTGTTCCTCAATTTTGTTTCCATCCTAAGCCACGTCAGACACAGTGGCTCAGTGGTTAGTACTGCTGCCTCATAATATAAGAGAGCTGGGTTCGGTTCCAGCCTCTGGCAACTGTGTGGAGTTTGCACATTCTCCTTGTGTCTGGATGGGTTTCCTCTAGGAGACCTTAAATTGATTGTGATATTATAACTAATTTAATGTATTTTAATTAGTCTTTTTATTCAGCTTGAACAATTTTATTTATAACCACATTTAATACAATCAGAGGGCTTCTGTAGTGTGACCAAAGATTGAGTAATGCATTTCCTAAACATTGTTGCCTTTGCTGTGTCATGTATTTGTGTAATGCTTGTGTGTTTCATTTTTTCCCACTGCATTTGGCTATTGTGGTATGAAGAGGATATTTAATGAAGCCAATTGTAAACTGAGAATCATCACTTGCAGGGTTAACAAGTTGTATTTATAAATATTGTGTATTATTTACGCAGCATGATACCTTGGGTTATTATTGCATTATGTGTAAAGAGCAGTAACTTGTTTTTTGAAAAATCTGAATCTCTTTTGTTTAGTAAAAGAAAGTTGCTGCAAGATTCCATTGTTTAAAATAGTTTCTTTAACTTTACGAAGAGTCACGCAAAACATCTTTTCTATCTATCTATATACTGTTATCACCAAAAATCGATATAAATTAAGTGTAAGTTAATGAGCAATTTGCAGTCAGTTATAAAATATAATTTTTCTTGATGGGATGATGGCATCACTGGCTAAGCCAGCATTTATTGCTCATCCTGAATTGCTCAGAGGGCAGTTTTAAGAGTCAACCACATTGCTGTGATCTGGAATCACATGTAGGCCAGACCAGGTAAGAAGAACAGTTTCCTTCCCTAAAGCACACTGAACCACAAAAGTTTTTCCCCTAACACTCAACAATGGATTCATGGTCGGAATTAGACTATTCCAGATTTCCATGTGCCATAGTGAGATTCGAACCCAGGTCCCCAGGACATTATCTAAGTCTCTGGAATAATACCACTTGGCCACCACCATTAAACATCAGACTTTGTGAATTGTCTTTGCAATTCACTTAATATGTAGGCTATCAACCTGAGTCATAAAGTCCTTCAAAACTGTCTTCCTCTTGAAGAATTTCATGTTCTGTCCTTCCAGGAGCTATCCTATTCCTCAACCGATGGCAGCACAAACTAACTTGAGTTCCATGAGCATTATCTTAGGAACAGGAGTAGGCTTTCAACTCCTCAGACCTGTTCCATTCAATGAGATTCTGGTTAATCTATGGCCTCACTGCATATACTTGCCTTTGGCTCATATCTTTTATACCTCTGCTTAACAAAAGTCCATCAATCTCAGATTTAAAATTAACAATTTAGATTTAGTATCCACTGCTATTTGTGGAAGAGAGTTTCAAGCATCTGCCATCCCAGTAATTTAGGGCTCTTGGCCTTGAAGCCTTTGAAAGAACCTGAGATTGCACTATTTGATGAATTTCCTGCATTTATCAATATTATCAGTTTACCAGCAAATATAAACATTACTATTTTCTCCATTTTAGCACTTTCTTTCTTAATGCAGCTTTTCGAAGACTTTTTCAAATCTGTAGGGCAAGGGATCCCTTTGCATGTATAAGTGGTGGCCTCCAGCCAGAAAGGTTGTAGCTCTTGGTTTAAACCATTCTATGGGGTCAAGTTACATTTTATTAATCAAAATATGTATTTTTATCCATCCGTAGACAAGAGGAGCAGCTTTCTTCATTATCGCTGTCATATGTTTATTGTTGTTTGACAACGATGATCTGATGGCGAAAATGGCTGAACACCGTATCCTTTCTGTTAAGAATACATTGCGTAAGATGTATGTGTGAGTTTCTCTTTTTTATTTGGACAATATCCTGCTGTTGGATAATGAAATCTGACTGATTTATTTAATCAGTATTTTATATGCATACTATGCTTATTTCCATAACTAAATTCTACCTTGTAGCTGAGGGCCATCATGACAGTGCTTTAACACATGCACTATACACAGTCATCTCTCTACTTGGAGTAGCAGACCACAAGGTAATTCTTTATAATAGCAAGGGTGACATTGGCTAGCAATATTGATTGGGTGTCACCCTAATATTCTAAACCATTTTAAGCAATTAGCATTTATATATTTTAATTTTAGTAAGTTTTGAGAAGATTTGTAGCTCAGTTTGAGGTTTTGGATGTAGATTTGCTTGCTGAGTTTGAAGGTTCATTTCCAGACGTTTTGTCTGGAAGCAATCAAAACTAAGATCGTTTACAAAATACCGTGAAAGGACTGTAACAAACACTACATTGGACAAACAGGCAGAAAACTAGCCACCTGGATACATGAACACCAACTAGCCACAAAAAGACATGACCCTTTCTCACTAGTATCCTGACATATGGATGAGGATGGACACCACTTCGACTGGGACAACACATCCATCCTAGAACAAGCCAAACAAAGACACACACGAGAATTCCTAGAAGCATGGCATTCCAACCGGAACTCTATCAACAAACACCATCTACCACTCCCTGAGAAAAGGAACAGGAAGTGACTTCACCATAGGAAATAACATCACCACAGGAAATGACATCACCATCCCAAAAAAACCCAAACATATAAATAGAAAGCAGGAATGTTCAGCAGTGCTTCGCCTGAGGCCCACTGAAGTGGTTACCTAGTAGGGTGACGAAACATCTGGAAATGAACCTTCAAACTCAGCAAGTAAACCTACATCCATATTTTAAACTGTATTTAAAAATTGTCAAACGAAGTCGCACTCAGCATTCCAAAATCATATACTTTTTCCAAACCTGTTTGCTAAAACTTGCTGTTTAAAGAATACATAAATCATTGTTTACCATTTCCATCATATTTTACTTAGTGTCTGCACAGCACCACGCAATTCCCTTGTCAAGTGTAGTTTACATACAGTCATCAACCATGTGAGTCATTGTTTAGCCTACACCACAAGATGGTCTTGATGCGCAAACTGATTTTGAGCAACAGCACAGGCCTTAACTAGTCCAGAAATGGTTTAAAGATCCCACTGTGGAAATTCAAAACCAACTAAGCGAGCAATGGGGATTCCCAATGAGCAATTAACTTCTGGTGGATATTTTTACTGCCAGTCCTCTGGAGAGAGTGCCCGTCAGTTTCAGGCATTAACTAGGAGTGATTTTAAACTTAAAATGACGACTTGTCATGTGCAAACTCTGCCAGCTTAATGCGGGTGGCTTCCTTGCAACAATCCAGGAGGCACTGGAGAGGGAGGTTCTACATCTGTTTCAGGGATCAACAATTGAAGACTGGCCACTCAGTCCTCAAACCTAACTAAAGAGGTTTCCATCTCTTAAATGAATGATACACACCTTCCCCTTCCAACATGGTTGTGTTTATACCTGAGATGCCTTGGAGATCTCTTCCTTATCTCAGCTGCATCCATGTCCAAAAATGGGGCTAATAAGAAATTCAGCCTTCTGATTGGGCTGGCAACATTGGGAGCCCAATAGTTTTGTAATCAGTTTATGAAATTGACACGTACATATTCATGCTTTTGATTTCCCACATAAAGAACTGTCTATCTCGAATATTTCATCCAAGGGGAGTACAGAATGAACTCAAAATGGCTATCCACACAATTATAATTTACTCGCCCTGGGAGAAGAGCACTTTGATGAATTTCAGAGCTGACTACCTTACGACTTCACTGTCTCAGCCAGAGACTGAAGTATAAGGTACTACTCTAAACAAAACAACAACTTTTAAAGACTGGGGCCGAGGAAATATAAAAACTGACCCATATTCAGTTAGTGGAATTTTAATTTGCAGCATACATTTTTTTAAAATGGTGATGTTGATTGAAGCTAACCATCTCAGAATTGTAATTTGTCTCTTTTAGGGTGGGGTTTTATTACTGGTGATGTCACTGTGTTTCAAAGTTGGTTTTCATACAGCCTCTAGAAAGCTGTCTGTGGATGTCGGTGGAGCCAAACGCCTGCATACATTATCTACCCTAACTTCAGCGGTGTTATTGTTTCCATGGGTAGTCATATTGACTGCAACGACAGAGGTAATACATATAGTATATTTATCACAGTGGTTGCAATTATCAAAATGTTGGGTAAGCAAGTTTGTTCATTATTAACAAATTATGCTCCTTGGTTTAAAATAAATAAATCATGTCATTTTTATTCTGCATCAAAACCTCACCTGCATTATCACTGACTCCATCCCTTCCCTTGGTTTTGAACATGCTGGGCAAGCTGTTCAAAGAGCAACCTGTGCAACTCCAGACTGCGTTTTAAACTCATTTTCTATGAAATTACCATTACCACTTACTTCATTCTTCTTGACATCATCTGCATTAATTCCTGCCTCTGCACTGTTGCCAAAGCTACTCTACACAACTTCACCTATAGCCTGGTATGCTCTTCTTAACCTTCCAATATATTTCTCCATTAAAGTACGGTATCCAAAACTCTGCTTATTTCACCATAAACTTGGTCATCACCCTTCTTATTAATTTAAACTCTGTTCTCAACCCCAACAAATCAGATTTAGAATCCTCATTCTATTTATGAATTTCTATATTGGTTTTCTTGGTAATCAAACATAGTGATCAAATGGGCTCCCTGACTCTGGCTGCTTTTGAATAATCCTTCTGCCCATTTGTTTGGGGAAGAGTTATTGACTTCTGGCTCTACCTTCTGGAATTCCCTTCATAAATCTCACTGCTTTTCTACCTAGTTCCATGTTTAAAACCATTTCATCAAGTGATTTAGCTCTTTCTGCCTCAAGGCATGTTTTTCAACATTAAATCAAGCACATAACCATGTTATTAAGTAGAATAGACTTTCCAAGAGACAGTAGACACGTTTGTGGAATAAGTATTTCTAGGAGTGAGCAGTTGACTTGTGTCCGTACTTAAGACTGGCCAGATGAACTGCATGATCAATTTATGCCCTGTATGTTCCTCTGCTTTATGATAATTGCAACTGAAAAAAAATGCTACATTAGAAATCTGATTTAGAGTTGCAGTGAGTAACATTTTATCCCTGTTAATTCTATTGAGAAATTAATATTAATGAATGTTGTTTGTTCACTGGATGTAAATGTTCAGGAGTTTAAATAATTTTAGTATTGTTCTTACATTTGTCCTAATCTGGTAATCAGTTAAACTGATATATCATCACTACTGGTACAATCTATCTTCTGAGTTTTATAAAGCGTCATGCCATTGAAATCTACGATGAATTACAATTATTAGATTGCCCTATTATAGTAACTTAAATTAATGTTTTTCTTCAATGTTTTGTCTTTTGTGTTATAGAGTAAAATAGAATCCTGGTCTTCCCTTATTATGCCATTTGGGACCATCATCTTCTGTGTGCTAATATTGGACTTCTATGTAGAATCTATATGTTCTGCAAAATTGGAAGCTCCAAAGTGTGCACAGTATGGTTCAGTTCTTGTCTTTTTTGGAGCTTTACTTCTTGCTAATTTCTGGACGCATCCAATAACTGATCAGCTACGTGTAATCAACAAGCAAACCCTGCAGCACAGCACTGAACATGTATTGTCAGGTGGAGTCGTGGTTAGTGCCATTTTCTTCATACTGGGTGAGTGTTCTTGTTTTAAGTCACTAGAACACAAAGCTTATTTTGTTAGTGCCATTGCCAGCTTTTATGTATTCATTCTTAGTTCATTTCCTTTTTATGTTCTTTTGTTATTTCTTTCTCAGCACTTAGTCAATTCTCTTTTGAATGATGCCTCAGCAGCTATGAATTATAAAGCTCTGAGCTTGAGGATAAAAACATTTAACGTAGAGAGAGGATGTTTCCTTTTTGGGGAAATTTAGAACCAGAAGCTGTAGTTTTATGATAAGGGGTAGATGATTTGAAGCAGAGATGAGGAGAAATTACTCTGAAAGGGTTATGAGTCTGTGGTATTCACTGCTCCAGAATGGTTGTGGATGCTGAAGCATTTTTAATTAATAGTACCTGTTAAAGGGTTATGAGGAGTGGACAGGCAAGTCAGCTTAAGGCCAAGACGAGATCAGCCATAATCATATTGAAAGGTGGAGCAGGCTCAAGGGGCTGAATTGTCTAACTCCTTCTAGTTATTTCCTGTAACCTGTTCCTTTAGCTTCCAATCATCACCTTAGAATTGCAACAAGTGGAAAATCATTTATTGTTTATCCAATACTGAACAATGTTTTTAGATCCCCTTTAATCGTTCCAATTTGTAAGTGATTTCTGCATTATTTTTAAAATTACAAAGGGATAGGACAAATTTGAGAAATATTTGCACAAAAGCTTTAGCTTTGTAATTAATTGATATGATCTGTTCACTTTTCCTTTCAGTGCAACCACTTTTGTAACTACAAAAGGTTTCTCTTAAAGGGAAAAGTTCTTTCGTGCAAAGTCAATTCAGGAAATGCTTTCTGTTGTACTTTGCGCAGCATGCATCAGCACCTGAAATCAAGTATATCAGGTAGTCAGGTGCCGAATTCTTGAGCAATATTCTTCCCTAGACCAATACCACCACCACAAATTTTTTTTTTTTGTCATTGGTTGTTTAAGATGTGACTAGTCACTAAAGTAGTTGTATTTGAAGAGCTTTGTTTTAAACTTTTTTGGTATACAGTGTTACTTAAAGGAATACAAACTTTCTAAGTGTTAGAGACTTGGGGAAAAAAGGCTAAAATGTAGAGTTTTTTATAAAGGTTGAATATAAAAAAAGCTTAGTTTAATTCACTTATGTTTATCCATCTCTCTAGCTGCGAGCATCTTATCCTCACCTTCCAAAAAAGGGCAAAAGGGTACTCTAGTTGGTTACTCACCTGAAGGTACCCCATTGTATAACTTTATGGGTGATGCCTTACAACATACTTCCCAGTCACTGCCCAGGTTTATCAAAGAATCTTTGAAACAAATCCTTGAAGAGTATGACTCCAGACAGATCTTCTACTTTCTTTGCCTTAATCTAGTGAGTATTTCATGATTGTGATTCATACCCGAAATAAAAGAACATTCTACATTTTATGAACAAAGGGATGGTATTATGGAGTTTGGTGAAGAAACTAAAACAATCTTGCATGAGTTACCCAACACAAGAAGGGTATGGCTGTTAGAGGCTAAATAAAATCATCTGAGCCCAGGATAATACTGAAGGAGTTCTTCAGGGTTCTAAACAAACCATCTTCATTTTCTTCCCTCATAAAGTCAGAAGGAGGATATTCACTGATGATTGCAGTGATCAGTGCAATCTGCATCTCCTTAGGTAAAGAAACAGTTCACTTCTATTTGCAGCAAGGCAAGTGCAATATTCATGCTTGAGCTGATAAGTTTCAAGTAACACACAAGTTGATGATCATCCACAAGCAACAACCTAGCTATCTGCCTTTAATATTCAATGGCATTACCATCACCCCATACCAAAATCTGGGTTACTATTGACTAGAAATTGAACTGGACACCTATTAAATAATGGTTAGAAGGGCGGCCCAGAGGCTGGGAATTCTCTGGCGGGTAACTCATCACATCTCTCTTCCCAGTGTCTGTCCAAAAGGCAGCAGAAATTCAACTTTGCTCCTTTGACTACATCTTCCAAACCCCTGACCTCTACTACCGAGAAAGACCCGCGCAGCGATGCATACAAACACTACCTACTGAAAGTTTTCCTCCAAGTTACACATTATCCTGACTCAGAACTATATCCCAATTTTTTCACAGTGAGTGTGTTAAAATATTGGAACACTCATTAACAACATGGATTTATGTATAACCTGAAAATTAGTGGTTCAAGGAGGCAATCATCATCACTCTCTTCAAGGCTGTTGTGGATGGGAATTAAAAACTGAATAATCCAGTGATGCCCACATACATGAAGGTTATATTGCAATGGGTTTACTTGAAAACATTGGCTTTCACAGCACTGCTCCTTCATCCAGTGCTAGTGAGAGAGGAAGATCTTAGACACAGAATTTATGAGGAACAGGTTAAAAGGTCATACAATTCATACAAACAAAATGAACATTGTTGGTCAATTCATTCACATGAATTGTGCAATCCTTTGATCTTTTCCTTATAATTCTGCATCTAAGGTCTTCCTCTGTCACTAGCACCTGATGAAAGAACACCGTTCCTAAAGCAAGTGTTTTCAAATAAAACCATTGGACTATAACTCAGTGTTGTATGATTTTTGATCCTGTCCAACACCGGCATCACCACATCATCCTATCCATCCATGATTGAATAGTTTTTAAAAAGTCGCAAGTGTAATAAAATATTGTCCACTTGCCTCAGTGAGTGCAGTTGCTGCAGCATCCAAGAATCTCTGCAGCAGTCTGGACAACAGAGGATTCTAGATGCAGAAGTTATTCAGCTCACATGAGTTTATCCATGAAAAGATCCTAAATTTTTTTTCAGTGTTTAACTTAGCAGGTTCATAAATAATTCCTGATTTTCATGACGTTGTAGTTCTTTTGATTGATCACTTCTCTTATGAAGAAAAATGTACTGCTTTTAATTTTTTCTTCCTCCTCTTGAAATGCAGATTTGATATCAATTATTGAGAGTGAAATGCTGTACGATGTATAATACGCGACTAGTGAGACATACAAATTAAAATTCTGCCAAAAAATTAATATTATATTCTGTCTATCTGAGTATTCGTCGTCAACTCTTAATTATTTAGGGTAACTAAGGTTCACAAATAAATGTCCTCACAGCACAGTCCATATCCCAGGAACAAATTTTAAAATGTTAGATTACAGACAACAAAAAGTTAAAGAAGTAATGCAAAAGTTTACTTTTCCATCTAGGCTCCTCAATATTGCCTTTTTATGTTATTCAACTGATCTCCAGGCAATCTCTTATTGAGATAACCCTTTTGAGATCTTATAATTTATTTGGAAAAGTGAACAAACTCAACAGCAGTAACTTGACATTTATTTATTCCCTTTAACTTTTTTCAAAAAGCCATGGTACTACAAAGAAAAAGCAAAATAAACGTAGAGATTAGAAGTGAACCTTAACTTGGTCAAAGATTGAAGTTTAAACAAGAATTGATCAAGGAGAGGGTGAGTGAAAGCAAAGTATCTTGTGGAGGTGATTCCAAAACATGGATCCTAAGCTACCAAAGGAACAGTCATCTTAAACCAGAAATGAAAGGGACAGTAGGAAAATTTGAAAAATGTGACCCAGTGTGAAGTATGATTGAAGAAGATTGAAGACTTGCGAAGAGATTGTTCAGCAAGTTAAACATAAAAATGGTCCTTTTAAATTTTAGATGTTTAGGGACCATTAAAGTTCAACAAGGACAGGGGATAATGGATAAGTGGAACTTAGTTTGGCTGAGAACACTGCAAGTAGACATTTTACAAGGATGGTACTACAATAGCGCAGCAGGCCAGGCAGCATCCGAGGAGCAGGCGATTCGACGTTTCGGGCATAAGCCCTTCTTCAGAAGAAGGGCTTATGCCCGAAACGTCGATTCTCCTGCTCCTTGGATGCTGCCTGGCCTGCTGTGCTTTTCTAGCACCACACTTTTCAACTCTGGTCTCCAGCATCTGCAGTCCTCACTTTCTCCTGGTACTACAATAATTGAACATGTAGGTGACAAAGAAACCTCTGACGGTTTCAGCACAAGAGCTTACTCAGGGCTAAAAGAAGATTGCCTAATGGAAACGATGTTAAAAAAGTCAGCATTTTGTGATGTGAAAGGAAGGCCTGACAGTTGTACCTGGATATAAACAGACACATTTTGTGACATATTTGCCCATTTGTATCATTTAGTCTTACAGTTACTCCATATTTTTAAGAAGTTAGATCATTCATTTGTGAGAAAATAATAACTGCAATGCATATAATGAGCAATGCTCTTCACTATTAAGCTGGATCTAAACAACAGATTGACACATTGAGCAGTCATTTTCTTTTTTTGTTTTAGGCCTTTACATTTGTGGAATTGTTCTATGGCGTGTGGACAAACAGTCTTGGCCTTATCTCTGATGGTTTCCACATGCTGTTTGACTGCTCAGCACTAGTCTTGGGCCTCTTTGCAGCCCTAATGACCAGATGGAAGGCAACTCGAATTTACTCTTATGGGTTAGTTTTCCTAACATTAATTTTTTTTCTTTCCCTTCAATTTACAAATATGATCAAATTTAGAAAAGTTTAGAATTAAGAGAAAGGATAGTGAATAAATATACACCTTTGAGAAATATTGTATTTGATTCTGGTGTTGTAGTTATTGATCTTGATGGTAATTTCTCAAATAAATTGAATTATAATTCTTTCCCTTCCCCTCTGCAGATATGGACGTCTTGAAATTCTGTCTGGATTTATTAATGGACTTTTTCTAATGGTTATAGCATTTTTTGTTTTTATTGAATCTGTGGCGAGAGTTTTTGATCCTCCAGACATTGATACAGAAATGTTAACAGTGAGTGCTTCTTAGTGTTATCAGCACGTGTGTGTATTTGGCAATGTTTTAGTGCATTAATTTTGTAATTTTACTTTATCAATAAAAATAATGTTTAACTTTAATTACAATATTATTTAATTGTGCACAATTGAGTTGCATAGATATCCAGCATGGAAACAGACCCTCCAGTCCAACTCATCCATGCCAACGAAATATCTTAAATAAATCTAGTCCCATTTACAAGCATTTGGCCCATACCTCTCTAAACCTTTCCTACTCATATACCCATCCAGATGCCTTTTAAATGTTGTAATTATACCAGCCTCCACCATTTCCTCTGCTAGCTCAGTCCATACACCCTCTGCATGAAAACGTTGCCCTTTAGGTCCCATTTAAAGTTTTCCCCTCATCATAAATCTATGCCCTCTAGTTCTAGACTCCCCACCCTGGGAAAAAGACCTTGTCTATTTATCCTATCCATGCCCCACCATGATCTCATAAACCTCTGAGGTCACCTCACAGCCTCCAATGCTCCAGGGAAAACAGCCCCAGCCTATTCAGCCTCTCCCTATAGCTCAAACCCTCCAACCCTGGCAACATCCTTGTAAATCTTTTCTGAACCCTTTCAAATTTCACAACATCTTTCTGATAGGAGGGAGACGAGATTTTAAAAAAGGAGAACGAGAGACAACGAATACTGTGTAGGAATATAATAATTTTGTGTAAAGTATATAACCCAGAAATTGATGTTTTAATTGTAAACTGAAACAATATTGCAAAGGATGTATTTATTCCATTATATTTTCCTTATTCTTGAACAGCCTGTTTCCATTGGGGGACTGATAGTGAACCTGATTGGTATCTGTGCCTTTAGCCACGCTCATTCCCATGGTGGTTCACGAAGCAGTTGTCCTTCACATGAGCATAGCCACAGTCATGGACATGGACATTCTCATAGCGACCATGGCCATGGAGGAGGACATAGCCACAGCCACAACCATGGTCACTCCCATGGATCTTCAGGTGGTGGAATGAATGCTAATATGAGAGGTAAAGCATGCATACAGTTGTAGTGCAGTTAAATTCATCAGAAAGTAAAACTAATTTAGATGCAAGCATTTTTAAATGATTATTAAAATGCACTTGAAGGAAGTAGCTTATATCTATAAAGTTTAGACGGTATTCATGAATCACAGATTTCTGCAGCATAACTAGTGTATTTTCTCAAAGAGCCACCTAGCCACAATCCCACTTGTAAAATTATATTCTGAAAAGTGTATTACCAAGTATTTCATGTTAAATGAGCAACAAGTTGTCTGTGATACTTTTTTTGGTGTGCTTTAAATAGAATGTGAAATCTTTTCAACTTCTCTCACTGCAGTGCACATAAGACATTGCATTTCTGCCACTGCATGTCCATTAGAATATCAGTTTTGAGTTTTTTTTCTATAATGGCGATCCAGTTGTGTTTATGGATCATTAATCTGACTCTAAGGTCATTATAGGGCATTAGGAGCAACGGAAGGAGGAGTTGCCACTACACTCCCTTTGGAAAAGAGTCAAATATAGAAATATAAATCCCTTTTAGACCAAGATTGACTCTAAGAAAATACAGAAACTACCAGACTGTAAAAGTGGGATATGTATCACTTCTTTAAGGTTTTTTAGCCTACACAGCATTTGCTGCTTCATATGTACTTAAGTGTAATTGAAGTGACTTGTTTAATCCACTAACATTTGGGAAACAAGTGGATTTTCTTTTACCATGTTGACTGCCATTATTTCAGTACAGCTAATGATGTCTGTGAACTGGTGGCAAGTTAATCGCGAACTCAAAATTGTGAATTCAAATCGGACACCAGAGATTTTAGGGCAAAATCTGGCACTCCGCTTTTCAACACAAGTTTAAATCCAAGGTCTTGTCTGCCCACTCTGGTGACCATAAATTATTCTATCATACTATTTTAAAGAAGTGCAGGGGAGTTCTCTCTGGTGTTTTAGCCAATATTTATTATTCTTCGTACTTCATTCAAACAGACTATTTGGTCTTTTTCATGTTACTGCTTCTGGGACTTTGCAATTTGCAATCAACCACAATTCAGATGGGGGTCTTTGACTGTGAAGCTGCTTTAAGGCATCCAAAAATCCAGAAAGATGCAAGGCTTTTGTTTAACCCTGTATATTTTCAACTTCAATGTATCTAACAGTCTATAATCAAAAAGGCATAAATATAAACTTGGAAGGGTGAAAAGGAGAGATTTAATTTATGGGGGACATACATATGTTAGTCTGTCAGTCACAACAAAGGGACAATTAGAATCAAACAGTCGAAAGCAGTTGAATAACAAAATAAATGTTACAGAGAGAGAAAAGCAAATATTTTGTGACCTATTTTCTAGAGAGTGAACTGTCAAACTAGACTTGTGTTATTTTACATTGCTGGCTTTCCTTTGTAAAACTACGTGTTTTGTTGCAGGAGTATTTCTGCACGTGCTGGCAGATACGCTTGGCAGTGTTGGAGTGATCATCTCATCTCTTCTAATTCGTCAATTTGGATGGCTAATTGCTGATCCTATTTGCTCTCTCTTCATTGCTGTACTAATATTTCTAAGTGTTATTCCACTTATGAAAGATGCTTGTCAATTATTGCTGCTACGGACCCCACCAGAACTTGAGAAGCAACTCATTAGTGCCCTGAATAAGGTCAGAATCTGTTTACTTCTCAACATCCAACTACAAAAAATATGTTCTATTTCTATTAAAAAGTCTAATTTCTAGTGTAACACTCAGCATTGCTTGAAGTTATGACTTCATGTAATATTGAACGAAATTTCCAAATCTCAGTCTTAATCTCGTATGTAGATTTTATTTAAAAGAATGCAGCCAGCACACTCACTTACTGTTTCATATTTTCACAGATGGATTTGCATTACATATTCCCTTAATTCAACGTAATATTTTAGATTACACCACTGCAGTGCTTTTGAGTTTTTCTAAGATCAAAGCACTAAATAAGTGCAAGTAGTTGATGTTGAATTTCCTGATGTTGCAAAGGTAGAGAGTTTATAAAAAATACAAAATATGCTATTTTTACAAAAAGACATAGACAAGGCAGCTTAATGTTTAGAAAGTTAGTGTTGTTTTACAGTAGGGATAATTGAGGTAAAGAGCAGTTCAATTTTTAAGGAAGATACTGATAGATAAAAGTTTGAAGTAGAGGAGGAAATGTGGTCAGTTTGAAATTATACTACTGAAGATCAAATTGTTTCCTCCTTTATCGATTACTGTAATATTCTCCAAAAAAAGTTTTTAGCATTTAGAAGTCTCCTGTTGCATTGTAAAGAACTAAGTTTATTTTTCTGAATACTGTAAATTGTTTCAGATCCAGAAAATTGAAGGTGTTCTATCTTATCGAGATCCTCATTTCTGGCGCCACTCCGCTAATGTAATAGCAGGAACCCTGCATGTGCAGGTTATGCCAGATGTTGTGGAGCAGAGAATTGTACAGCAGGTATAGTGTTGCTTAGTTTTATATGCTGTATATTTCATCTTATGCCTTTTAAGAAAACTTTTAATATGAAGCTTGTATTAACTATTTGCATTTGCTGTTTCATTCAATAACTTGGAACTTACTCTAGAATTTATGTGCCATATTGGATCAATACCTGGAATGAATAGGAAGACAATGTGAGGTTGCACAAGAATGTAATCATCGTGTTATAGAAGAACCATCTGTACCCAATACAAGGGTGAACTTATCCCATTAAATAATTAACAAACAAAAATCCACTTCCAGAACATGACTAGTATTATTAACTAAAACTAGATACTTTTGGAACCAAGTCAACTGCGCCAGCTTCAATATGGACCAACTTCCCTGGAACTGGAACTTTAACAGATCCGCAAAAAATGCAACTCCACCCTCATTCACATCACTCACTACTTCTACTTCCCCTTCTTTCCTCTCACCCATCTTCAGTCTCCTTTGTCTAAGTACCACCCCCTGCCCCCACCATCACCACTCCCCAAAAGCAAATTTTTCTTCCTTCACTATATTCCCTCCTCTCATCTACAATGCCCTCTCCATCCCAAGCCTTCCTTTCAACTGTCCACCCCACCACACACTCAGGTGTTTTATGCAGCAATAGAATTACCATAAAATATAATTACTTTTATTTTTGTGCTTACTGTAAATAAAAATTGGACAGCAAGACCTTTGAAAAGAATATTAAAGTATGCATTAATGGTTTATACCACTTCTTTTATTTATAATATTACCAGGTGACAGCTGCTTTAAAAGATGTTGGTGTAAATAACTTGTCGATTCAGGTGGAGAAGGAGTCTTACTTCCAACATATGTCCGGTCTGAGTACAGGTTTTCAAGACATCCTTGCTATGACACAGCAAATGGAAGCTGTAAAATTTTTAAAAGATGGTACTTATATTATGTGACCAAACTCTGATATACATCTTCCTGGAAGCTACAGAAAAGCAACAACACTTCAATGTACTGATGGTTTTATATAAAGTATATTTATTTTAAGAAAAACTGTGCAGAATTATATGCATTCTGTTGATAATTTGTTTTTCTTTCTAATGTAAATTGGTTAAACAGAAATTCAAAGATCTGAAAGCAGTAAAAAGAGCAACTTCAGCATTAAATGTATTGTGTAAAAAGTATATTCTGAATTTATATTAAATGGGCCTACAGACATTGTCCTCATGTTTACATTTTAGCAATAAGTATTAGATTTATAATTCCCTTTATGTACATTTTGGTCATGTGAAGTTTGCATTGTTTCGAAGTAGAGGTGTCAAAATAGAAAGAAACTCCAAACATTTGAATGAGACTTGTGCTTACTTTTATAACTCAGTTTGTTTTATGTGGAATTAGATTACTAATGATGTACCAACAATTAACTGGTAATACCAGTTGTGTCTATCCTTTATATTTTGCTTCTCTATTTCATGTCCAAAATCCTGTGGATTTTTTCTCTCTGTTAATTCATGTGTTGAAAATATTGAATCATCTTTTCTCACATAAAGATGTTTAGTAAAGCAAAGGTAAAAGCCTTTGACTATCCTACAGACTTCTGTAGCTGTGCTATACTTTATCAACTGCAGGTTTCCACAGCCTGGGCAAATAAAGTTTTAACTTTTGTTTTGATTTTCCTCAATCTAAGCCAGCGATGGTTGGGTGGGGTAATCATGTCTTGCTACTAAACCTACTTTGGTTATCGAGGAAGAGATAGCATTTGTGATAAGTTTCCCATTTCACTCTGTCCTATTCCAAGATACTTAGCCAAAGCTGTCCAAATCACTCCTTGTATAAACTGGAATTTAATTTGGATCACCTACTTCACAACTCTGCCGCCTTAATATTCAAGCTATGAGGATCACCGTAGAAAACGGTTCTCTATAAATCGATGGTTTTCAGAATTTTTTTGAAGTTTAAAATGGGATGTAAATGTTAATAAATTTGTTGTCCACACAATTGTGTGTTGCAATTTCTACAGATAATGGTTCTCTTAAATATGTTTCAGAAATATAAAAGAGCGTTTTATTTGAACAAGCTTTCTCTTATCAATTCAGTTTTGAGATCCAAAGGTAACACGGGGGCACAACAGCTGGAACCCGGGTTCAATTCCATATTTGGGCAACTGTCTATGTGGAGTTTGCACATTCTCCACATGTATGCTTACGTTTCCTCCAGGTGCTCCGGTTTCCTCCCACAGTCCAAAGATGTGGAGGTTGGATGGACTAGTCATGGTAAATGCAGGGTTACAGGGATGGCTGGGGCAGAGGGGGGAGGGTAGTCTGGGTGGGTTTTATTTATCAGAGGATCGGTGTGGGCTCGATGTGCTGAATGGCATCCACCCTGTAAGACTTCGATGGACAGGACAGCATTGCAGAAAACTGAACATTGGGTCATAGAAAACTGTTTGATATTATTTCTCAATACCTGAGCACAGATGTAGGCAACATACTGGCAGGAACACTCCAGTGAAGCGTCCTTGCAGCCCTGCTGTTTCTAACTATCAACACAATCCTCAATTACCTTTCACTTTAGTTGTCCATGACTGCCCACTTACTATCAATCCATAATTGCCCAGAGAACTGTTGAGTCAATAACGTTGTTGTGGATCTGGAGTCACGTGTAGGCTAGACCATACAGATAGTAGATTTCCTTGGTTTTTGCAACAATCAAAAGTATTCACAATTAGGGTATCTCTTAATTTAAACTTTTCATTGAATTTAAATTTCACCATCTGAATTCTAAATTACTGATCTAGTCAAATTACCACTATGCTACCACCTCTCCCATAAGTATCCACACAGTTCACCACAACTATTCCCAGTGGTAGCAGATTCCACAATCTCCCATCCTCTGGGTAGAAATGTTTCTACATAATCTTTTGATGCCTACCTTCTATTGATGGTTTCTAATTTATGCTCTTCCTAACAAATAGTAAGTGTGCTTCCTCACTTCAGTTAGTTTCAACATTTCATAGAGTCATTTGTATGTCATGTTGGTGTGAAACAAAAAGTAAGTTGTGCCTAGGTTGAAATAAAATAAGAAAAGATATTGAATCATTATAGAATCAAACCTTCATTATTTTCATTATTTTGGGGAAATTTCTAAAGTAGCAGCCAAGATATTTCATCTTTAAAGTATGTCCAGAATTCACAATCCATAACAGTTTGAATAACAAATTGTCTCTTAAATCTTGATCAGTAGCTGTTGAGGATGACAATTATCAATAACACTGCTTGGTATTTTTCCATTTGGATTCAAAGACCATAAGCGATGCAGAGTGAGGAGCTTGAAAGAATGTACAGGGAAGAGCTCTGAAGTTGGCTTGATAGCCCAATTGTTGTTTTACATTCAGAAGGTTTTTCAGGGCAGGCGGTTTAGGGAAGGGATGACCTAGCTGTATTATTGCAGGATAGTTAATCCAGATAGCCAGATATTGTTCTGGGGATCTGGGTTCAAATCCCATCATGGCAGATGGTGGAATTTGAATTCAATTAAAAAACGTAGTCTGGAATGAAGAGTCAAATAATGACTAAAGCCATTGCTGATTATCAGAAAAACCCATCTGGAAGGAAATCTACCATCCTCACCTGGTCTGGCCTATGTGTGCCTTCAGACCCACAGCAATGTGTTTGACTCTCCCAACTGCCCTCTGGGCAATTAGGTATGGACAATAAATGCTGGCCAATCCCATGAATGAACTTTTTCAAAAGTTATGATTAGGTAATTGAGTTAATTTATGGATGTCTCAAGCTATAGGAGTGGTAGAAACTGAGTCTTTGATTTTCTCCAAAGTAGTTGATCTTTATGTAGAAACCTTGTATTCAGTGTGATTATTGAATAGTGGCATTAATAAGCAAAGTAATTAAGATCAGTTGTGAAGAGTGATTGCATCATCTCATCTTGTATCATGGAGGAATACACATAGATTATAGAACAGTACAAGCCCTTTAGCCCTTGATGTGCTGACCTTTTATCCTACTCTAAGATCAAACTAACCTACATATCCTTCATTTTACTATCATCCATGTGCCTATTCAAGAGTCACTTAAATGTCCCTAATGTATCTGACGCTACTACTGCCACTGACAGTGCATTCCACGCACCTACCACTCTGTAAAGAACTGACTTCTGACATCATCCCTAAATCTTCATCCACTTGCCTTAAAATTATGCCCCCTTGTGATAGCCTGAGAAAATGTCTCTGATTACTCACTATATCTGTGCCTCTCATCATCTTGTACACCTCTCACCCTTCTTTGCTTCAATGAGCAAAGTGTTAGCTCCCTCAACCTTTCTTCATAAAGCATGCACTCCAGTCCAGACAGCATCCTGGTAAATCTCTGCACCCACTCTAAAGCTTCCACATCTGTCCTATAATGAGGCAACCAGAAGTGAACATAATATTCCAAATGTGGTCTAACCAAGGCTGGATAGAGCTGTGGCATATCTTCACAGGTCTTGAACTCAATCCCCCTGCTAATGAACGCCAACACGCTATATGCCTTCTTAACAACCCTATCAACTTGGGTGGCATCTTTGAGGGATCTATGGATATGGACTCCAGGATTCCTCCATACTGCCAAGAATTGTGCCCTTAACCCTGTATTCTGCATTCAAATTAGACCTTCCAAAATGAATCACTTCCCATTTTTCCATGTTGAATTCCATCTGCCAAATATCAGTGCAGTTATGCATTCTAGGTAGACAAACAGGAGGCTGGAAGAATACAGCAAGCCAGACAGAACCAGGAGGTGGAGGACTCAACATTTCGGGTGTAACTCTTCTTCAGCACTCATCCTGTCAATGTCCCATTGCAACCTACAACAGTCCTCCACACTATCCACCACTCTACCAACCTTCATTTCATCAGCAAACTTACTAACCCATCCTTCCACTTCTTCATCCAAGTAATTTATAAAAAATCACAAAGAGCAGTGGTGCCAGACCATATCCCTGTGGGACACCAAGCTCCAGACTGAATACTTGTCATCTCAATGCACCATGCATTCACAATGTAAAGGTTGAGCTGAATAAAAGTTGTATTTAGGGCATCCTTAAAGAGAAGAACTAACGTAGAAAAGTGTGTGTGATGGAATTTTCAAAGGCAAGGACAGTTATCCATAAATCCATAAACAATGGCACATTATGACAGTACAAGCCGTGAATAAGAAGTCTCAGATTAATTCCCCTGTTATTGAGTTATTGCTGTTATTGCTTTAGTTTGCCTAATCAGTTTTGGGAAGGGAGGGAAAGATTGGTCACCATGAACATTCTTAATTGCCACCACACTGTTCCTTCCTGCACTTTCCCTTGTATGGATTTATTCTAAGGATAAGATTAAGTTTTTTGGTTACATTATCTACCATCCTGTGATTTGGTGACATTATCACATGATCAGAATTAACACAACGTTTAAACACAAGCTTTGTGTTTATATTAGGTCCAGTAAGATTCTGTACAATCAGTTATATTTAGTTGAAAGTAAGCATTTAATCTATTTAACACTTTGCTATTATTATAATCCCTGTAGAAGCCAGTAATTTTGAGATGAATTTTGCAAATAATCCAATGAAATTAATTGAATGATTTCATTATTTAAAACTACTATATCCAGCAAAATTAACTTAATTCAAACATTCGTAAGCTAATAATACTTAAAATAAAATGATACATTTCACATTAGTCAGTACAATAAAGATGCATTTTACAAGAACACATTCATGTATAATTTCACACATTTATGTCATCAGATGTAGTTCTACAGTCCTCTAACCCAACTCTCAATGCCTATATTCCCTCACATTCCCAACTGATCAAGAATCTTTAAATCACTTCTATTAAGAGCTGTATTCTGTCCAAACTTCCTAGATATACCTGTTGCCCAGGCCCCTCTTGTGGTGCAGTGGTAGTGTCCCTGCCCTGACCATAGAGGCCCAGGTTCAAGTCACACCTGCTCCAGAGATGTGTAATAATATATCTGAACAGGTTGATTAGAAAAATAGACCATTACAAACAAATAGCCTGTTTCCCAAACAGCACACCTGGGCTGAACCTCCTTTGCAAGGTTTGCAACAGTTTTGATGGCACAGATCCTCAGAGACTTCTTTCCTTTACCCCATTAAACTGTAGGGTTTTCTGTAGCACAACAGAAACCATTCAGTTGTACACGTCCAATCCTCAACTCGAGCTCTACATATCTTCAGTTGTCATTTACAAAATACCGTGCAAGGACTGTAACAAACACTACATTGGACAAACAGGTAGAAAACTAGCCAACAGGATACATGAACACCAATTAGCCACAAAAAGACATGACCCTCTCTGACTAGTATCCTCACGTTGCGCGGCATAGCTGGGCTAAGGAATAGTAGATGGAGTTCAACCTGGATAAATGCAAAGTGATGCATTTTGGAAGGTCGAACTCAAATGCTGAATATCGGATTAAAGACAGGATTCTTGGCAGTGTGGAGGAACAGAGGGATCTGGGTGTGAAAATACATAGATCCCTCAAAGTTGCCACCCAAGTGGATAGGACTGTTAAGAAAGCATATGGTGTTTTGGCTTTCATTAACAGGGGGATCGAGTTTAAGAGCCGCAAGGTTTTGCTACAGCTCTACAAGTCCCTGGTGAGACCACACTTGGAATATTGTGTCCAGTTCTGGTTGCCCTACTATAGGAAAGATACAGAGGCTTTGGAGAGGGTGCAAAGAAGGTTTACCAGGATTCTGTCTGGACTAGAAGGCTTGCCTTATGAAGAAAGGTTGAATAAGCTCAGACTTTTCTCTCTGGAGAGAAGGAGGAAGAGAGGAGACCTGATCGAGGTATACAAGATAATGAGTGGAATAGATAGAGTCAATAGCCAGAGACTTTTCCCCAAGGCAGGATTGACTGGTACGAGAAGTCATAGTTTGAAGATATTAGGAAGAAGGTATAAAGGAGATATCAGAGGTAGGTTATTTACGCAGAGACCTGTGAATGCATACAATGCATTGCCAGCTGTGGTGGAAGCAGAGTCATTAGGGACATTTAAGTGACTGCTGGACATACACATGGGTAACAGTGAGTTGAGGGGTGCGTAGGTTAAGTTATTATAATTTACATTAGGATTAAACCTCGGCACAACATCGTGGACCAAAGGGCCTGTTCTGTGCTGTACTTTTCTATGTTCTATGTTCTCTGTACAGATGAGGAAGGACACCACTTCGACTGGGACGACACATCCACCCTAGGACAAGCCAAACAAAGACATGCACGAGAATTCCGAGAAGCATGGCATTCCAACCGGAACTCTATCAACACATCGAGTTAGACGTCATCTACCACCCCTGAGAAAAGGAACAGGGAGTGACTTCACCACAAGAAATAATATCACCACTGGAAATGACATCACCAACCCAAAGAAACCCAAACATATAAATAGAAAGCAGGAATTTTCAGCAGTGCTTTGCCTGAGGCTCACTAAAGATGTTACCTAGCAGGGCGATGAAACATCTGGAAATGAACCTCCCAGTTCAGCGAGCAAATCTACTTCCAAAACCTTAACCTGAGCTATAAATCTTCTCAAAACTCGCTAATATCTTCAGTTATCTGTCCTTTCAAATAGATGCCCAGCTCATTAAACAAGGTGCCTTATCTATTCCCCTCAACTGCATGTCTGTTCTAATCTCAGATATTTGGCTTTACATTCAGAGACCAACTGTAATAAAACATCCATCAATTCACCCCACGTTACCACGAGGGCATGAGCATTTCCCAGTAGTCCCATTGACTTAGCTAACCAGGTCTGGCTGCCAGACTGGGCTCGCGGCAGTATGAGAGTATTGATTTGAGTGTATACTCTTGTGTCTCCAGCAGAGAAATGTAAATGTCACACAGTTTTTTATAGCATGGAAAGAGATGCTTTAGTGCATTTAGTCCATGCCCATAGTCTTCCATGCAATGGTGTTTCTGCAGGGATCTAAATACTGCTTAAATGTCTTGAGGGTTCTTGACTCAATTGCCCTTTTTTATCTAACAAAGAACAAAGAAAATGTACAGCCCAGGAATAGGCCCTTTGGCTCTTCAAGCCTGAGCCAATCCAAATGTACTGTCCAAACCTGTCGGTCAATTCCTAAGCATTTGTATCCCTTTGCTCCCCACCTACTCATGCATCTTAAATGAATCAACCGTGCCTGCCTCTACCACCTCTGCTGGCACCTTAGTTTAAAGCCTCCCCAACAGCAGTAGCAAAAACTCCCCCAAGGACATTGGTTCCGGTCTGGTTCAGATGTAGACTGTCCATTTTGTAATAGTCCCACCTTCCCCAGAACCAGTCCCAATGTCCAACAAATCTGAAAGTCTCCCTCCTGCACCATCTCTCAAGCGATGTGTTCATCCTGCCTATTTTTTTATTTCTACACTGGCTAGCATGTGGCACTGGTTGTAATCCTGAGATTACTACCTTTGAGGTCCTCCTCTTTAATTTCTCTCCTAGCTCCCTGAATTCTTCTTTCAGGACCTCATCTCGTTTTCTACTTATATTGTCAGTGCCTATATGCACCCAGACAACTGGCTGATCACCCTCCCCTTTTAGAATACTCTACAGCCAATCGGTAACATCCCTGACCCGAGCACCTGGGAGGTAACATATCATCCAGGAGTCCTGTTTTCGGCCACAGAACCCCCAAAACGGTATACCTGTTTTGGAGGGAGATGACCGCAGGGGACACCTGCACTGCCTTCCTACTCTTTTTCTGTCTTTTGGTCACCCATTCACTGTCTCCCTCAGCAATCTTAACCTGCGGTGTGACCAGTTCACTAAATGTGCTATCCACGACCTCAGCATCGCAGTTGCTCCACAGTGAGTCCATCCGCAGCTCCAGAGCTGTCATGCGGTCAAACAAGAGCTGCAGCTGGACACACTTCTTGCAAGTGTAAGAGTCAGGAATGTCCGACATGTTCCTAAGCTCCCACATCAAGCAAGAGGCACATGCCACGGGTCTGAGGTCCCCTGCCATTGTAAGCTTAGCTTTATATGAACTAACTAAAACCAAACAATGCACATAAATATATGAAAAAGAAAGATAAAAAGATAAGAAAGAAATAAAAGCCCTACCTTACAGGGTCTCTTTCTTTCAGTTAGAGGAGTGGGGTGGGAGGGAGATACTACACGCGTAGTATCTCGGGTTTAGCCAGTGCCCAAATATAAATTAAGCCTTTACCTTCCCGGCAGCCCTCATTTCACCTCACCTTCTCTCCTCTCTGCTCTGTCAAAATGGAGGCCCAACTCCTGAGGTAAGTCCCTTTTTAAGCAGGAAAACTTACCCTTCTCTTACAGATTCCCACCATCTTATGGTTGATATTTTTTCCCCTTAAGTCCCTTCTATACGTCCTGCTCCTTACCTTAAAACTTGTGCTCCCAGCTATTGACTTCTAAGGGTACATAGGGAGAAACATTTTTCCCCTATCTCATAACTTAGTACACCTTAATCATGTCCCTCCTTCAGTCTTCCCTTCTATAAATACATGAAGAGCAAGAATTAACTACGGAAAGTATAGGACCTCTCAAAGATCGACATGGCTATCAACATGTGGAAGTACAGGAGATGAGTGAGATACTAAATCAGTATCAATATTTACTGTGGAGAAGGATTTAGAAATGAGGGAACTTGGGGAAATAAATAGCGATGTCTTGGAAAGAGTTCATATTACAAAGGAGTGGTGCTGGATAAAGGTAGAAAAATCCCAGGACCTGAACAGGTGTTTCCCAGAATTTTGAGGGAAGCTAGGGAAGAGATTTCTAGACCACTTACTGAGATGTTTGTGGGTGAGGTGCCAGAGATGGAGATTGGCTAAAGTGGTGTCATTATTTAAGAACGGCTGCATAGAAAAGGCAGGGAACCATAGACCAGTGGGCCTTGTATCAGGGGTGGGTCAGTTTGTTTTTATTCATTTGTGAAATTAGGGCATCGCTGGGCAGTATTTATTGCCTGTCCCGATTTGCCCTTGAGAAGGTGATGGTGAGCTGCCTTCTTAAACCTGTTGTGGGTTGACCCACGTGCCATAAAAAAAGGAATTCCAGGATTTTGACCTTGCGACAATGAAGGACCAGTGATATATTTCTAAGTTAGGATGGTGAGTGGCTAGGAGGGGAGCTTGAAGGTGGTGCTGTTTCCATATATCTGCTACATTGTCCTTCCAGGTGGAAGTGGTCTCGGGTTTGGAAGATGCTGTCTTGAGGATCTTTGATGAATTTCTGCAGTGCATCTTGTAGACAGTACACACTGCTGCTTCTGAGTGTTGGTGGTGGAGGGTGTGGATACTTGCGGATGTGGTGCCAATCAAATGAGCTACTTTGTCTTGGATGGTGTCAAGCTTCTTGAGTATTGTTGAAGCTGCACTCATCCAGGCAAGTGGGGAGTATTCCGTCACATTCCTGACATGTGCCTTGTAGATGGTGGACAGGCTTGGGGGGTGGGGGGTGGGGGTGCAGTGGTCAGGAAGTGAGTTACTTGCCACTGTATTCTTGGCCTCTGACTTGCTTTTGTAACCATTGTGTTTATGTGGTGAGTCCAGTCGAGTTTCTGGTCAATGATAACCCCCAGAATATGGACAGTGGAGGATTCAGTGATGGTAACACCATTGAATGTCAAGGGACAGTCGTTACATTGTCTCTTATTGGTGATGATGACCATGATGTGGAGATGCTGGTGTTGGACAAAGTCAAAAATCACACAACAGCAGGTTATAGTCCAACAGGTTTATTTGAAAACACAAGCTCTCAGAGCCTCACTCTGTCTTCAGGTGCTCAGTTCCGACTTATGTTTTCAAATAAACCTGTTGGACTATAACCTGATGTTGTGTGACTTTTGAATATATTGGTGATGGTCATAACGTGGCATTTGTTACTTGCCATTTGTCAGCCAAGCCTGGATATTGTCCAGACCTTGTTGCATTTAAGCATGGACAGTTTCAGTACCTGATGAGTCACAAATGGTGCTGAATGTTGTTCATTCATCAGTGAAAACTCCCCCCTTCTGACGTTATGATGGAGGGTAAGTCCTTGAAGCAGCTGAAGACGGTTGAGCCTAGGATACTATTCTGAGGAAGATCTGCAGAGATGTCCTGAAGCTGATATGACTGACCTCTAACAAGCATAACCATCTTCCTATGCGTCAGGTATGGCTCCAACCATCAGACAGCTTGCCCCCTGATACCCATTGGTTCCAGTTTTGCTCGGGCTCCTTGATGCCACACTCGGTCGAATGCAGCCTCACTGTCAAGATCTGTCACTCTCACTTCACCTCTGGAAACCAGCTCTCCTCTCTATGTTTGAACCAAGGCTGTAATGAGGTCAGGAGCTGAGTGCCCCTGGTGGAACCAAATTGGGCATCACTGAACATTACAGAGTAATAGAGTCATAGAGATGTACAGCGCGAAAACAGACCCTTTGGTCAAACTCATCCATGCTGACTAGATATCCTGAATTAATCTAGTCCCATTTGCCAGCATTTGGCCCATATACTTCTAAACCCTTCCTATTCATGTACCTGTCCAAATACCTTTTAAATGTTGTAATTGCACCAGCCTCCCACCATTTCCTCTGGCAGTTCATTCCACATATGCACCGCCTTCTGCTTAAAAAAGTTGCTCCTGAAGTCCCCTTTAAATTATTCCCCTCTCAGCTTAAACCTATACCTTCTATTTTTGGACTCCCCCACCCAGGGAAAAGACTTTGACTATTTACCCAATCCATATCCCTCGTGGTTTTATAAACTACTATAAGATCATCTCTCAGCTTCAGAAAGTAGTCCCAGCCTATTCAGCCTTTTCTCATAGCTCAAACCCTCCAACCTTAGCAACAGGTTGGGGTTTAGGCACACTCTGCCTGAGAGGTCAGTGGAAACAGAATCCATAGTAATTCTCAAATGGAAAATTAAATGAATACTTGAAGGAGGAAACTTTACAGTGTTGGGGGGCAGGGTGACAAGCACTGTGGCTAATTGCATAGCTTTTGGGCATGATGAGCCAAATGGCCACCTTTTGTGCCACCTCTCACTCTTTGAGCAATGGACCAATGCAGATCCCCATTAAAGTTGGGCAGGAGTCATAAATCCATAAGAAATAGGGATAGGAGTATGTCATTGGGCCCCTCAAACCTGTGGCTGCTATTCATTAGGATCATGGTAGAGCTGACATTCCTCATGTCCATGTTCCTGCATGGTCCCTGTAATCTTTGGTTCCCCTGGAAATCAGCTTGGAGTTCAGGGTGTTTTGCACATTCCTCACGTATTAAATGGACTGAATCAGACAGGAGATGGGCGTGGTTTCTAAAGGGGTGCATGGTTAAAATGCCAACAGGTTTCCCAACACGCCACTGGGCATACACTTGTCACATCAAAAAGTTAAGACTCCCCCATGAAAACACATGATTCTGGTCATGCATTTCCCCCAGCTCAAGAGCTTAATTTCTGTACTTCTTTGTGCCAGGAGCTCGCAGTGTCAATGCTGCCAGATGTAGAGCTGAGTTTCCAAACAAACTGATAACATCAATGTCACAGTCATGAGCAACCAATGCACAAATCACCTTAAGTTGCTGGAAGAGATTCTGAGGGACAGGATTTGTACACATTTGGAAAAGCAAGGCTTGATTAGGGATAGTCAGCACAACGTTTTGCATGGGAAAACATGTCTCACTAACTTAATTGAGTTTTTTTTGAAGAGGTGGCAATGAAGATTGATGAAGGCAGAGGCATAGACATAGAGTCATAGAGATGTACAGCACGGAAACAGACCCTTCGGTCAAACTCGTCCATGCCAATCAGATATCCCAATCCAATCTAGTCCCACCTGCCAGCACTAGACCCATATACCTCTAAACCCTTCCTATTCATATACCACCTATCCAGATGCCTTTTAGGCAATTGTACTAGCATCCACCATTTCCTCTGGCAGCTCATTCCATACACGTACACCCTCTGCATGAAAAAGTTGCCCCTTAGGTCTCATTTATATCTTTCCCCTCTCACCCTAAACTTATGCCCTCTAGTTCTGGACTCCCAAACCCCAGAGACAAGACTTTGTCTATTTATCTTATCCATGCCCCACATGATTTTGTAAACCTGAATAAGGTTACCCCTCAGTCTCCAATGATCCCGGGAAAACAGCCCTAGCCTATTCAACCTCTCCCTATACCTCAAATCTTTGTAAAGCTTTTCTGAACCCTTTCAAGTTTCACATCTTTCCGATACGAAGGAGACAGAATTGCACACAATATTGCAACAGTGGCCTAACCCAACAGTGGCCTAACCAATGTCCTGTACAGCCGCAACATGACCTCCCAATTCCTGTACTCAATACTCTGAACAATAAAGAAAAGCATATCAAACGCCTTCTTTACTATCCTATCTACCTGCGACTTCACTTTCAAGGAGCTATGAACCTGTACTCCAAGGTATCTATGTGGACTTCGGCAAAGTGTTTGACAAGGTTCCACATGGTAGATTGATTAATAAGGTTAGATCACATGCGATTCAGGGTGACTTTGCCATTTGGACACAACATTGGCTTGAAGGTAGGAGACAGAGGATGATGGTGAAAGGTTTGTTTTTTGAACTGGAGGCCTGTGACTAGTGGTGTGCCAAAAAGATCAGTTCTGGGTCCACTTCTTTTTGTCATTTATATAAATGATTTGATAGGAGCTATGGTTAGTAAGTTTGCAGATGACACCAAAACAGATGGGGTAGTGGACAGTGAGAAAGTTTATCTCAGAGTACAATGGCATCTTGATCAGGTGGGTCAATGGGGTGAGGAATAGCAGGTGGAGTTCAATTTAGATAAATGTGAAGTGTTGCATTTTGGTCAGGCATACCAGCGCAGGACTTATACCGTTAATGGTGGGCCCTGAACAAAGAGACCAAGGGGTGCAAGTGTATAGTTCCTTGAAAGTGGAGTTGCAAATAAACAGGGTGATGAAGAAGGCATTTGGCATGCTTACCTTCATTGGACAGAACATTGAATATAGGTTTTCGGACATCATGTTGTGACTGTACAGGTTCGGCCACTTTAGCATACAGTACAGCATACAATTCAGGTTGGCTTTCCATAGGAAGGAATTCGCTAAACAGTGCCAAACATATTTAAACGTTGTTGCCATGACTGGTGATTTCAGCTATAGGGAGAGGCTGAATAGGCTAGGGCTATCTTCACTGGAACATTAGAGGCTGAGGGGTGACCTTATGGAGGTTTATAAAATCATGAGGGCATGGTGAATAGCCAAGGTGTTTCTTCCTAAGGTGGGGGCATAGGTTTACGGTGAGAAGGGAAAGATTTAAAAAGGCCCCAAGGGTTAGCTTTTTCACGCAGAGGGTGGTGCGTTTGTGGAACAAACTGCCAGAGGAAGTGGTGGAGGCAGGTACAATTACAACAGTTATAAGGCACCTGGATGAGTATATGAATAGGAAGGGTTTAGAGGGGTATGGGCCAAATGCTGGCAAATAGGACTAGGTCAGATTGGGTTGTTTGGTCAGTACAGACAAATTGGACTGAAGAGTCTGTGCTGTATGACTAAGAAAATCAACCCCAGCCTATCTATACTCTCTTCATATCTGAATTGCTCCAATGCAGATAACGTCCTGGTAATATCCTCTGCACCCTTTCTAATACAAACATATCCTTTTTACAGTGTGGTGACTCGAACTGCACACAGTAATCTAGCTGTAGCCTATTTATTATATACATTGTAACCTCCTTTCTCTTCTGGCCAATGCCTTGACAAATAAAAGCACAAATGCTTTGTTAACCACCTGCTCCCTTCAAGGACCTATGCACACACACACAGCAAGGTTCCTCAGATCTACTCCACTTTCTTGTATCCAACCATTCGAATCTAGCATCCACCATTAGAGCAACACGGTGGCTCAGCAGTTGGCACTGCTGCCTCACAGTGCTAGGGACCTGAGTTCGATTCCAGCCTAAGTGACCGTCTGTGTGGAGTTTGCACATTCTCCCTATGGAGAAAGTGAGGTCTACAGATGCTGGAGATGAGAGCTGAAAATGTGTTGCTGGAAAAGCGCAGCAGGTCAGGCAGCATCCACGAAACAGGAGAATCGACGTTTCGGGCATAAGCCCTTCTTCAGGAATGAGGAAAGTTTGTCCAGCAGGCTAAGATAAAAGATAGGGAGGAGGGACTTGGGGGAGGGGCGTCGGAAATGTGATAGGTGGAAAGAGGTCAAGGTGAGGGTGATAGGTCAGACTGGGGTGGGGGCGGAGAGGTCTGGAAGAAGATTGCAGGTTAGGAAGGCGGTGCTGAGTTCGATGGATTTGACTGAGACAAGGTGGGTGGAGGGGAAATGAGGAAACTGGTGAAATCCGAGTTCATCCCTTGTGGTTGGAGGGTTCCTAGGCGGAAGATGAGGCGCTCTTCCTCCAACCGTTGTGTTGTTGTGATCTGGCGATGGAGGAGTCCAAAGACCTGCATTTCCTTGGTGGAGTGGGAGGGGGAGTTGAAGTGTTGAGCCACGGGGTGGTTGGGTTAGTTGGTCCGGGTGTCCCAGAGGTGTTCTCTGAAACGCTCCGCAAGTAGGCGGCCTGTCTCCCCAATATAGAGGAGGCCACATCGGGTGCAGAGGATGCAATAGATGATATGTGTGGAGGTGCAGGTGAATCTGTGGCGGATATGGAAGTTTCCTTTGGGGCCTTGGAGGGAGGTGAGGGGGGAGGTGTGGGCGCAAGTCTTGCACCTCCTGTGGTTGCAGGGGAAGGTGCCGGGAGTGGAGGTTGGGTTGGTGAGGGGTGTGGATCTGACGAGGGAGTCACGGAGGGAGTGGTCTTTACGGAATGCTGATAGGGGAGGGGAGGGAAATATATCCTTGGTGGTGGGGTCCGTTTGGAGGTGGCGGAAATGACGGCGGATGATGCGCTGTACGTGGAGATTGGTGGGGTAGTAGGTGAGGACCAGTGGGGTTCTGTCCTGGTTGCGGTTGGAGGGGCGGGGCTCAAGGGCAGAGGAGCGGGAAGTGGAAGAGATGTGGTGGAGGGCATCGTCGACCACGTCGGGGGGGAAATTGCGGTCCTTGAAGAAGGAGGCCATCTGGGTTGTACGTTTTTGGAACTGGTCCTCCTTGGAGCAGATGCGGCGGAGACGAAGGAATTGGGAGAATGGGATGGCGTTTTTACAGGGGGCAGGGTGGGAGGAGGTGTAGTCCAGGTAGCTGTGGGAGTTGGTCGGTTTGTAGTAGATGTCCGTGTTGATTCGGTCGCCTGAGATAGAAATAGAAAGGTCGAGGAAGGGGAGGGAGGAATCTGAGACTGTCCAGGTGAATTTGAGGTTGGGGTGGAAGGTGTTGGTGAAGTGGATGAACGTTCACAGATGGGTCAAAAATTGGTGGTGTAGTAAATAGTTAGGAGGAAAACCTTAAAACCTTAGATGATACAGATGGGCTGAATAATGGCAAATGGTATTTAGTTCTGTAAAGTCTGAGGTGATGCATTCTGGGAGGACTAACAAAGCAGGGGAGTGCACATCATCGAGTCCCTGCAGTGTGGAAACAGGCCATTTGGCCCAACAAGTCCATACTAACACTCCGAAGAATAACCCACCCACATTCTCCCTATGTCTGTGTGGGTTTTCTCCCACAATCCAAATATGTGTAGATTAGGTAAATTGCCCATGCTAAATTGCCTGTAGTGTTCAGGAATGTGTAGATTAAGTACATTGGTCAGGGGACACATGGGGAAATGGGTCTGGGTGGGTTATTCTTCGGAGTGTTAGTATGGACTTGTTGGGCTAAATGACCTGTTTCCACACTGCAGGGACTCGATGATGTGCACTCCCCTGCTTTGTTAGTCCTCCCAGAATGCATCACCTCAGACTTTACAGAACTAAATACCATTTGCCATTATTCAGCCCATCTGTATCATCTAAGGTTTTCCTCCTAACTATTTACTACACCACCAATTTTTGACCCATCTGTGAACGTACTGATCATACCTCCATGTCTGGATCACTAATGCAAACAGCAAGGTCTCCAGCACAACTTTGGATTATGCCACTGGAGACAGGCCGGCAGTCACAAAAATACTTTTTGACCATCACCCTCTGCTTCCTGCCATCTTTGGATCCAATTTGCCCTGGATTCTGTGGACTCTTAGCTTTTTACCAAGTCTGCGACATCTTGTCAAAAACCTTGGAGCCTGCTTCTATTTCACACATCTAGTCACCTCTGAAAAACTCAGTCAAATTTGTTAGATGTCAGCTCCCCTTGACAAAGCCATGCTGACTATCATTGATCATTCTGTCTTTCCAGGTGGAGTATAATTCTGTTCCCTGGATTTCTTTTTCCCAGTAGTTTCCCTACTACAAATGGCCTGTTGTTCCCTGGTTTGTTCCTACCACCCTTCTTCAATAATAGTATCACATTAGCTGTCCTCCAGTTCTCTGGGCATTAGAAGGTTTTCACAATTAATGTGAGAGTCCCTGCAATCTCATCCTTTGCCTCCCTCAGCAGCCTGCTATACATCTTATCTCCACACTTTGAAGCCTACTGAAACCATTATTTCCCCTTGCTCGAGGTGAACATTACCTGGGTACTTGTAATGCGCGAATGCTATATTCAGCGCAGAATTTCCAGCCCGTGACATTCCCTTGCAACCGCGGTATATGGTCGGTCCGGATCAGTTCCTGGTCAACGGTTCCTTCGGATGTTCCTACTGCCATCAATGAATATGAAATTGAGCCCGAGGAGCAAATTAGACGGAGAGGAAAATGCAGATGTTTCAGTAATGCAAACATAACACCCGAGTTACATATACTTGTTGAGAAACTGAGGACGTTCTGACAAAACTTTAAGCATTATTAAACATTTATTGCTGAGAATTGATGTTTATTGAGCGTCGGATAACAGGTTTAAAACCACTAATCAAACGTTTTCCTGGAAGTTCTAACTTTATTTCAGATTGCCAGATTCGTTTTCTTGCAGTGAATTAAACTTGAAAGGTCTGCACCGGACCACACCGCTGACCTCTTCACTCCACAATCCCCGCAGGGCGCATTAACTCATCGAGAGCCGTTTGGTGGGCTGGGCTGCGCTATTTAAATAGCACAGTCCGCCCCCTGCATCCGGCCTTGTCTCCTCGTCGGATTGGTGGCATCCGAATGGACCAATCACAATGATTCTATTTGAAAAAAAGAGGAGAGAAACGATAACGTTCACACTAACGGGCAGTAAATGTGCCCGGTGCCCGGTAGCAGTAGCAGCAGCTCCCTCCTCTCTGCCTCCAGCTGATCGCTACATTTCCAATGATGCGAGCGGAGCAAACCGATACAGTCCGCTGACGTCAGACAAACCCGTCACCCGGGCAACGCATTCTAGAGGCGCGGGCTGCGCCAATCAGAGTGGGCGGAATGTGGAACGGCAGCGAATGAGCGCGCAGCGGCGGGGAGTTTAAACCTGAAGCCGGCTGGTGGTGAGCTACAGTCTGCGGCGAGTACTCAGGAGGTCAGCATGGCTCTCCGGATGGCAAAGGTGCGGCTTGTTATTGGCTTTCAAACCCTCGTTTCTTCCTCTCGTAAGCTTCTCAAATAAGAGCAGCCAGGCGTTTAACTGAATTATGTTTTTTTTAAGGCTAGACCTTTTTTTAAAAAAAGTTCGGTGATTAAAATCTGCAGTAAAATCAAATGCTGTTTTTATTCATTATTTAAAATCTCTGCATTTTTAAACTACCGTTCGAATGAAAGCAAATCCTGCAGCAATGACTAACACGGTTGTGATAGTCTAATGTGCAAGTATTGCTTATGGTAACGTCAATTTACTCCTGTTGGCTTTTTTTTTTAATCCGTAAAACAGACGGAACCGAAGCCCAAAAACTCGAAACGTTTAGTTATCTTTTAACTTCTGGTCTGAAGTTGGTGTATAACTGTGTTTTGGTTTAAATATTTCGCTCTCCTGTAATGGGTGATGCTTTGTGTGGGGAGGAGTCGTGCAACAAAATTCAGTGGAATTTTCTGTGGTTTCCTAACAGGAAAAAGTCAACTTTCTATCTCTAATATATGCGGTCGAACCCACGTAGGATCCCTGTTCACATGTTGCCACGTTCTGTAAATACGCGACTGCCTTCTAACTCAATACTGAGATGAAAGAAAACAGTCTGTTTAATTAAAAGGCGGAGCTGCCAGATTACATGCTTCGGTAACGTTACAAAGTCCTGCTGTTAGGTGCTATTCAGTATCGGGCACAAAAATCACTTTAATAAACAAAGTCAAACGTCAAATAACAACAGTGTCGTGTGGAATTTCTTTCCCCTCACTGACTCCCTTTTGGTTTGGAGTGGAAGGTTTTGTCAGGTTTCTGGACGGGAAATGCATCCTTGCCCAGTTTTATCCATCTGAGACACCATTCCGGAAACTGCTTTGGTACGGTAGGAGAGAAAGGAAAAGCCAAGTATGGGTTTGGTATCCAAACTTTCTAATATCGGTTACTAGAAAACGCTCCTGAATTTGCCCCAGTACAGTAGGTGACTGAAGTGGTACTTGACTGAGACCTGACTAATGTTTACACAACATAACCAACAATTCGGAGAGGAACTTTGTCTTTGAACTTTATTTGCTCAGCTTTCACTGGGATTTTTGTGGGTGTTGCATTGAGCATATCATCTCAATCACTGTTGGACTATCCTGTGCTACACACCTATAAATCCATCAGACTGCACACTACAATCTGGTATACTATCCATTTGAGTTTGGATGGATAGAAAATTAGTTAACTGCTGACTTGGGAAAAGTAGAATGGAACACCACACTCGTGTGAATAGAGGTGAAATGCCTCCTGTGCTATTGCGGCAGTGTACAGTTTAGTGTGGTTCTTTGTCATTCTGTATTAATAGTCTCTTGAATTATTTTTACAGGCTAATTATGTTGGCAGAGACAATGTTGAGCCAAAAATCATTTCAGGAAAAGCTGGAACAAAGCTTGGCTTGAGACCTAGAACTGCTTTGGTGGACATAGGCAACAAGGCACAAGGAACTAAACTCCCAGTGAAAAAGGTATGTTGTGCATTGAGATTACCTGTCTCCTTACTGGGCTTCAATTCCTAGTAGCTGTGTTTATTTGATTTTACTGTTACTATTTTCACTTCTATCCCATTCATTTGCCAGTGTTGTCAGTCTCTAAGATGCTACCATGAAACATGTCTTTTCCCCTCTATGGCATTCCATAGGGAACACTTTTTCTCTTCCCCCCCCCCACTCAACACCCTTGTCTGTTCCTCAATCATGCCATCCCTCTCAACTCAAGGTGGTGCTTTTTCTCTTGCCTTGTCTGCAATGCCCAAAACACCTTCCAGATGAAGACATTTTATTTCCAACTTGGTTATTTTTGTTTGCTACTTGCAATGCAGTCTTGTCTGTGGTGACACTAGATGTATTCCTCTGCACAGTATACATGTGCAAACCTGAGGGTGTCTGTTCTCATGGTGTTTCTAAAATTCAGACCTTTGTTGAAAGGACTACCAGATGTCCTTTCAGCTTTCTCTCCAGATACTGAAAAACCTGCTTAACTCTTCCACCAACTTATTTTTGGTGGCTCCCAAGCACTGAGGATGTCACCTAGACAGGGGACGAAACGTCTGCAACACAAATTCCCAGCTCTGAACAGAACCACAACAATGAGCACCTGTGCTACAAACCTTCTCTCAAACTTCCAGCATCTGGATTTCCTAAGATTCTAATAGGTTTTATTAGTTTTGAATGTTATGTTCCTAAAGATAGTTAACTACTGCATGACCATTTAGTAAAACCTCAACACTGGCAAAGCCCAGCAGCTTAAGAAGAATGGGGTCATGTTTTGAGTCTGGTGACCCTTCATCAGAAGTGATGGTAACTAGGAAAATGTTGGTTTTATATGCCGAAGGTTAGGTGTAAATGATAGGTGATAGAGTCCAGAGGGGAAAAGAACAATTGGATAGACAGTTGATAACAAGCTCCTGTTAGGAATGGCTGTTAATGGAGACGTAGTGACTAACAATAGGTAGTGTGTCATGGCAGACTGTGATAACATCACCTGGTGTGTGGGGTTGATGCTAGGACATGCATTCAGGCCCTAAAATTATTGAACAGTGTGGCGGCCTGCAGAGTTCCCAAGCAGAAAGGTGTTCTCCCAGCTTGTGCTGGAATGCTGCAGTGACCCTGAAACGGATGTTGAGCAGGGAACAGGGTGGTGTTAAAATGGCAGTCAACTGAAAGTGTAGGCTGGGTGATTGCTTTGCAGAACATCACCCAGCCTACACTTGTCTTCCCCAGTGCAGAGGAAACCATCATGAGCAGCAAATGTAGACTTGATTGTGTCAAGTCCAGGTAAAATGCTGCTCAACATTGTCTCTGCCAATACCGGTATGTTTGGGGTTGTGGATACTGAGGAAGTAAATGGGAAGGTCTTTACCCTTTTTTTTTTTTAGTGGTTATAGGGGAAGGGGCTGTGTGGAGGTGGTGTTGGAGTGGAACAGTGACCTAGTGGGAATAATCCCTGCAGAAGGTGAACAGGGGTGGGGAATATTTCTGGTGGCAGAAATAGCAGCTTAAGATCTTCTGGGTGTGGAGGTTGGTGGGATAGTGGGCAAGGAGGGAAGCCTTATACTGTAGTTGTGGGAGGGAAGAGAAGGGGGTAGGGCCCTCAACTGGACACAACCCATCAATAACAGTGCTGTGAAGTCTTTGAGGAAGAAGGTGGATATTTGAGCTTCCCTTGTTGAAGTTGGACTTATTGGAAAGATGTAACAGGAACTGAATGGAATGGAGCCTTGACAGGAATTCACACAATCTAATCCGCTTTCGCTGCTCAGTGTGGTCCCCTCTGTATTAGGGGAAATGAGGCATAGACTGGATGACTGCGTCACGAATACCTATTTTGTGCCCACAAAAATGACCAAGCTTCCAACTGCCTGCTACTCCAACACGACTCTGTTCCCTGGCCAACATCTGTCTCAGGTTTGCTGCAGTGTTCCAGCAAACTTTCTGCTTGGGGACCCTGTAAGACTCAGACTCTGTTCTTTTGGAGCCTGAACTCTCCCATGTCTTAACCCCCCTACCCTACACACCAGGCCTTTTTACCCCACAATCATCTGTCATTATGCACTAGCTATTGTTCATTAACAGACTCCATTAACAGCTAATCACCCTCCTAGCCAGATCGTTATCAACTCCTCTGTCCAACTGTTCTCTCTGGGCTCTATCCCCACCTATCACTTACTCCTATCTTCATTTCGACCAACATTTTCCTAGCATCTTCAGTTCTGAGAAAGGGTCACTAGACCTGAAACACTTTTTTTTCCCTCATCGATACTGCCAGTCCCACTGAGTTCCTGGCAACTTCTGCTTTTATTCCTTGAATTTTTTTCAAGCATCCATCCATGGTTATTACAACCTTTTAAAACTAATCTTATCTTGTTCAATCCTCAAGGGAACAATAAGTGTTAGCATGAAATAACACCTGATTTTTGAATTCTGCAGGGGAAAAGTACAGTGGCCCCAAAGGTTGAACCAGTGAAGAAGCTCATCAAACCAGTAGTTCCACCAACTGAGAAGCAAAATGAAGACCTACCAAAGGTAACTTCCTGCAGCCTGATGAAGAGCTTTTGCCTGGAATGTTGGTTTTTGCTTGTTTTTTACCTCCTGCTTGGATTCTGCCTGACCTGTGCTTTTCCAGTACCGCTCTGATCTCTAGCATCTTTTGCCTTCCTGCAGCCTGAGTCAGCCATAGAATGGGAGATTAGGTCAAAGCATTAGTGTGTAAGGCACTTAATTGTGGCAGGGAATAAGGCTGCATCCTTTGTCAGCATTCTCTAAGCTATGCTAGTGGTTTTTTGCCTATCTTCCAAGCTTCCATTCTAGTGGATCAAATATATGTATGTCCCAAGATAAGAAATAATGCTGTTCCTAGAGTAACTCCATGAATAACCAGTGGTTATTTGCTGTTGTCCGTAATGGGGATCTTCTATTTGAATTTAATAACTTCACTGAAGTGTGCAAATGTACTTTCACCAAAAGAACCAGTTCTTGGTTCAGCTTGAGCTTTGCATGTAAATCATTGCTGGAATAAGCTTGTACAATTAGCTTTCAAACTGCTGACCAAGTCCCTTCAGAACAGCAGGAGTAGACCATGTGGTCAGTCAAGATTGGTCTCCATTCAATACTATTATGGCTGATCTTGGTTTTTAATTTTGAGTCTGATGTACAGCATGGAAACCGACCCTTTGGTCCAACCCGTCCATGCCGAACCGATATCCCAACCCAATCTAGTCCCACTTGCCAGCATCTGGTCCATATCCCTCCAAACCCTTCCTATTCATACCTATCCAGATGCCTTTTTAATGCTGCAATTGTACTAGCCTCCACCACTTCCTCTGGCAGTTCATTCTATGCATGTACCATTCTCCATTTTAAAAAAAAAAAAAGTTGTCCCATAGGTCTCTCATCCTAAACTTATGCCCTCTAGTTCCAGACTCTCCCACCCTCTAAGAGTTGTTTGTTTATCCTATCCATGCCCCTCATAATTTTGTAAACCACCATAAGGTCACCCCTCAGCCTCTGCTCCAGGAAAAACAGACCCAGCCTGTTCAGCCTCTCCCTATAGCTCAAATCCACCAACTCTGGCAACGTCCTTATAAGTCCTTTTCTGAACCCTTTCAAGTTTCATTTTTGATCAACTTTAGTTGCCTGCTGTCCATATCCCTCTACCTTCCCAGGCCAAAATGTGTACATCCTGCACACTGAAGTCAACCATGAAGAATCTACAACCTTCTAGGATGTAGCATTTAAAGACTTTTAACCCCTGAGGTGAAGAAATTTGTCATCTGGGTTCAAATGATCCATTCTTCCTTCTGACACAACTCTTCCAAATTCTTGACTAGCTGAGCAAACCTGTCCATTAAATCTTTGTCTGCATTTTAAGACAATACAAAAAATGTGGTAAAAGGTGTCCATTCTTTAGCTGATTTAGTTTACACTAAATACTATTTTTCTCTAATTTAGCATGGCATTGAGTAGTAAATTGAAAGATGTTGCTGATCTAATCTATTGTCTCTCGTCTGCCATTAACAAACTGTAGTTTCTCCTATTGACTTTTATTGCTAGTAATACTTCAGTGTTGGTATGGCTAGAATATCTGGAATATTGCTAATAATACACTAATTTTAGATGTGAAATTTTTTTGTAACTATGCCAACCCTTTTCAGTTACAGGTACCAGCATCACCATCCCAGATGGAAACTTCAGGCTGTATACCTGAAGACTTGTGCCAGGCATTTTCAGATGTGTTGCTTCCTGTTAAAGATGTTGATGCAGATGATGGTGATAATCCCATGCTATGCAGTGAATATGTTAAAGATATCTACAAATACCTGAGACAGCTGGAGGTCAGATTTTAACTTACCTGACATGTCTGCTTGAATGCTAGCCTCATCTTCCACCTTCCACAAACCTGTCCTCGAAGTCTGACCATCTTCAGTGCTGTTCACCTTTTTTTTTTAATTCGTTAAATTGGATTTCTCAGTGTGGAAACAGACCCTTCAGCCTAACAAGTCCACACTGACCTATTCCCATACATTGACCTAACACTATGGGCAACTTAGCATGGCCAATTCACCTAACCTGCACATCTTTGGATCGTGGGAGGTCTTGATGCACTAAACTACATAAATCTTTGGGAATAGTTTCAATTCTTTTTTTTTTAAAATGGCCACTCCCTCAATCCTTTTTACTTCTCAAATACTTCACTCCTCCAGAATCTCCACCCCTTACTCACTCACATTTAATCTTCAGTAGTGGCTGCCCTTAGCTGATATCTCTTTTCCTTCTAATCTCCTTTACCATGCTATCAAAGCTTCTCCCAATGATTCTGTGGAAAACTTTTTTTTTTTTCGCAGTATCAAACTTGTGCCCACTCATTGACCATCTTGAATGATAGATCTTTAGCTGACATCAATGGAGTATGAAACTGAATCTACTGGAATTGTAAATCAACTTCATTCTAGTGTAGTTTTTGGCTGGGTGAGGAAATAAGACTGTCTGCAAATGTCCTGAAAGTAACAAACTTCATTCCCTCCTTTGACTGACTTGTTAAAGTCTATGGGGGGAACAACCACCTGGATTCTTGCTATCCTAGCACTGCGTGGCTAAGCTATGTAATTCATTCTAGGTGGCTTTCCTTTTTGAATAAAGGCCACTAGACTTGAAGTTATTTTCTCTGTTGAATGAAGTGGCTAGCTCTTATTTTGAGGGCTGTTAAGAATTGGCCATGTTGGGGGTCTGAAGTTCCATGTAGGTCCCACAAGTGGTGGGTGTTGGCTTTCCTAAAGCATATCTAAGTCAGATTTCTGATCCATTAGTCAATTTATTTAGTGGTCACCACCATTTCTAAATTGCACTAGCTAACAAATGGGATTTGAATCTATGCCAGGGCCTTTTTGGATTCTTAAAATGAGTTCTGCAGATGCTGGACAGTCAAAAGGTGGACATGGGAAAAGCACACTGACTCTCCTGATCCTGCAGGAACAACGTTTCAGGCAAAGCCCTCTTTTCAGCCCTTATGCCTGAAATGCCTACACCTCCCCCCCCCCCCCCCCCCCCCCCCCCGGCTCCTTTGGTGCCTGACCCGTTTTTCCAGTGTCACACTTGCATTCTTAAGTCAAGTGACATCTCCACTCTAACATCTTGTGGAACTTTAGCACAATAAGAAATGCATGCTTCCAGGATAGCTGAGGAAGATTTCTGACTGATCAGTGGCTTACTAAACAACCAAGTTTTACGCTACAGCGCTGCTTTTAGCAGTAATAAAATTTAATGCTAGATTTATCTTCCTGAAGGTGGAGCAGTCAGTGAGGCCAAGGTACCTGGAGGGAAGGGAGATAACTGGCAATATGCGTGCTATCCTTATAGACTGGCTTGTGCAAGTTCAGAGGAAATTTCAGCTACTCCAAGAAACACTATACATGACTGTCTCCATAATTGATCGATTTCTTCAGGTAAGAACACTTTCTTTTTCACTGACCTTACGTGAAGTCATAATTGGATAGTGGCTCTTCTACACAACAGGAAAGGAGTCTGTTTAAATCAATGAGTCAACTTAGTGTTTAAATGGTTCATGGACTGAAGTTGTATATGTAATCTCCCTGTTAAATGGTGTATATTGACAAACAAAATTTAATGTAGAAAAGTCCAAAGCAATACATGTAGGTCGGAAGAACGAGAGGAGGCAATTTAAAATTCAAGGTACAATGAGTATGTAGGAAGAGGGAGACATAGCAGTACGTTAGCACAAAATTAGTAAAGGTGATAGGGTATGTTCAGCCAACAGTTTAAAAGGCACACTGGATGTGGGCTTTATACAACTGCTGCCTCACAGCACCAGAGGCCCGGGTTCAATTCCTGCCTCAGGCGACTGACTGTGTGGAGTTTGCACATTCTCCCCGTGTCTGCGTGGGTTTCCTCCGGGTGCTCTGGTTTCCTCCCACAGTCCAAAGATGTGCAGGTCAGGTGAATTGGCCATGCTAAATTGCCCGTAGTGTTAGGTAAGGGGTAAATGTAGGGGTATGGGTGGGTTGCGCTTCGGCGGGTCGGTGTGGACTTGTTGGGCCGAAGGGCCTGTTTCCACACTGTAAGTAATCTATTCCCAGGTCAGGATGGTAAGTGCTGCAGAAGGGACAGTGTGCGGTTGTTGTGTACATGCTGCCTTTTGCCCTTTGGAGTTGTTTGTTTTAAGTTGCTAATTATGGACTATTTTGTAGATGGTATACACTGCTAGAAATGAGCAGTGATGGAGTGAATATCTGAACATGGTGCCAATGAAGTGAATTGTTTTGTTCTTGGTGTCAAGTTCATGGCATTGGCGTTGCTTGCATCCAGGCAGACTGAGTATGCCATCACTACCACCTTTGTAGATGAACAGGCTTTGGGAAGTTAGTGCTGCAGGATTCCTAGATACATTGAAACAGTTTTTAATATGGGGTCTACAAGATCAAGGGTGAAGAATGGGCCAGATATTGTGCTTGTTGGATTCTAATGTTGTAACTTTTTCAGGATAATCCTGTAACCAAGAGCAATCTACAACTTGTTGGTGTGACAGCAATGTTAATAGCATCTAAATATGAAGAAATGTATCCACCAGAAATTGGGGACTTTGTCTATGTCACAGACAACACTTACACTACAGCTGCAATACGGGAGATGGAGCGGAAGATACTTAAGAAGCTTAACTTTTCTCTTGGTCGACCTCTTCCTCTGCACTTTCTGAGGAGATCTTCAAAAGTTGCAGAAGTAAGTCCTAATTTTTAGTTTTGCTAGCAAAGATTTGAGTTTTATTTAGTCAGATGTACAGCATGGAAACGGACCCTTTGGTCTAACCCATCCATGCTGACCAGATATCACAACCCAATCTATCCCACCTGCCAGCACCTGGCCCATATCCCTCCAAATCCTTCCTATTCATATACCCATCCAAATGCCTCTTAAATGTTGCATTTGTACCAGCCTCCACCACATCCTCCAGCAGCTCATTCCATATACTTACCACCCTGGGGTCTCTCTATATCTTCCCCTCTCACCCTAAACCTATGCCCTCTAGTTCTGGAATTCCCCACCCCAGGGAAAAGACTTTGTCTATTTACCTTATCCATGCCCCTCAATCTTGTAAACCTCTAAGGTCCCCCCTCAGCCTCTGAAGCTCCAAGGAAAACAGCCTCAGCCTGTTCAGCCCCTCCCTATATCTCAAATCCTCCAACCCTGGTAACATCCTTGTAAATGTTTTCTGAACCCTTTAAGTTTCACAACGTCCTTCTGATCAGGAGACCAGAATTGCATGCAATATTCCAACAGTGGCCTAACCAATGTCCTGTACAGATTAGATTACTTAGTGTGGAAACAGGCCCTTCGGCCCAACAAGTCCACACTGACCCGCCAAAGCGCAACCCACCATATCCCTAGGTATTGCCCCTTACCTAACACTACTGCCAATTTAGCATGGCCAATTCACCTGACCTGCACATCTTTGGACTGTGGGAGGAAACCGGAGCACCCGGAGGAAACCCACACAGACACGGAGAACGTGCAAACTCCACACAGTCAGTCGCCTGAGGTGGGAATTGAACCCGGGTCTCTGGTGCTGTGAGGCAGCAGTGCTAACCACTGCCACCGTGCTGCCCATGTACAGTCACATGATCTCCCAACTCCAGCACTCCATACTCTTTCCAATAAAGGAAAGCATACCAAACACTATCTACCTGTGACTCTACTTTCAAGGAGCTATGAACCTGCACTCCAAGGTCTTTGTTCAACACTCCCTAGGACCTTGCCATTTAAGTATAAATCCTGCTAAGAATTTGCTTTCCCAAAATGCAGCACCTCTCATCTATCTGAATTAAACTCCATCTGCCACTTCTCAGCCCTTGGCCCATCTGGTCAAAGAATTACTTTGATTATTGTTTTGTGGCTTGCATAGAGCTGCCTGGTAGATTTAAGCTTTGGCATTGGACAGCTAATGTTGTAATGACATGTAAAGTACAGGGTTGGCCATGAGCCCCTCTGAAATATCTACCATATCCTTCTAATTGGAGAATCTAATGTTGGCACTTTAAGGATCTGAGATTTCAGATAATATACAATGTGATTCAGCACTCCTACCTCCATTAGGTCACTCGTTCAAATCTCCCATTATAAGGATTTAGCACTTTGCTATAATCAGAAGTTCTGTCCTAGTCAAAGTTCAGTCCAAACTGCTGTTGGATTGCTGATCTCATAACTCAGTCATGGTCTTATTAAGAATGTAATATCTGAATTTTAGTGAAGCACTTACTCGATGCCCTTTAGGGAAGGGCACTTGTTTACTGGTCCGGCCTACATGTGCCTCCAGGCCCACAGCAATGTGACTCAATTGCCACTTTGGCAATAAATGCTAGCCTACACAAAGACTGTTTCATCCCATGAATCATTTTATTTAAAAATGTACAGCATCTAGTTAAAGGAGGAATCCTATGCTCCTGAAGTAGTATAAATTGGAAAAGATTCTACACTCAACCAAGCTTATGCTTTTGTAAGTTAGTTGAGGGTAAATTTCATACCAATTAAGTATTAAAGCACTCTGTCTTAAAGATTTATAACTTCATCTGGTTGCTTTTTTTTACTGTGCTGATCTTAGGTAAGCTCTGAACACCATACTCTGGCTAAATATCTGATGGAACTGACTATCATTGACTATGAGATGATCCATTATCTTCCATCTCAGATTGCTGCTGCGGCTTTTTGTCTTGCTCAGAAAGTCTTGAATAGTGGAGAATGGGTGAGTAGTCTCTAGACCACAATATAATTTAGGCCATCAGCCCATCAAGTCTGCTCTGCTATTTGATCATGGCTGATTCTCAACCCCATTCTCTTGTCTTATCGAACACTTGATCCCTGTACTAATCAAGAAACTGTCAAACATTCTTAATGACTTGCATTCCATAGATTCACTACCTTCTGGCTGAAGATATTCCTCCTTGTCTCAGTTTGGAGTTCCAGGACTCCTGGTCTGAGTGGAAACATCTCGATGTCTGCTCTATGCAGGTCTCTTGGTATTCTGTTTTTATTCAGATTTGACATTCATCAATTTAGTACAGACCTGGTCCTTGGCCCCCTCATGACAAGCCCTTCATCCTGGGATCATTGTTCTTGTAAACCTCCTCTGGAGCCCCTCCAAGGTCAGCACACCCTTAGATGTGGGACCCAAAATTGCTGTCAATGTTCCAAATGCAGCCTGACCAGAGCCTTATGCAGACTCAGTATGTTCATGTTCTGCACTCCAGATCCCTCAAAAGGAACACTAACATGCATTTGCCTTCCTAACTGTCAACTGTACCTGCATATAACCTTTGAGAATTCTGAACTATGACTCAGTCGCTTTAGCAGTGCTTCAGATTTCCAAAACATTTTCTCCTTTACGGTCTGCACCATCACCTCCCACATCGTGCATAACCTCATGCGTTTCCACATAGTCCTCCGTCCATCACCTCCGTTTCTCTTTGGTGTGTGTGCGTGTGCGTGCGTGTGTCCAACCTATCTATCATTCAACCGCCGACCATTGTGACCCCATCCTCGTTATTATAGATCCTTCATCCTACCCATGACCTTGAGGTAAGGCTAACCCCAATTGCATCTTCTGCCACCCTTTTGTAAACAGGACATTGCATTAGCCATTTCCCAGTCATCTTGGACCTTCCCCGACTCCAGTTATCTCTAAGATTGTAGAGGCATTGGTAACAATCTCCTTCAGAACTTTGGGGTGTACTCCATCTGGTCCAGTGATAGTGTATCCACCTTTTTACTACTTCAGCATCTTCTGTGATGGCCAGTACACTTACCTGTTACCTGACTCTCCTAAAGTTCTGGCATGTCGCTGGTATCTTTCACCAGGAGAACTGAAGCCAGTAGCTAATCAGTTCTTCCACTTGTGTTCCTCTTGCTACTGCGGCCTTCAAGCAGTCTAATCTTTACTTTTGCCTGCAAGGCAAAAACTAGCCTCATCCCCGTGCCCCCCCGCCCCCCCAAGACAATTTTAAAGTGCAATAAAAGCTTCCAACTAACTTTTTTTTAACATTGAAAGCATAAAATAAAAGTACACAGTTAGCATTGTTAGTAATGCTTGCCTTGTCATCTACTTGGGATGAATTTCTGCTGTCCCTCACAACTACCCCAGTAGCATCTGCCATTGTTGTTCCACCATCTTCCTGGCTAGGTGCTCGATTCCAACTAACTTGACAGCTCCTTCCTTTTGTAGTCACCTTTTTTTAAAATCCACTTAATATCAACACATTCAAAGAGTGAGCTCTAGTTATATAACGAACCCCTAGGGGTGTGTTCACTTTGGCTCTCTAATAAAGTCTGCCTCATTACACATCACCACCAAATCCAGGATTACCTATGCCCTACAGGGCTCTGCACTGAGCATAGATGTTCCACGAATTCTTTGTTTTGCTACCAACCTTCTTCCAGTCCACCCATATATTTGAGTCTCCCATGATTATTGTAGCTGTGCCTTGCATGCCTCTACTTTCTCCTACTTTTGGCTTCTCCCACCCTCCCATTCCTAACTATGACTAGGAGGCCAATATATAACTCATCAGTCTTTTATCCTCCCCTCCACCCATATTTTCCCTTCTGACTCTATATTGTTTGCTATTAACTTGAACAAACCCAGGCTTTGCATCTGTCATCACCTTTCTTTTCCTACATGATGGTTCCTCCCTCCATCCCCCTTGTTATGCCCTTGTTATGCTCCAGTCCCAGCATAATTCAGGTGACATTCACCCCACTAGAACCATAATGTCTGCCAGACTTCAGCTGAAAGACTATTTCTTGCGCTCTCATTCATCAAGCCCTAAATATGTCGTCGTTCTTGCAGTCATTTCTCCTGCAGCGCTACATGTCTTATAAAGAAGAGGATCTGATTCCTGTGATGGAACACATTGCTAAGAATGTTGTGAAAGTCAATCAAGGTCTCACCAAACATGTGGTAAGTGTATATTCCAACTGTACACTGCTTCCTGTCACTGCCTGAAAAGGCAAATGTGCAAGTTGTTTTTGAAATCCAAAAATTGAAGTTGGTAATTTCTCAAACTTCACTAAACTGTGAAACCATAGTGTGGTGAATAAGGTTTGACTCTTGCAGATGGTATCATGGTGCTTGGTTATTAAAGACCACTTACTTTAATGAAAACCTTTTTACAAAGTGGCTTTTGTGCTCCAGTTTAACAAATGTTATAAACTAGTATCTAATTCCTTCTCCGATGCCCATCTTGGAGAAATCGCTTCTATCTCCTAATGGCCACTTATAAAATTATCCTTGGACTCCGTGACACATTTTTTTTTTTTTCCCAACCAACTAACTTGGCTAGTATGGTTCTCTTGAGATTTAATGGCCTTCTGAAATTAACAAAATACTTGATTTCTCCTGAACTAAAATTTAAGTTTTTTTTTTTTGGCGATGTGAATGCTCTGTGCATTCACGAGTCCAGCTCAGCTGACTGAATTACTTCCCTTTCTTGTCCAATGTTCCAAATGATTTTCTACCCTTCTAAGGTTTTCAATTGAAACTATAGCTGTCTATGTATCCTACATCCAGCAGACTAGGACAACCTGGTTATAGTGCAAGCCATTTTAGCCTATAGTAATTTTGCAAAATCCAATCTCTTCCCCTCTGTCTTCCTCCCCCTTTCTTCATCCTCCCCCCCCCCCCCCCCCCCCCCCCCCCCCACCTCCCCTTCTTCTCCCTCTAACTTTACTATTACCAAGGTAACTGGATAAGTAAGGCTGTTCTCATATCTATCATGCTGTATTCCTCTTTTCTGAATCATTTGAATCTTTTCTAGACACCTGTCGCCACCATCCTTTTGATGCTATACAATAGTAAACTATATATAGAGCCATTATGTAGTATGGAGTCCAGATTTGCCATGCTGTGATCTAGTACTTGCTTTAATTAGTCAAATTTTAGACTTGCAATATAGCCTTGTTGCACTACTTAAACTGATGTCTAGGACCACTAGAGGCAGGTTTAGATTGAAGGCTTCTTTCCAGTGCCAATATTTCAATTTTGACACTTTCACCAGCAGTAGACAGCAATAGTGGATTAATGTGGCCTATTGTCCAAACCTAGTTATAAACACAGTGCACCTCCTTGTTTCAATGAGGATTTATGCTTCCACCCCACCCTGCCAAGTGAAGCGTTCAATACCATTCCTTTCTGTAAGGGCATTCAATCTTACTGTTGATTCAGGGAAACGAATCATTTCAGAAGCAAAATATTGTAGAAAGTTGAATATCCAGATCTGGTATTAGTTAAGTCAGACTTTGTTCCTGTTCACCCCTTCATCTAGGCCCCTATAAATTTTTACACTTAAAGGGAGGTGATGGAGTTCAAAAGTAATAACCCCAACAAAGCCAATCTTTTTACTAAGCTTCTCCATGCCTGGCAACCAACTTCCTGTCACAGCTCACTTAATCACCCACCTTGACCAGAACTGCTTAAACTGTGGCCTAACTAGCACTTTTTTTTTTAGATCAAGCATAAATTAGCCACTCTTAACTCTGGCTAATGAGCCTTAGCCCTTTTTCCTCCACTTACTCAGCCACCTCTTGAGGATCTACAGCATGCATCCCCCAAGTCATTCATTCTTCCTGTTTTCAGTACCCCATCATTACTGTGTTTGCTGACCCTTAATACACTGCCTCACTTCTCTACATCGAATTGCATTTGTCATTAATTTTCTACTATGTAGCCATATCATGTCCCTCTTGCACTACACTAAATCATAGTGCCACAATTATCGCCACCTTGATTCTTGCCCCACTGTCTATTTCTAGATCCCTTTTTTCTTTCTGACCAATCTGTCTTTGAACCTCTTTTGAGTCAAAGCCTTGCTAGACTTATTGGCCGATAATGGAATTGGATTTTCTAGAGTGCTGTGGCTTTGACTGGTATTATTGACCTGGAACAAACTGATATCGTACTGGAAGAAGCTATTTATCAAGTGGTTGTGAAACTGACCATTAAAATGGAAACTTTCTCTGCAAATATGGTTCCAATATTATGGGTTAATACCATTTTGGCTCTAACTTTATATTTGCTTTCTCTTTTAGACTGTTAAGAATAAATATGCCAGTGGTAAACAAATGAAGATCAGCACTCTTCCACAGCTCAAGTCTGATGTGATACTCAACCTTTCAAAGCATTTAATCTTCCAGAAATAACTTTTCTGAAAGTTTCTTCCTTGTAGAGTGATACTTGTCAGCACCATGTGCTACTGTAAATAACTGTAATTATCTGTTTTATCTACTGACTTTCTTTACTAATAAAATTGATTTTTAAAATTTCAGTTGCTGTCTAATATGGGTGTTAATTCACTAGTTAAAATATTGAGGTCTTGATCTCAATAAATCCATTTTGAGAACTGAACTCCAAATTTGGTTTGGCTTTTTCTGTTTATCAAAGTCTCAATCCTTGTGGTTACTTTCTTAAAAGCTGGTCTGAAATCCCATTTGTTTTCAATGATTAAACTACTATCTTTGAATCTAGTTCAGCATCTCCACATTTCTTTGAGAAACCAATCTCAATCTAATGACTTAATTTTTTTTGGTTTAAATGGTTTGCCCTGGAAAGAATTTTTCTGGCTTTCGACCTTTTACTTTCCAGAGCAAACAGTTGATCTAAATTAACCAGGCCAGTATTTATCATTGGACTATTAATCCAGAGCCCCAGTTAACGTTCTGGGGGGCCAGTTCAAATTCCACTATGGCAGATAGTTGACCTTGAATTCAATTTGAGGGGGTGGGTGGGAGACGAGTCTGATCATACCATGGGCAGCACAGTGGTTAGCACTGCCTCAGCGCCAGAGACCTGAGTTCAATTCCTGCCTCACGCAACTGTCTGTGTGGAGTTTGCACATTCTCACCATGTGTTGGTTTCCTCCAGGTGCTCAGGTTTCCTCTGCAGGTTAGGTGAATTGGCCATGCTAAATTGCCAGTAGTGTTAGGTGAAGGGGTACATGTAGGGGAATGGGTCTAGGTGGGTTGTGCTTCGGTGTGGACTTGGGCCAAAGAGCCTGTTTCCACACTAAGTAATTATGGATGGTCTTGTGGTGCAGTGGTAGTATTCCTACTCCTGGACTTGAGGCACCCTGGTTCAAGTCCCACCTGCTTCAGAAATGCATAAATATCTGAACAGGTTGATTTAGAAAATACCTCTACATTCCCTTTGTGCCTCAAGCCCCCTTATCTTTTAGCCTAGTGGTAGTGTCCCTGCATTTGAGCCAGGAGACCTAGGGTCCTACCTGCTCTGTACCTTAACAGGGTTTGTGGTTTTTAAGCAATTTTCCCTCTGGCCTTGGGTTTCAGGAAGTGATTTAGTTAAGTAACCCTTATCTACCAAACTCCCAGGCAATAAACAATTTGCTTGTTCAGAATCTTTTCCCTACACTAACAACTCAATAGTTTAGTGTTGCCATTTTCAAAGTATCCTCTCCTTTTTGGATCAGGAGAGCAAAACTAAATGTAATGCTCCAGGTTAGGGCCTTCTCCAGGTTCTTTACAATCAAGGCATCTTTACTTTTTTTTTTAAGACCAGCAACTACTTGTGGCACCTGTACACTAACTTGTTAGTACATGAACAGTACACCCAGGTCCCCTCAGCATTTATCATTCTTGGTCCTAGTCTACTAAAATACTTTTTTTTTTCCTACTTTTTAAACACAATTCTGACTGCAATGTTTATAAACATGGCAATGATGCATCTAGTCTGCAGGAGTTTCCAACTCGTGTTGGAATGGTAATGTCCTTATCCTATGTCAAATAGTCACTGGTCTAGAAGATACTGCTGAAATCTTGTCAATTGTGGAGGGAAGTGAATCTTTTCAGGATGGTTTCAAATAGAACTTAAAATTAATAATCAAATTGACATTTTGATTTGCTGGAATAAACTTAGCTTGCTACTTTTAATGAGCTATTGTATATCTTGGCTACAATTTTTTTAAAATAGTCTGGTGGACCTGAGCTAATCTAAGGATTTTCCTCTAGTTAGGGATACTAATATATTCCAGCAGTTTTAGCCTCTAATGTGAGTATCGGATCACTAGGGCACTCTACTACTTTCAAATTGACTAAAGAATAGTGGTGGTCATCCTTTTTTTAATTAGTAAAAGGAGTTAAGCTGTTTTGTGAAATTTCAAGGCATAGTTGGATTGTGATTCTTAAACTGGTCCAGAATGCTTTTCCTGGTATACTTTTGAGGTTGTTTCTTGTATGCACATAATGTGTTAACTACAGGTACTATATAGATGCTGAAAATCAAATTTAAAAAGAGAATGCTAAGGAAATTGCAACAGCTGAAGTGAGAATGTTAATGTTTCAAAGCTGATATGATTCCTTCAAGACTCTTACTGGACAAAGTGTTAACTGTTTCTATGCATTCATTACATGGTGCTAAAGGCACGCTTGATCATATAATGCAAAATCTGGTGTGACAGCTGAACCCAAGTGAATATTTATTGTACACTGTTAGATTTGTCAGAACAATGGGTTCAAGGTAATGCAATTAAATCCAAAATACCAGTTGGTATGGATGTAATTTATCTTTAGTGTTGAGTTTTCCTTGTCTGGGTTGTATCAAAGCTGCACCTACTCTGCTGACACTGATATTCTCTACTCTCAATCAAATAGGCTTCAATTGGGCAAACATTGCATTAAATAATCTGGGCTCAAGAAAATTGAATCCATATCCATATATTTGTTTTGAGTCAAAAATCTAAAGTTTCAACTTTACCACCTCTAGGCACACTTGGCCAAACATGTTTAAGGACTTCAGGCCAGGAAAGCTTTACTTCAGTGATCTTATCTGTCATTAAAATCCATCACAAGATAGGCAAAGATGTGATGAGGATTATTTTTAAATCAATGCAAAGTTGCAATTTAAAATCCATAATAGTACTTTCTGGTTGCACCTGAAGATCTGATTGCATCAGAAGAGACGACTCTCACGGGGAGAACCGGTGAGGTAAATCTTTGGAAGGACAGAAAAAAAATTGAGATTTGAGTATACAATGAAGCTACAAGACCAGAAGAAATAGAAAAAGGAAAGGGCCATTCAGCCCCTCAAGCATTCAACAGGATAATTGCTGACCTAACATTCCCCATGTCATGACTTGGAGGTATCGGCATTGTACTCAGGTGGGCAAAGTCCCTTAATGATCCCATATGTTTCAATGAGATTACATCTCATTCTTCTAGACTCCAGTGAGTAGAGTCCTAACTTGTTTCGCTTTTGTACATACGACATCCCTCCATATCAGGAATCACAGCAAGTCAAAATCAGGTAAACTGAAACCGGTGTTAAAGTTGTCAACTGTTTCTGTCGAATGAACAGGAAATACAATTGAAGGCTGCCAGTAACTATTCCAGCCCGTTAACTCCAGATTAGCCCAACAAATCTATGCTTGACACCACCAATTAGAACGGAGCTAGGCCACTCTTTGGCTTGACATCAGGGACAAGCTATTATTCGACGTTATGATCTCTCTAATACCATCCAAAAACAGCTAAACGTGAGAAAGTTAAAGTGATGCCAGTTGGAGACAAAGTGAAGTTGATGCAGTAAGTGGAGAACTATGTGGGTGAAGAGTGAACATTATTTAAGGAATGGGAAATTCCACCATGGAGTCTGTCATCCATTCTGAAACACATAAAAATCACAGCAGTTTGGGGAGCAGGCAATCTCACCAGCAAGGCAGAGGAGGAGAACGGATACCTATCGTGACATTGAAGAAGGTTTGCTTCATGATCTGTGGTATCTCAAGCAGAGATCGTTCCCATCTCCTACCCAATCCTGCAGGAATGTGGAGGCACCTTGGTAAAGAGTCTTGACCACAAGGAGTTCTGCGGCAAATGGACCATTTAAGAAAAGATGAGGTAGGTCTCTCTCTCTCTGTCTCTCTCTTTCTGTCTCTCTCTCTCTTTCTGTCTCTCTCTCTCTCTCTCTCTCTCTTTCTGTCTCTCTCTCTCTCTCTCTTTCTCTTTCTGTCTCTCTCTCTTTCTCTTTCTGTCTCTCTCTCTCTCTTTCTGTGTCTCTCTCTCTCTTTCTGTGTCTCTCTCTCTCTCTCTCTCTCTTTCTGTCTCTCTGTCTATCTGTCTCTCTCTCTGTCTCACACACACTGAGGGTGTTGCAGTTATGTCAGCAGTGACCGGCTGCTAAATGGTTACATCTACATTCTGAATAAGTGTGCACGAAGTCACATTTTTAACTTGCATGGCACCAGACTTTTACCACCTTTGCCCAGATCTGTCTTTAATGTTTAAAGCTAAATATATAATGGTGGAAAGCGAAGCAAGGAATGGGTTATTGCTGTGGACTATGCCAAAAAGCCTGGCATTGAAAAGCAGCCACTTCTTGTGATAGGAAAGTCTAAGAAGCCAGGTTGCTTTGCGAATGTCAAGACACTACCACACAATATAAAACTAACATAACAGCCTGAATAACCTCCAGCACTTTTGAGGCACAAATCAGGAAAGTGGACAAACTTTATAAATAGAAACAAAGGAACATAATTATCACAGAATAGAATCTCTACAGTGTGGAAACAAGCCACTTGGCCTAACAAGTCCACGCTGACCCTCCAAAGAGCATCCCACCCAGATCCATTCCCCTACCGTATTGCTCTCCATTTCCCACAACCAATCCACCTAACCTATACATCCCTCGACACTATGGGCAATTTAGCATAGCCAATCCACCTAATATGCACATATTTGGACTGTGGGAGGAAACCAGAGCACTTGAAGGAAGCCTAAGCTGACACAGGATGAATGTGCAAACTCCAGTTTGCACTACAGACAATTGCCCCATGCACCCTGTAATCACTCTCCTCAACAATATCAAGCTAATCTTGCCTCTAAACAACATGACCCAGCTCAAGCCAATGGATCAAGAGGTGACTATGAACTAAAAAACAACTAGCAATGGCAGCTGATTGCTCACGTTATTGAAACCATTGACTAAAAGCAGGGGTATAATCTATCTGGTCGAGAGGCAATGTCATAATGAGAAGGATGTGGAAGATAGTGGCAGAAACCTCAGTCAACAACTGCTTCTATTAAGTGGAGTTCAAACAGATGATATCTACTGAAGACACAGAGCAGCAGAACGGCAAAACCAACCAACCCAATGACAAGGTTTCTTTCACTTGCCTGCCAAGGCCAACATGGAAATTCTAGCAAAGACAACCACTGGAAACTTACACCAATGTGGGAGACACCATTCTCTGTACAACTGACAGATAAGGCAATCAGAGATGCATTACATTCTTCATTTGAGAAGAGTCCCAAAGATTACCTCAAAAAGTCCAATGAAGAGCCCACTCACCTGCAGTTTCCATAACAGAAGCTGCAAAGGGATCTGGGATTTTACAATGCAACACTAAAACATGGGTAACATGTTTCACTGCATTAGCAACCACACAGACTGTATCACACTCATCCCAAGGCAGCTCACTTCACTGAAAAAGTTTACTGCGATTTTCCAATTGTTCTGACTGCAGCTGATATTATTACTGAACAAATCAGATTCTAGACTGAAATCTGGTTTAATAAATCTTTCTTTTTATTTTTGAGGTGGTCTTTCATTGAAATGCTGCAGATTTAATGATAACAATAAAGCAGAAGTTTATTATGCAAAAAATTAAATAAACCAATATAACATAATATAATTCTGAACGATTTAAAAACACATAGGAAAAATACAATCTATCCTAAAACCATTACATTACAGTATCTCAAACATCAGAGACAGTTTGCTCCCATATCATATCTTAGGTTTAATTTTACTATTTTTTTCAATCCCTGGCCTTGAGAATGGTAGCCACTTCCTTTATCAGTCACACAACTGAGCTTAGATTTTCTCAAGCCTCAAATATTCCTCTGGGTTCAAACCAAACACATTTGGTCTACAGCGTTCAAATAAAACATTTACATGGAGGTATGCTATTTCCTAACTAATCTGAACAAAATCCTTCTCTAGGAGAAATGTTTCATAGATTGACCTTCAAACAGGATTTCTGCAAAGTGTAAAATAAATGCTTTCCAAGCTATGGGTTTGTCCACTAACTAAACAAAATAAAAATCCCGTTCCTTCTAAACTGAAAGCAAGCAAATGGTCCTCAGTGTTTACTCTGTCCATTAGTAAAACTGTCCCAATGCAAACAAATTCCCATTATCACCCCAGGGATTCATGCTCTCATATGGACTTAAAGAAAATGGCTCTCAAATTCTAAGTCACAAAACAGTCAGGAAAAAATCCAGGATGTTCCTGCTGTAACATCTTCATTTCCAAATACAGGTAACAATATATTATTGAACCGTCTTCACACTGCACATTCATTTTCAGTCCAACACATTTTTAAAATTAATATGGACATCACTGAAAACAACATGGTCTTTGTTGTTATTTCTAAATGCTGTGTGGATGCTAGGCCTTCTACTTGAACTGAGTTGGCTTCTGAAAACATTTTATGCAAATATAACCCCACCATTTAAAAAAGGAGATATAGATAAAACAAAGAATTACAAATCAGTCATGCTAACAGCAGTAGGGAAAATGCTAGAGACTAAATAAAATGTGGTAACAGAATATTTGGACAGCATTAACAGGATTGGACAAAACCAGCATGGATTTATGAATGGAAAATCATACTTTACAAATCTACTGGAATTTTTCTGAAGATGTATCTTGTAGAATAGAGAACCAGTGAATGTTGTGTACTTGGATTTTCAGAAGGATTTTGATAGGGTCCCTTGTAAGAGTTAGTGGGGAATGTTAAACTCAGTGGGATGAGAGGGGCTAATGCACAGATGACAGATAAATATTAGGTCGACAGAGAGAAAATTGGTAGTGGGAATAAATGAGTCTTTTTCTGAATGGCAGGCAGTGCCTGTTGGGGTACTATCAGGATCAGTGCTTGGGCCCAGCTATTCATGATACCCATAAATGACTTGGATGAGGGAGGCAAATGCAACATTCCCAAGTTTTCTAATGACACAAAACTGAGTGGGATTGTGAGTCGTGAGGAGGGTTCAAAGAAATTTCAGAGTGATTTAGACAAGTTGACTGAGTGAGACAACACATAGCAGATTCATTATAACATGGATAAATGTGAAGTTATAGTGTGGAAAAGAAAGACCAAGTGCTATTTAAATGCCGATGTATTGGGAAGTGTGGATGCACAAAGGGATCTGGGTGACTTGTATAACAGCCAATGAAATAGACAGGTAGGTGCAGCATGCTGTAAGTTAAAAAGAACATTCAAATGATTTTGTGGAAAGTGACGCGGAAGATTGCAACACAGATGTCTTGGAGAGTGACAATGTTTGTACACATTCACTCAGACCTGAATTATAGCCAGAGAGCTGGCCATCAAAAAAATACGAGGACCAGGGAGAATTTTTAAAATGTTTTAATGTGGTTTAAATATTACTGGCGTTCTTTTTGTGCCATCTGACTCTTTCATTATCTACATTTTAATTGTTACTCACGTCGCACAACTCCATTCGATAAAAACCAAAAGAGAAAATGCTGGAAAATCTCAGCAGCCTGCCGGTCTCAACATTGAATTCAACAACTTCAGATGATTGTCCCACCTCGACCCCTCTGTTTTCATTCTGCTCCGTAATTTTATTTTTTTCATATAAAGTTTTTTCACTGTTCTGTACCTCTTATTTCTTGATTGTCTCTCTTCCTCTCGCTCCCCACTCTCTCATCACCTTTTTCCTCTCCTCTTCCCCCTTTGCTACCCTTCTCCCCTGTTTTCCATTTTGCCTCTGCTTCACCCAACCCCCCACCCCCCACATATTTTGTCACATAGCACCAGCTTCAGCCTTTGTCATTCACAGATCCTAATCTACCTATAATCTCTCTATGCACTGTCATTATCACCTCTTTATTGCTACCTTTACTTCTGGAGCCATGACTCACCTTCTCTCAGCCTAGTATAAATACCTCCCTATTTCTCCTTTTTTTAAGCTTTGACAAAGGGTCAGTTAGACTCGAAACGTCAGCTCTTTTCTCTCCTTACAAATGCTGCCAGACCTGCTGAGATTTTCCAGCATCCGCAGTAATTTGCTTTTATCCATTCGATAAAACTTGCCTGGTGGAGGAGTATTTGGTTCTCAGGTCAGGATGGCTATTCTCAGCCAATAACCAAACTCAATGAGTTGGCCTGGTCTGTTCCAATGAGGATTTGAGGCCATAAAAGGAGCGGGGAACAGTAGGAATCTGAGTGGTTGGACAGGGTTAGGTTAACAGTGAGTGAGAAAGAAAGGTAAGGTTCCTATGCGGCGTTTCAAATTTTAGTGTAATTTGTTATGAGAAGACGATAATTTCTTAATTAGTTTTATTGCTAATTGTAGGCGGGAAACCACCTGGCTTTCGAAGTATAGCGCACAGTTTCAAAGTCTCCAAATTAAAACGTAGCGTTTTCGTCTAAACCCCAGTGAGGAATGAAGTCTGGCTTTTCATTTGTTGCAGTTGTTAAACACACGCTCTCCATTGAATGGGTTTGCTTAAAAATTACGCGAATTAAAACACCATGTATCTCTTAAATCCTATTTATCGTAAGCTAGCAATTTAACTGTTGTAACTGCCCAAATAGTGAATAAATGACACTCAATATAAACTTACCTTCTTCTGGCAAATCTGAAGAGCTCAAGACTTTCTGCAAACTGACTGACTTTTTTTTTCATATTTTAAATTCAGTCTTGCCAAATTATGTATGTGCCATACTTTTTATAAATTCGTGTAAAACTGAGGAGTTTCCCTGTGAACAACACTTTCCTTGCTGTTTGTTCCAACGTTTGAAATAATGTTTGTCAGGTAGATATTCTTTAGTCTGCTGGCTGCAGGTTGGATATCCACTTAACATTGACTTTAGAATTTTTAAAATCGCACTTCCCCAGGACTAAGCCAGAACATTTTTTTTTGTCTGTCTGATCCTGTTTTGTTTTTAGCTTTCCCCAGTGATTTTTTTTCCATAGAATCATATAATCCCCATAGTTTTGAAACAGGTCCTTTGGCCCAACAAGTCCATACCAAACCTCTGAAGAGCAACCCACCCAGATTCCTTCCCCTACCCTACACTTACTCCTGACTAATGCACCTAACCTACACATCCCTGAACACAATGGACAATTTAGCATGGCTGATTCACCTAACCAACACATCTTTGGATTGTGGGAGGAAACCCATGCAGACACTGGGAGAATGTGCATACTCTACATAGTCACTGAGCTGAAATTGAACCCAGGTCCCTGGTGCTGTGAGGCAGCAGTGCTAACTGCTGAGCCACTGTGCTGCCCATCTTGAGGTGCTGATTTGCCTCTTACAACAAGCAATTGTAGTAACTATTCCAATGTTGATTGCTTCTTGACAGGATTATCATAATTTATTGAATAAAGCAAGCTCTGCCTTCACCAAAACCCCACATTTAACATTATTAACATTTCATCCTATTTTGACATTTTTAAAAATGTCAACAGGCCTGGATGATCAACCTAGCAATTGAGTAACTGAAACTTGCCAGATGTTATAGCGGGGCACTTACAAAAGTCCAAGAAAATCAGGCAGAGTCAATATGGTTTTGTGAAAGGGTAATTGTGCTTGTCCAATTTACTGGAGTTTTTTTAATACTATGCCTGCTTTCATTAAGAAATAGGGCATTGAGACTAATTGTGCAAACACTTGACAAAGCTGAATCTTGTTTGGAGGGGATGGCTCTTCAACTACTGGAAATAATGGCAAAAGGCTCAGTGGTCTAGTCTCTAGAACTCCTCCATATTGTATTTGGGCTAGGCTTCAGGTGTTGTCAAGTGCTGCATTGTTGATTTACAACACAAGGTTCAAACTACTGAATTTTTTTTGTAAAATGTACTGCACTTGTAGGAGAGCAGGAAGCTCTGTGTTACTGTGGTTCTTGTTCTCTTGACAAAAATAGTCCATAAAAGTCTCCTAATGGAGACACAATATTTACAAATTCTTGATTGCACAAGTGATTACTCACTGACATGCATATGATTTTGGACCTTTTCAATTTCTACCTAATTTCATAAACTGATTTTTACTATTCTTTGTTACAGATGCTTTTGTTGGATATGGGTTATCCTAATGGTGCGAACAGCTCTTATTAATGCTCTAGATTCCGTCTGGTTTCTGTATTATTCTTGGCTGACATTATTCCTGTCCTTTATAGTAATATTTGATTCAGAATACCATGTCTCATTAAAAATCATCAATCTTATTACTGACAAGAAGAGTTTCTTAAACAAGAGTTCCTGTTATGCAGTAAGGCATAGAGTCAGATGTACAGCACAAAAACAGACCCTTTGGTACAACTCATCCATACTGACCAGATATCCTATTTTTGCCAAAATTTGGCCCATATCCCTCTAAACCCTTCCTATTCCTATACCCAGGAGAAAGTGAGGACTGCAGATGCTGGAGATCAGAGCTTGAAAAATGTGTTGTTGGAAAAGCGCAGCAGGTCAGGCACCATCCAAGGAGCAGGAGAATCGACGTTTCAGGCATAAGCCCTTCTTCTGGAATGAGGGGTATTGGTATTCATATACCCATCCAAGTTCCTTTAAATGTTGTAATTGTACCTGCCTCCATCACTTCCTCTGGCAGCTCATTCCATACACTCGCCACCCTCTGTGTGAAAAATTTGCCCCTTGGATCCCTTTTTAAACCCCCCCCCCCCCCCCCCCCCTAAGATCTGTGCCCTCTGCTTTTGCGCAAAGCCATGTTGACTAACCCTAATCAGTCCTTGCCTTTCCAAGTACACGTAAATCCTGTCCCTCCGGATCCCCTCCAATAATTTGCCCACCTCTTGTTTTATACCGGGCATATAAATTATTTAAACAATCTTTTAATCAAAATAAATGTCCTGCCTCAGATCTTGTTACATTTTGCATTTTGTTTGCACTTTAATCTCATGTGCAACCTCTTCTGTGTATTGATTAATACACATGAAGTCTCAAATAGATGTTGGCAAGTGGAAACACCTTTTTTTGCTTTAAGTCCTCTTATTGCTTGCTTGTATTAAAGTATTTTGAGTAAAAGTTTACATTAGGTCGTGCATATTTGTAGAAATAGTTTAATGTTGAAACATCGCAAGGTGTTTCACTGGCTGATCAGACAAAAATCTGAGTTTGTGACTGGTAGTCCAAACAGGTCAGTGAGTTTTCATAAATCGTGATGTGATAGCAACTTGTAAACTAGACTGCAAGTTGCATTAACTATACAGTGAAAGATTTAGAAGTGGCTCTTAAAACAAAACTCTAATATTAACTATAGCCTTGTGTCTACACTTTTATCAATACTTTCAGCCTACACTTAAAACTATCCCAATAACTACAGTATTTTCTTTCTAGATTACCCAATTTTCTGTTAGTGCAGCAGATATTTAAGTTACAAAATTGTCAAACAATGACTGGTTTGGAACGTAGAGTTGCTTTGGTGGATATCTTAAATAAGCCATGTGGAACTCGAATGCCTTTGAAAAAGGTAAGGCTGCTTTAAATAGATGCTGAATTCATAACTAAAAACTTTGTTCCCTTTTCTTGCCAAAAGACTTTTTAAAAATCTGATGATTTTAAAATCAGTTGTAGTCTAGCAACAACATTTTAAGCAAATGACACTCCTTAGCTAGTTTAGTGCAAATTAGTCACTTTTACAACGGAGACTTTTTTGCTTTATTGTAGCCTCAAATTGGAGAACAATAATTGGAGTGTTGCTTGTAAACATGCATTTATAAAATTATTACAGTACAGATGAGGGACCCAAAGTGAAGTTGTTGTTATCATGGAGGTTAAATAATCTGTCATGCTTTGTGTTTGTTATGGACTCTCTAGTTTGGGGATTGGCAAGGGCTCCCAAGTGATTTTTGGAACGGGCTTCAAATGAAATTTGGATTTTTGACTTATCTGAACTGCTGGATTGTTTGGTTATGGAAGAAAATAAATAACTTGAATTTGTAGGAACAAACTGTGATTGCCTCAAAAATAGAAAGAACTATGGCCTCAAAAATGGAACATGTGAACATATGCAAAAAGCCAGAAGTTCTGCCACTGAAAGAACATTTTACTGAAGATGTAATGAAGCTTGAGGTTTGGATTTTAAATCTTGCATAACAAATGTGAATTCTTTAAACTGTTTGCCCTTCCGTGGTAATGTTGAATTAATTTAATCCAGTATGAATTCATGTTCTGGAATTCTCCTCACCTGTACTGAGGGACTTCTAGTTAAAATGGTAACTTGAGATTCAACTTTTTTTTTTGATGGAATATTGTGCCCCTAAACCTTAGTTATGATTATACCTGAGTCAGTAATGCAGTTTTGTGTACATTTTTGAACTAAGTTCAAGATGGAAGAAACTTTAATTCTTCAACTATTTCCATAGCAATTGATCCATTAACATCAGTAACTATACAGTTTAAGAAAATATTACTTTTCATAGAAATGATGCTTGGTTCTTAGTTTAAGAAATTAAGTGACTTTAATTCTCCCAAAGCTTTCAATCAACTGAATATTGAAACAAAATAACAAATTTAAATGAATGAAACAGTAGTGTTTTGCTGCTACTCCCTTTTCAGATCTTTCAAAATCACTTTAGTTGTATAATGCATATATTGTGCTGGCCTTTTGGATAGGCAGTGAATAAACAATATAAGCTCAGTATAAAAGTTATTGTGAACTCTAAGCAGTGAACAAATATTTAAAATGGTGATTATAATATAATTTGAAATAAAGTTAAGCAACTTTTTTAGCAGGATGGCTTTGTGGTGCACACAACTTGGTCGAGTAGCTCAGGAAATGCTTGATTTGATTTCGCTAAATCTACAATTTCATGTGGTTAACTTTTGTGTATCTATTATAACAGGCTCCACCATCCCCTATGGACACTTCAGTCTGCATGTCTGAAGAGCTACATGAAGCTTTCTCTAATGAAATCTTGCCTGTTGAAGATGTTGATATGAATGATGGCAACAATCCAATTCTATGTAGTGAATATGTTAAAGATGTCTACAAATATTTAAGAGAACTTGAGGTCTGTTCCTTTAACCACAAAGGCACAATTACTGTTCTGCCTACTTTTAAAGAAGTCTAAGAGTTAGTAGATAACTAAAATAAGATGACTAATGCTGCTTTGGAAGAAGTGGATTTTTATTCACTACTAGATCCAATTCTCAAAGTCTAGCATGAAATGCTGCTGAGTTTTCTAGCTCAAAAGCAATAAGTCACTAATTGCAACAGTCAGGTAATCTACAGCCTAAATAATTTTATTCTGACAATCCCAGCCAATACTCAGCTCAAATTCTGGACTGGGGCAACTACACTAAATGATGGCTGAGGTTTCATTTGGAGGTGCTGTGAAAGTAGTCCATGGTTTGCACCTGGGCGAGTTCAATATGCTGACACTTCCATTTGTTCATTTTGGACCTAAACTCTGCAGTTCATTTCCATCCATGTGTAGAGAAATCTCTTGTAGAAAGAGTATTTGGGAAGAAGATGCAAGCTTCTGACTGGGAAGCTATCCTTGTCAGACGACTGTATAAATAAAAACAAGTGAGACTAAGCTTTAGCAAATTTAGATCCTCATACTGAAAGGTATGGTGTCTTGATTAGATTGAATTAGTATTCTGTACTTTTCTAGATGATTCAACATAAATATTAATCATTGATATAGAAGAGGAGGCCAATTCGCATTGGAAACCATGAAATGGTGTCAGTGTTTTTTCTTGAGCTGGAGGCCTGCAACATTGGGAAAGATATCTAGTATGTAATGAACATTAGAATATGTCCAAATCTAGAACTTTGATCACCTTCTGACATTGTAGGTATTCAAGTAGAAATGCAGATTATGGGATGGTTCTCTGGAGGTGTAATGGTCCAAAAGAACATCGCCTTTTTGTTCCTAATTTACAAATTTCCCAAAAGCCGACAGTAAATGTTCATTTACCTGAAAGATAGTACTTGTGAAGCATCTGAAAGTAATAACAAAGAAATAGTCCTAAAGGTTGACCCTTTAAGATCTGTGATTCTAGTGAACCACCCTGTTCCCAAACAGCTGCTTACACTGGTCTTGCCCAATTCATCACTGAGCATAACTTTGTAATATGAATATCTTTCACCAGATTAACTAAGAAATCTAGAGAAATAAAAATCTAATTTTTAAATACTAAGGACATTGCTAGGTAAAAATGACTAGCTTTAATTTGAACTATTCCATGTTCAATACACAAAGCTTCTTTGACTAAACTTTATTGACATCTATTCCTAGCTTTTAAGTCTTTTTCTCAATGCAACTGCTATTCTATTATGGTAAGTTTTATGTTTTAGCTGAGTTGATTTGCTGGTTTTATTCATTATTTTGACCAGGACTTCTATTCTTGGGCTCTCCTAATATTGAATCATTTGCGGTTTAAATATGAAAGATCATAGAGCTCTACAGTTGTCTTCTATAGTAGCTTAGGTAGTTTTTAAATTTTCCTCTAATCTGGAAATTTAAATCTTGCGTATACTTTCAAAACATTAAGATTTAGGTAACTGTTCCATGCAAAATAAAGTCACTGTTTACAGGTGTTTGTTTTTTAAATATAGACAAAACAGGCAGTGAGACCAAACTATTTGATGGGACAAATGATAACTGGAAACATGCGTGCTATCCTAATTGACTGGCTTGTGCAGGTTCAGATAAAATTCAAGTTGCTACAAGAAACTATGTACTTGACTGTGTCAATCTTGGATAGATTTCTTCAGGTAAGACTTTATACAAGAGAAAAACTTGTTTCACCCCCTCTGCTAATTGATCTATGGAGAGAGGTTGTAAGAAACTGTCATAATCTATGTTTTTCTACTGGTTGAGAATAAATATGATATATGACTATTACATTTGACTTGTTTATTATACTACTCCTCTGCAGTTGCTTTTTCAGCATGTTGTAAATGCATTTCACATGAAGTATTTAACTTTTTTCAATTTAACTAAAACACTACAAGTACAGGAGCAGAGACATCTGCAATTATACAATGACTTGGTGAGACCACACCTGGAGTATTGTGCCATTTGCCTTGCTTTTTATTTGGGAGGAAGAATATTCTGGCTATGGAAAGAATGTGATAAAGGTTTGAGATTTGATTTCCTGGGATGAAAGGACTGGCTTATGAAGATTGGATTAATTACCACTATTCATCTCCATTTAAAAGGGAGATGTCATTGAACCTGATTTTCTTTTTTTAAATTCAACAGGAGTAGACACTGGGAACATTGTTTTTACAATGACCAGGGATTAGTCTTGTGCTACAGATTGACCAGAGTGAGTCCTACAGCAGAGGCAGGCCCTTTGGGTGAAACTTTGGTCCCTGCTGACCAAAATGTCCATCCATGCTAACCTCACTTCCCTGCACTTAGCCAAAATTTCTTCTAAACCCTTCCTATCCATGTATTTATCCAAATGCCTTCTAATGTACTCTCCTCAACCACTTCGGCTGGCAGCTCATTCCATATGCATACCGCATTTTGTCTTTTTTTTAAAAGAAAACCCTTCAGGTTCCCTTTTTTATTCTTTTGCCCTCTGGTCCTCAATTCCCCAACCCTGGGGTAAAAGACATTGCATTCACCCTATCCATGCATCTCATTATCGTAGACACTTGTTATTTACCCCCACCCCCAACTTTCTAAAGAAAAATGTCCTAGCTTGTCCAATCTCTCCTGATAACTCAGACCATTGAGTGCTGGCAACATCCTTTGTAAATTTCTTCTGCATTCTTTCCAGTTTAATGTCACCTTGCATAGCAAGGATGTTCAAAACTGAACACAATACTCCAAGTGCAGCTTCACTAACATCCTGTACAACTGCAATATAACTTCCCAACTTATATATAGACCATTCCCTGACTGAAGACCAGTATGCTAAAAGCCTTTGCTGCCCTATCTACCCAATGACTCTACTTTGAGAACCATGCACGTGAACTCCAAGGTCCCTCCGTTTCAATGCATCCTTTAAGGCTCCACCATTCACCATGAAACTATCTTGATGTTGACTTTCCAAAATGCAAGACTTCACACTTAAACTCTATTTGCCATTTCTCAGCCCATTTCCTCAGCTGATAAAGATCCTGCTGCAGTTTCTGAGAACCTTCCTCACTGTCCATGATTCTGCCTATTTTAGTGTCATCTGCAAACTTATAATTGTGCCTTGTACATTCTCATCTATATCAATGATTTAGATAACAAATGCAATGGGCCCAGTAGTGACCCCTGAGGCACTCCACTAGTCACAGGCCTCCAGTCTGACCAGCATCCTTCCACTATTACTCTTTGCTACCACTGAACCAATTGTGTATCCAATTTGCCAGCATCCCCTGGATTCCAAGCAGCCTTATCAAAGGCCTTACTGAAATCTGATATACCACATCTACTGCCCTCATCAACCTTCCTAGTCATTTTATTGAAGAACTGTAACAAATTTCTGGCATGATCTCTCTTGCACAAAACCATGCTGACTACTCCTAATCAAACCTTGTCTTTCCAAATGTATGTATATCTAATTCTGCAGAATCTTCTCCAGTAACTTACCTGACACAGATGTTAGGGTCACTGGTCTATTGTTCCCATGTTTTTTATTTGCAGACCTTGAATAAAGGCATAACATTCATTAGCCTCCAGTCTTTAGGGATCTCACCTGTGGCTAACAATGTATTCTTGGATATATCTGGTCAGGACCAGAAGACTTATGCACATTAATACATTATTATACACCCAATACCACCACCACTATGGACTGTCCAAGATATCACCATTAACTTCCCAAGTTCCCAAGTCGTCTTGTCTTCAAATAAACACAGAAATATTGAGTACCTTGCCCATCTCCTACAGTTCTACACATTTCCACTTTGGTCCTTGAGGGGTTCTATTTTCTCTGGTTCTTCTTTTCCTTTTTAATATACTTGAACCTCTGGATTCACCCTAATCTTAGCCAAGGCTATCTCATGCCCCTTTATTTTTTGCTCTCCTGATTTCTTCAGTAAACTCCTGTATCCCCTTTATACCTCAAGGGATTCCCTTGATCTCAGCTGCCTGGATATGAACCATGCCTCCCCTTTTTCTGGTCAAAGCCTCCAATATTGCTTGCCATCCAAGATTCCCTATTCCTGCCAACTTTGCCTCTCACCCTTGCTGGAACATAGAGAGTTTGAACTCTAGCTATCTTACTGTTAAAGGCCACCCATTTGAGGTCCTATCAAAATTTGCTCTCCTCCAATTTAGAACTTGAACCTGTGGACCAGTTTTGTCCCCCTCCAAAGTATTTTAAAACTAATAAAACTATGGTCACTGGTCCCAAAGTGCTCCACCTCTGTCACCTGTCCTTCCCTATTTCCCAAGAGTAGGTAGAGGTTTGCGTCTTCTTAAGTAGGACTCAATGTATACTGCTTAAGGAGACTTTCCTGAATGCACGTAACAAATTCCAACCTAGCTAAACCCTTAGCGCTCTTGCAGTCCCATTCTGTCAGGAAAATTTAAAATCTCCTACAATGATAACCCTATTGCTCCTGCAAATCTCCCCAGTCTCCGCGCATATTTGTTCCTCTAATTCCCATGTACTTTAGGTCTCCACATAGTCAAACACCAAGAATATCACCATCCCCTTATTCCTTAGCTACACCCACAAAGCCTTACTGGATGATCCTCCAGTTATTTCATCTGATTACTGCTGTGATACTCTCCCTGGGCCATTTAGGATTGAGATGAGAAATGCTTTGTCCACATTGAGAATTCCAAAGTGGAATTGTCTGCCAGTGGCTGAGGGCAAAACATCCTTCAGGAAGGTATGGGGTGAAAGCAGGAACAGGGTACAGAATTGAATAAACAGCCTTGATCATTGAATGTCAGAGCTGAGTTTAAAGTGCGGAATGTCGATTCCAAGTCAGTCTTCTAGTGAGCACCCTGTAAATATTGGTTACAGTAAGTCTCAATTTTACTATGCATGGCTGAAAAATCCAGAATTCTAATTGACTCTAGATCCAGAACCTCAACCTGAGCTACAAATCTTCTCAAAACTCACATTGACTCTACTAAATTCTTCTTGTTGCATTCTTAGGATAATCCAGTAACTAAGAAGAATTTACAACTTGTTGGTATAACAGCAATGTTTGTAGCTTCAAAATATGAAGAGACCTATCCTCCAGAAATTGGGGACTTTGTTATTATTGCTGATGATGCTTACTCTAGTGCTCAAATACGACAAATGGAAAGGTGGATTTTGAAGAAACTTGACTTTTCTCTGGGTAAACCACTTCCACTGCACTTCCTCAGAAGAGCATCAAAAGTTGCAGAAGTGAGTGTCTGTCATCTATTTAAACAGTTTTGCTAACCTGTTACTCCTGGATATATGATGTACCAATATATTAAGACTTAGTCCCAAGTTTCAAAATCATCTTTTAAGGCTTAGTTACTCATTCCAAATATTGGTTAAATTTAAGTTGAAGTCTTATTCAGATTTCCCATCTTGTATTTTAAGTTTTATTTTTCTCCTTTTTATCCCAGATGCCTGTGAATGTATTTTCAACTGTTTTCTAAACAATTTAGATGTAAAGAGGCATGTAATTTGTTTGGTCAGGTTAGCACTGAACACCACATTCTGGCCAAATACCTGATGGAACTGACAATGGGAGATTATGAGATGGTGCATTACCCTCCTTCCCAGATTGCTGCAGCTGCCTTCCATCTTGCTCAGAAAGTCTTTAATTGTGGTAAATGGGTAAGTACACTTTCTCGATGTGAATGAATTGACAGATCTGCAAACAAGCCCTTTCACCTGCCTGCATTAAAACCTGGTTTGGACTTTTCAGACTCCCCTCTTGCAGCACTACATCTCCTATAGAGAGGATGAATTACTTCCTGTTATGCAACACATGGCTAAGAATGTTGTGCAGGTTAATAACCAACTCACCAAACACATGGTAGGTGAACTGTCCAGTTTTGGGCATTTTTTTTCCAATGAAGGCTAACTTTTAACAAGCTTTGAAGTTATAGGCTACCTCTAGTACTCGATTTAAATAAAGGAAGGTACTTCTGCGAATAAGTTCCCTAGGGACATTGTGCAAGTTAATAAATTAAAATTAGCTTTCAGACATATCTGACCTTATTGGTATCAACTTTAGCTTCTAATTTACAAAAGTAGAATAACCCAAACAGCATACTTCACTTTGAATACCTGAACTGACTAGGCAGCTCAGTAACTAAATACCATTAGTGATACTAAACTAGAGACAACAATAAAGGTCGATTAGTGTAATGTTAAACATTATCTTGATAATGCTTTATACCACTTGGCTGATTTTCTTTCTTACAGACTGTTAGAAACAAGTATGCTAGAAAAAGCCAAATGAAGATCAGCACCATCCTGCAACTGACATCTGTTTTCATCTTCAACTTGTCAAAACCACTAATGCCCTCCTCAAACTGCTTCAGTCTTTAAAGCACTGCTGTCTGAAACTATAAGCACCATTTTAAAGTTTTTGTTTTTAAATCTGCTTTGCTTAAACTTTTTTATATTTGAATTAATAAAAGATTTTTAAATGCAAGCCTACTTAAACTGTTTCCTATAAGGACCACCAAGTTCCGTCTGCATTCACTTGCACTTCAAACTAGCAGGTCTCCACTTGGGACTGCTGAAATAAAATTGGATCCTACCTCTAGAATTTGGGCAGACATCTAGCTTCTATCAATACAATGGCCTAATTTTCACTATAGCTAGACTTGGAGTGGAATAATTCTTTTTTTACAGTTGTAGTTAGAGTATTGTTTAATGAGTAATTTGAGTCAACATCTTTTCCCAGTCAATTTTACAAAACTACTACTTGCTTGAGCCCTGCTCTATCAATCTGATATGACTAAAGTACCAGCTCTCACCTAGCCATTCCTTTACTTATAGCTTGCCATCTGGCTTAACAGATTTTCTCAGTTCCTCCCATCATAAAGACACATAAAATCTTTAAACCTTGCCTGAGTTGAACTTTATTGAGAAGTTTCCAATTTAATTTAAATGGAATACTTGGATGAAATTTATCTCCATGTTTGATTAAACTGAGATAATCCAGGTCTGACAGTTAATGTTTCAGGTCAATGATTACCTTTTGAATGAAAGTACTAAGTAGCATGATGTGAAAAGGGGACAGGACAAAAGGGCTTTAAACCAATAAAAACCCTGGAAGGGACCATGAGAGGTAATAAACAAGTGGATCATAAAGAGTATAAAGAAGATGCAGTTTAGAAGCAGCATTAACATACTACAAATAATAATGATCAAAGACCTGGGCTAATTACTAGCCAAGTTCAAATCTCCCCATAACAGGGGATTTTGCATCAATACAATGTATATCTATAATTGGTGACCAAATTCAAATTTTAGTAATTGCATTTACTAAATGATCCTTAAGCAGGAGTATCTACATTGTGGACAAATTAGGCATAATCTCTGGCATGTTCTCATTGAATCCTACAAAATATATGCGTCTAATCTTCCATCACTGGCTGGGGTATTGTACATTCAGGGATGGGCTCCCAGCTCATCTGGACCAGGCTATATCTCCTGCCTCTTTGCTCCCTGTCATAGAACATACTAACTCTGCTTAACTGGATATGTACAGTATCCCTGCCTTTCATTACTTTCCCCCTTCAGTCAGATACCTGATTCATAATATCTTACCATTTAGTATAAACAAAGCCAGGAAGCTTGCCACCACTTTCAGCTAAGTAGCCTTTAGCTTAGTTTTTTCTATTGGATGTTTATTTCTCATGAGGGAAAAGAGATTTGAATTTCTTTTTCAATGGTTGTTATCAACCTTTTAATATAATTGTCTGATCTACCCTCAGTCAAATCAGCCCTCTACCTCCTGTTTTCCTTTTTAAAATCAAAGTTCAACATCACAAACTTAACAAAAATAATCTCTCAATTCTTCTGAGGATCCTTTTTGCTGTAAAATCACGAATTACACAATCCTAAATAAAGTAGCTTGTTTGTCATTGGTTCCCTGACACTTCTATTAACAATGCATTCTATAAGAGTCATGATGTGGAGGAGCTGGTGTTGGACTGGGGTATAGAAAGTTAAAATCACACAACACCAGGTTATAGTCAAACAGGTTTAATTGGAAGCACTAGCTTTCTGAGCACTGCTCCTTTATCAGGTGGTTGTGGAGTAACAATTGTAAGACACAGAATTTATAGCAAACGTTTACAGTGTGATGTAACTGAAATTATACATTGAAAAATACCTTGATTGTTTAAGTCTCTCATCTATTAAAATGACCATGATAGTTTCACTTAGAGTCATAGAGGTGTACAGCATGGAAACAGACCCTTCGGTCCAACCTGTCCATACCGACCAGATATCCCAACCCAATCTAGTCCCACCTGTCAGCACCCAGCCCATATCCCTCCATACCCTTCCTATTCATATATCCATCCAAATGCCTCTTAAATGTTGCAATTGTACCAGCCTCCACCACATCCTCTGGCAGCTCATTCCATACACGTACCACCCTCTGCGTGAAAAGGTTGCCCCTTAGGTCTCTCTTATATCTTTCCCCTCTCACCCTAAACCAATGCCCTCTAGTTCTGGACTCCCTGACCCCAGGGAAAAGACTTTGTCTATTTACCGTACCCATGCCCCTCATACCTTTGTAAACCTCTAAGGTCACCCCTCAGCCTCTGACGTGCCAGGGAAAACAGCCCCAGCCTGTTCAACCTCTCCCTGTATCTCAGATCCTCCAACCCTGTAAATCTCTTCTGAACCCTTTCAAGTTTCACAACATCTTTCCGATAGGAAGGAGATCAGAATTGCATGCAATATTCCAACAGTGGCCTAACCAATGTCCTGTACAGCCGCAACATGACCTCCCAACTCCTGTACTCAATACTCTGACCAATAAAGGAAAGCATACCAAACACCGCCTTCACTATCCTATCCACCTGCGACTCCACTTTCAAGGAGCTATGAACCTGCACTCCAAGGTCTCTTTGTTCAGCAACACTCCCTAGGACCTTACCATTAAGTGTGTAAGTCATTGGTTCCCTGACACTTCTATTGACAATGCATTCTATAAGAGTCATGATGTGGAGGAGCCGGTGTTGGACTTTATCTGAATTAAACTCCATCTGCCACTTCTCAGCCCATTGGCCCATCTGGTCCAGATCCTGTTGTAATCTGAGGTAACCCACTTCGCTGTCCACTACACCTCCAATTTCATATCTAAATCACAAAACTTTTTTTTTAAAAGTTACATTCTCAGGTTAACTGTTGGCACAGATAAGATGTTCGCCCTCTGTTTTCCCTGTCTATGCCATAACGTTTAGACTGATTCTAATCTAAAAAGTGAAGTCTTACGTAGACTCATGCAGTTTTTGAGCAAAGTACAATGTAACTCTGCAAGTCCTGTTTTGAGGTAGTGACCAAATGATTATTTTTCAGGCTCTGCTTCTCTAACACATACTCTCGTTTCTCTGACACGCACAGAGAATCCTTCTTGTTCTAGTTATGTCAAAATGTTTTGTAATTATCACTCTGCCTCACTTAATCAGATTATAAGTAACGCCTTCTGGTTATTTAGCTGTTGTGACTTTACTCATGATCTAACACTGAGTTGCCAGAGGAAGTAGTGGAGGCTGGTACAATTGCAACATTTAAGAGGCATTTGGATGGGTATATAGGAAGGGTTTGGAGGGATATGGGCCGGGTGCTAGCAAGTGGGACTAGATTGGTTTGGAATAACTGGTCGGGATGGACGGGTTGGACCGAAGGGTCTGTTTCCGTGCTGTACATCTCAATGACTCTTGGTCACCTGCAGAGATGTATTATCTGATACTCCACTCAGACCAGTTGTATGATCTTTTGATCTCTCTACCCTTGATCTCTCTGCTTATAAACTGCTTTTCTCGCTCACTGCACCTGACAAAGGGGCAACCCTGCTCCCTGATGGATCACAATGTCCACATCTCAGACTCTAGCTGAAATTCCTCGAATCACAGACACTTATTGTAGCCAATGTTTGCCTGAGCTCGTACTGAGGATGTGGTGCACCTCTTCCACTACCGCCTCCAGCTGACCTGCTTTTATGTATTTCATTCATGTTTTATATAATTAGTTCACTTTTTTGACACAACTAAAAATAAGTTATTACTGTTTAAAATATTCACTCCCTCAAACCTTACTCGCACCAGTCCTTTTTAATAAAAATGCACAGAGACCCCTTCCACACTCTGCACTGACTGCCTACGTTCAGCGTATTCTTTCTTTAGCTATGGTTGACTCTGTTCGTTCCTCATGAAGGGCTTATGCCCGATATGTCGAATCTAGATTCCCTCTAGTGTGGAAACAGGCCCTTCGGCCCAATAAGTCCACACCAACTCTCTGGGGAGTAATGCACCCAGACCCATTTCCCCCTAACCGACACATCCCTGAACACTTTGGACAATTTAGCATGGCCAATTCACCTGACCTACACATCTTTGGACTGTGGGAGGAAACTGGACACCCGGAGGAAACCCATACAGACACGGGGAGAATGTGCAAACTTCACGCAGACAGTCGCCTGAGGCTGGAATTGAACCTGGGTCCCTGACTCTGTGAGGCAACAATGCTAACCACTGAACCACTCCGCACAACACTCCCACCTTCCCCTGCTCCTCAGATGCTGCCTGACCTCCTGTGCTTTTCCAGCACATCACTCTTAACTCTGTTCATATTGCCATTCATGATTTAGTAAATCCCTAGCAACGCTGCAATTACAATTGCTGCAGATGGCTTCCAGCTGAATAGTGGGACATGTTGTTACAGAATGGTCACCTCTCTGCAATCACTTCCAAATGGTCCCACACAACCACCTAATGGACTATAACCTGGCTTTGTGTGATTTTTAACATGGTCCCACAGCGATGACTTAATGTACCAAGGCTGCACATCTTTTTCCCCTCAACCATCGAACCATTAACCAGCTGCCTCGCTCCTAAGACGACGTGATTAGGTCCATCATTGTGTATTGGGAGTGTCTAAACTCCAGCCGCTCCTTATTTATTGTGAGATTTTCTCTCTATAGGTGCGCTAAGCAACTCTTACTTAAATCCTATTGCTACCTAGCAACTTCATACAACAAACTCAGAAGGCAGGCTCCACACTTTACCTTATTTCTGTGGGTTCTGTGTCAATGATAAATAGCGGCATTCGTTTGAGTGAGGGGCTGGTGAATGAAGGGTTCACGGGCTGAGCTTTCTAAGAGTTGGAAACAACCCTCCCGAGGACCGAGCTGGAGGGACAATACGCTGCGAGATGACGAAGGTTTTATAAATTCACAAATCGAAGCACCTCTTCGAGCAATGTCCAGATCGGTCAGCAACCGGAAAAAGAAAGTCACTTTTCGAGAACAGCCAACTTATTGTGAGTTACTGCACCGATAAAAACGCTGTGCTTTTATAATAACCTCACTTCACTGTTCTGGGAATTGTGTAATTTGATGGTAATAAGGTGAAATCTCCGTCTTTATGGGAGGGCTTTTTATAATCAATTTTGTATCTCTTCAAATCAGGTGAAAAGAGTTGCAGAAGAGGCAATAATCGCCATTCCAATGCAATTGGATCATACTTCCCTTTTCTGGTGAAACATCTCAAGTTGTCTCCTTCTTTATACCGGAGTTTGAACGAGAAGGGAATCTTAACCACTGATCAAATAGGACTGATTGAGGTAAGGCTGTCTTTGATTTTCCTCTTGCCACTGGAAGTTTCATTAACCTCACACCCCTGTGGGTGTGTGGAATAGGAATGAGTGAATGAATGAATGAATGATTTATTGTCAGGTATGTAAGAACATAACAAATAGGAGCAGTAGGCTGCCTGGCCCCTCGAGCCCGCTCAGCCATTCAATAAGATCATGGCTGATCTTTTCAAAGACTCAGCTCCACTTACCTGCCTGCTCACAATAACCCTCAGTTCCTTTACTGTTCAAAAATCTACCTTCGCCTTAGAAAGGTTCAACAAGGAAGCCTCAAGTAATTCACTGAGCAGGGAATTCCACAAATTCACAACTTTGGGTGAAGAAGGTCCTCCTCAACTGAGTCCTAAATCTGCCTCCCCCTTATTTTGAGGCTATGTCTCCTAGTTCTTGTGGGAGATACAGTGAATAGTGTTCTGTCACCACAATCCGGCGCCATTTTGAGGTGCAAAAGAATAAAAAGGAAGTATGTAAATAGAGTTCATCTTCATTGGCTGGGGTCCCAAACATGGATCCAGGACTGAATCTAGGTCCCTGCTCCAGGCCTACCACAGGCAGGATCTCTCACTTCAGGCATTGACACTGTCCCATTCAACGACTTGCTGCTGCCAAAACAGTCCCCGCTCCACCATTGCTGCAGCTAATACCCCACAGCTATTCCAGGAGTCCATGCGTTGGGTCCTCGAACCACAAGTCACTGCTGATATCACTCTGGCCTCCCTGCGACCTCAGATGAGAAAAAAGGAGAGAGAGAGAAGGAATGCGGCTAACCTGGAGTGGATGGGCTCAGCCCCAACACTACCAACCTACTGTGCCACAATCTTGATTCAACTCCATTCAGTCTGCTCTGCCCTTCAATAAGATCATCGCTAATCTGTTCAGATACCCATTTATCCTGAAAATCCTTGATCCCCTGCCATAGAGTATTGCCTCAGCTATATACAATGTCGGTCTGACACACATCTGGAGTCCTCAGCTCAGCTTTGGGCAACTTGAAAGCTGTACAGCACAGAGAGATACCAAATTTAAAAGTTCAAATATGGGGGTAGGCTTCATAATACTATTTGTAACTCTTTGAGTTTCACAGATTGGGATGTGGGATTAAATCAAGGCATTTAAAACTTTGAAAGGATTTGATAGGGAAGCCACTTGCTCTGATGAGGGAATAAAGAACATCTTAAAATTTAGAGCTAGACCATTCAGGTGAAAAATAAACGCATACAAAGTATGAGCAGAAGCAGACAATTCGGTCTCTTCAGCCATCTGCCACCAATCGATAGGATCATGGCTGAATTGTTTGCACATTGAATTCCACATTCTATCCTTGGTCACTCTTGATTCCCAGGCCCAATAAGAATCTATCTGCTTCTGCCTTAAAAATATTCAATGACTCCACCTCCCCCACTTTCTGAGGCAGAGTTCCAAAGTTGCACAATCCTCTGAGAGAAAAGAATTCTCTCCTTCCTAAAAGGGTGATCACTAATTTTAAAATCTCACTCCCTAATTCTGGAGCTCACCCACCAGAGGAAACATTTCATATCCATCTTTCATTATCTAATACATTACAATCAAGTCACCCATCAGTCTTCTAATCTCCAGTGGAAACAAGCTCAGCCTGTCTAATTTATCATCCTAAGAAAACAAGAACAGCAGAGAATGACAAAAAAAGTAATTAGAAGGAAATTTAAAGTATGAAAGGAAGCTAGCTGGAAATGTAAAAGTTCTATCAGTATTTAAAAGCAAACAGTAAGTAAAGCGTGTTGTTCCTCTAGAATGGAGAATTAAATAGAACCTAATAAGGAAATGGTGAATTAAATGAATAAATGTTTAGCTTCCAGTTTCATTCTGTGGAAGACAAACATATTCTTTTAATAGCTGTATATCAGGGAGAAAGAAAATCAATGAAGTTACAATCACAAGGAAATTAGTACAGTACTCAGAAATACAGTACAGAAATTAGTACAGTACTGTTGGAGCTGTGGCTTACAGGTCAACCCTTACAGGGTTGGAACTTCTGATTTGGTCAGTGGTCAGGTTCAGGAGGTTTTGACTGCAAATAAATCAGTCATGATCCTATCGATTGGTGGCAGATGGCTGAAGAGACTGAATTGTCTGCTTCTGCTCATAGTCTTTATGGGTTTATTTTGCGTCTGAATGGCCTAACTCTAATTCAGTCACCCTGAAATTATGGCAGAAATTTAATTCCTCAGACTTTTTGGTTATTCCTTTTAATGTTTCAATTAAATACAACTGGCTACAGTCACATCATTCAAGTAAGTTAGAGTTTTTAAGTAGACATTGATATTATTGTGAATATAATATTTTAGCCATTTTAAATTGTTTCTATATTATTTAATGCTAATTTGGAGGGATAATGTAATATAAGAATGCCGTTTTCATCAGCAAGTATTAAACAGGCATTTGGATGTGACTCCTGAGAGTTTAAGTGAAGTAAAGTGCTGGAAACAATGATGGGAAAACTACAGAAGGGCATTATCAAAATCTCAAGCAAAATTAAAAATGAGAATTCCTCTTTTATTGGAATAAAACTTATGAAACAGGTTCCAAGGGAAAATATTTAATGGCATATCAAATATCTCTTTCAGAAAGTCTGATTAAGCAGCCAGATTACATGTTAGGAAGACAGGCAGAGATATTAAATTTCTCTATTGAATATCAACAATAGAAGAAAAGTTTAATGGTGGGGATTTAAATTCATATCCTGATGCTTAATTTAATCGGAAATGTGTTCATTCAAGAAATGTACAAGTCTTCCCAATTTTGTAACTTTTACCTCCTTGTTGCATCCAGGAGTTTGATTCAAATCAATGAAAGAGCTAATTATTATTGGTCTGTTACGCAAAATGGCTTGATAAGCCAAGCAATCTTTCTATTCATTCCATATTTGCTTGTGTTTCAATAATAACCTTAAAAGTTAGTATATGGATTTTTGTAGCATTACAGTTGTTTTGAATAAGTCGGGATATGATCATCATTGGTTGACCAACATTTATTGCCCATCGTTATTTGCCTTCAAGAAGATGCAGGTGAGCTTCCTTCTTGAACTGCTGCAGTCCATTTGGTGTAGGTACATCCACAGTGCTGTTAGGAAGAGAGCTCCCGCACTTTGACACAGTGACACTGAAAAAAATGGCAATTTATTTACAAGTCATGGTGGATGTGGCTTGGGAGGTGAACTTGGAAATATAACTCCCTTTTATTTGCTCACCTTGTCCATTTATATCTAAAATGAAGTAGATTATAATAAACATAATGTTAAAAATTACAATTTTTTTAATGAGACCAAACAAACTAACATGGGTAATTGGTAATCCACACAGCTAGAGGATTTGGCAGAGCTTAAAATGGCCAAACTTCTCGAGATTGTTAGAAATGCTGACGGCCACATGTTCAAGTCATTTTGCAGTGTTCTGGGTGAGATGGGATATTGGTACCTTGCTCAGATTCTTCAAACAGCCTCTGAAGAAAAGGATTGCACTACTTCTACAGGTAAAGAGTGAATTGAATGCAACTAGATTCGTCTATCGTGGGTATAACTATTTTGTCCATTTTTAAATAATTAGGTTTGAGCACAACCCTTTGTAGTTTTCAACTATAAGGTCACACCCTCAGTCTCCGACGCTCCAGGGAAAACAGCCCTAGCCTATTCAACCTCTCCCTATAGCTCAAATCCTCCAACCTTGGCAACATCCTTGTAAATCTTTACTGAACCCTTTCAAGTTTTATAACATCCTTCCGATAGGAAGATCAGAATTGCACGCAATATTCCAAACAGTGGCCTAACCAAAGTCCTGTACAGCTGCAACATGACCTTCCAACTCCTGTACTCAATAATCTGACCAATAAAGGAAAGCATACCAAACACCTTCTTCACTATCCTATCTACCTGCAACTCCACTTTCAAGGAGCTATGAATCTGCACTCCAAGGTCTCTTTGTTCAGCAACACTCCCTAGGACCTTACCATTAAGTGTATATGTCCTGCAGCACCTCACATTTATCTAAATTAAACTCCATTTGCCACTTCTCAGCCCTGTATTTCATTTAGCTGTCCATATAATCACAGTTTAATAAAACAGTTTCTCTGCCTCTGCAATTTAAAAAAAAAAGCCCTTTATGTATTTATCAACAAAATTCAATGTTATGATCTCCACTGTGAATGTTAAGATTAAAAGGAAAATTCAAAAACCTAGTTACAAGAAAATGAAGCTGTGAAATTCCTTGGTTTAAAACAAATTAATTTTACAATATAACAACAAGTAAATCAACATATTACTAAATAAACACAAACTTTGTTCTTTATATTGCAAAGTACAATAAAAACACAATCACAGATACTTCAGACTAAAACTCACGACCTAACCCTAAGTTTTCCACAATGCCTCACCTGTCCATAAAGGCTTCCGAAGCTGATCCACTTTCTTGGCACTAACTCCAAACTTTTGCCATGGCTGCTTTGTTAGCTGAAGAACTTTGCAGTTCAAGCCTGAGCTCTCAATACTTGGGCAGCGATTCAATAGAAAATTAACACTCCTAGCTTCTAATTTGTCTATTCTCCTGGCCCACAGCTATTCTAAAGGTTTTGGCAATTTCTTCCTGTGGCTGATTCTAATCTGAAGTACTTGTTTTCAATTTGACAATGACTAAACATTTCTTCTTCTAGTTCCAAACCATGCATCTTCCAACTTCTCTTATTCTCATAAGCGCTGTCTCCAAGTTGATTGTAAGTCCCGTCAGTGAATTATTACACAGCGAGTGATATTAGTATGGTATATTCTCACTTTAAGGTGCAGAGCCTGCTAACATAGAACATAGGACGTTACAGCACAGTACAGGCCCTTCGGCCCTCAATGTTGTGCTATCTATGAAATTAATCTGATGCCCTACATGTAACCTACATGTTCCATTATTATCCATATGTGTGTTCAAAACCAATTTAAATGCCCTTAACATTGGCAAGTCTACTACTGTTGCAGGCAGGCCGATCCACACCACTACTACTCTCTGAGTAAAGAAACTACCTCTGATATCTGTCCTGAATCTATCATCCCTCAATTTAAAGCTATGTCTCCTCATGTTAGCCTTCGCTATCCAAAAAAAAAGGCTCTGACTGTCCACCCTATCTAACTCTCTGATTATCTTATGCATCCAAGTAAAGGTAGGTTCCCGATACTGGCTAATCTCTTCCAGGGTCATCCAGGGGTTTCCAAAATGAAGATGCAAGTGAGACGTTATGTCTAGTGGCCAGGGTTGGATTCTGACATAGCTGCATTGGTGGGGCAATGCCCAGAGTGACCACAAAGTCAAAAATTGTAACTGCTGGTGCCCCCACATTCATGGAATTGGCTGGGTAAACTGTGGTCTTGGTTACATATTGACTATTCTGGTCCTCTCATGGGCTCAATGTTCCTGCTCATTGTGGATGCTCATTCAAAGTGGTTGGACATGCATAGAATTTGTTCAGGGATGATGATTGGAAAAACTGCAAATATCGTTCGCAATACATGGACTCCTGGAAATATTGGTCACAGACAATGGGATGTCATTTACCAGCAAGGAATTTGATTATTTCCGAAAGTCAAAAGGCATTTGGCACAAAAGGACAGCTCCGTACCATCCATCGTCCAATGGTCTGCTGAAAAGAGTGGTCCAAATGTTGAAGGCAGGCTTGAAGAAACAGCCTACAGTGTCACTCGATACCAAACTGTTCCAGTTTGGTTATAGGGCCACCCCTCGCGCAACAATAGGGATACCTCCAGCAGAGTTTCTGATGGGGAAAAGACTATGCATCAGGTTAAATCTAATATTTCCAGACCTGGGAGGATGAAATGGCATCAGCACTGTCAGTGCCGGCCACATGCTTCCTCTAAGTGAGAAAGACAATTTACTTTGGGGAATGAAGTTCGGTGCCGGAACCACAGAAATGGTCCAGTATGGGTACGAGATGAGGGAGCCATACAGTCAGGTCCCATGACTTAGAGTTCGGGTAGATGAGGCAGTCCTGAACAAATGTGTGGATCACAAGGATTCTAGGTAATCCAAGATGGAGGACAGGAAGAATTTGTGACTGTAAGAGCTGCTCCTTTTTTTGAGGTATTTTAGGTGTTGGAGGTGAGTTCCTCAAATTCCAGGAGCAGCAATGACTGTTTTATATGCTGTTGCATTGTTTTGAAACTTCGAAGGAAAAAGTCAAAATAACGGCCCTACTAAAAGGGAGAAGGACAGACAAAAGGCAGCACATGGTCAGTGAAGGAAAGAGAGAAAGAAACTTGTAACTGACACAGTAGTGAATCTGCACAGTTGCTGTTTGAATTCATGTATCTCTGGACATCAGAGTACGTCGAGGAAAAATGAACAAACGGCGAAATTCACAACTGATCTTGGAGGAACCTGTTTGGGAGATCTCACAGCAGCACAGGAACTGATAAGTACATAGTTTTTAACATATAACCTTGCTGTAAGTCTACAGTAGTGAGTAGAGTGGGTTCTTTTTTGATTATATGTTTTATTGAAATCTGTCTCTTGATTAAATTTTAAAAATATAAACCATAAGTACTAAGTTAGCCTGGAGCACTGTTTTTTAGAGCAAAAAGACGGTGCTATTTGCTGGGTCTTTTGATTGTGAAGGAGCAAAGATGGTCTTTAGTAGGGTGATATGCTCTTGTTGGATGTGAGAGGTTAGGGAGAGTTTCCATGTTACTGAGAATTATGTCAGCAGGAAGTGTCTTTGGTTGTGAAACCCATCAGATCAAATGGATCGGCTGGAGCAACAGGTAGAGGCAATGAGGAATTCATAAGAGCTGGGGGTGTGATGGATGGTAGTTATAGGAAGGGAGAAAAGATACAGATACAGTTAAATAGATGGGTTAACTCCAGGAAAGGTAGGAGGGATAGGCAGGTAGTGCAGGAATCCTCTGTGGCTATCCCCATTTCAAACAACTATGAAGGGGTGGAAATGGAAAATGTAGGGGGGGGCGATGGTGATGGTGGTGGTGGGACAGAGGAAGATATTGAGGAAAGCTGAGACCGGTACATTTGGGGAAAAAGAGCGAGTCAAACAGTCAGTTGAGGTAGGAACAAAGCAGAAAACAAGGTAGGACTGATAAATTAAACTGCATTTATTTCAATGCAAGAGACCTAACAGAGAAGGCATGATTAGGAACATGAGATTGGGGTATCATAGTAATTACAGAATGGGGGCTCAGGGGTGGACAGGACTGGCAGCTTAATGTTCCAGGATACAAATGCTATCAGAAGAGTAGAAGTGGGGGGGGGGCAAGAGAGGAGGGAAAGTGGTGTTTTTGATAAGGGATAGCATTACAGCTGTACTTAGGGAGGATATTCCAGGGAAATTATTTGGGTGGAACTGAGAAATAAGAAAGGGATGATCATCTTATTGGGATTGTATTACAGACCCCCTAATAGTCAGTGAGAAACTGAGAACCAAATTTGGAAGGAGATTTCAGTTATCTGTAACAATAATAGGGTGGTTATGGTAGGGGATTTTAACCTTCCAAACATTGACTGGCACTGCCATAGTGTTAGGGGTTTAGATGGAGTGGAATTTGTTAAGTGTGTACAAGAAAACTTTCTGATTCAGAATGTGGCTGTACTGACTAAAGAAGATGCAAACATTGACCTACTCTTGGGAATAAGGCAGGGCAAGTGACTGAGGTGTCAGTGGGACCAGCAACCATAATTCTATTAGTTTTAAAATAGTGATGGAAAAGGATAGACCAGAACTAAAAGTTGAAGTTCTAAATTGGAGAAAGGCTAATTTTGATGGTATGAGGCAAGAATTTTCAAAAGCTAATTGGGGGCAGATGTTTGCAGGCAAAAGGACGGCTGGAAAATGAGAAGCCTTCAGAACGGGCAGCCCGGTGACTCAGTGGTTAGCACTGCTGCCTGACAGCACCAAGTATCCACGTTCGATTCCAGTCTTGGGCTACTGTCTGTGAGCTTGCACGTTCTCTCCATGTCTGCGTGGGTTTCCTCCCACAGTCCAAAGATGTGCAGGTCAGGTAAATTGGCCATTCTAAATTGCCCAGAGTGTTAGGTGCATTTGTCAGAGGGAAATGGGTCTGGGTGGATTATTCTTTGGAGGGTCGGTGTGGACTTGTTGGGCCGAAGGGCCTGTTTCCACACTGTAAGGAATCTAACCTAATCTCGATTAAGTCACCTCTCAACCTTCTTCTAACGAAAACAGCTTCTGTTCCCTCAGCCTTTCCTCATAAGACCTTCCTTCCATACCAGGCAACATCCTAGTAAATCTCCTCCAAACCTTTTCCAAAGCGTACACATCCTTCCTATAATGCAGTGACCAGAACTGTACGCAATACTCCAGGTGCGGCCTTACCAGTGTCTTGTACAGCTGAAGCATGACCTTGTGGCTCCAAAACTCAATCCCCCTCCCAATAAACGCCAATACACCATATGCTTTCTTACAAGATTAACAGTTAGGTTTTTTTTGTCTTTTATATCCCTTTTATTTTAGCATTTTCAAAAACTCTCTCTCTCCTTCACCCTCACTCTAAGCTCAATCTCTGACAAATATTTCTGACACATTGAGTTTTGACTGATCTTCTGGCTGCAATGCAACTGAGAAGATATTTGAAATTAGGTAAAGGGGTTTGCTTCACGTAATTGTAAATCTGAGACAAAGCTAAACATCTAGCAAATCGATGTATGCAAGAATGTATAAAATGAAAACAACTGATTCTGATGTTTCAGCTATGTACCTTCATCAGGCTGACGGCTAAGAGATAAAAAATTTACACATCCAAAATGCCATAATTCCATCTTTCCTTTAATATGCTGACTGAATTTCCAACACTTTCAGACTTTATCTTTGAAAATGGATTTGGCTTAAATGTGAAGAACCACTAGTAACTCATCTGATGTTTCCAAGAATAAAATGGAATACAGTACAAGACAATTACAGTGAGTTCATACAGGGACAGTCAAACCCCCACAGTCTGAGGTTTATTTTAAACAGGTTCATTCTGCATTAGTCAGAGCTTCATTCTGTCATAGAGTCATAGAGATATACAGCATGGAAACAGACCCTTCGGTCCAACCCGTCCATGCCGACCAAACGTCCCAACCCAATCCAGTCCTACCTGCCAGTACCCGGCCCATATCCCTCCAAACTCTTCCTATTCATATACCCATCCAAATGCCTCTTAAAATGTTGCAATTGTACCAGCCTCCACCACATCCTCTGGCAGCTCATTCCATACACGTACTACCCTCTGCGTGAAAAAGTTGCCCCTTAGGTCTCTTTTATATCTTTCCCATCTCACCCTAAACCTATGCCCTCTAGTTCTGGATTCCCTGGCCCCAGGGAAAAGACTTTGTCTATTTATCCTATCCATGCCCCTCATAATTTTGTAAACCTCTATAAGGTCACTCCTCAGCCTCCGACACTCCAGGGAAAACAGCCCCAGCCTGTTCAGTCCCTCCCTGTAGCTCAGATCCTCCGACCCTGGCAAAATCCTGGTAAATCTTTTCTGAACCCTTTCAAGTTTCACAACATCTTTCCGATAGGAAGGAGACCAGAATTGCATGCAATATTCCAACAGAGGCCTAACCAATGTCCTGTACAGCCGCAACATGACCCCCCAACTCCTGTACTCAATACTCTGACCAATAAAGGAAAGCATACCAAATGCCCTCTTCACTATCCTATCTACCTGCGATTCCACTTTCAAGGAGCTATGAACCTGCACTCCACGGTCTCTTTGTTCAGCAACACTTCCTAGGACCTTACCATTAAGTGTATATGTCCTGCTAAGAATTGCTTTCCCAAAATGCAGCACCTTGCAATTATCTGAATTAATAATAATTGCACTTATTAGCCCATTGGCCCATCTTGTCCAGATCCTGTTGTAATCAGAAGTAACCCTCTTCGCTGTCCACTACACCTCCAATTTTGGTGTCATCTGCAAACTTACTAACTGTACCTCTTATGCTCACATCTGAATCATTTATGTAAATGACTGTGCTGCTTTGTAAGTTGTGCCATCTGACTGATATGTTTGTTTTTTTTGGGGGGGATGCTGGGGAGTCAAGGTAGCTCCAAGAAGACACACATGGAGATGGAAAATTGGAACTCCGTGAAACTCAGTAATTCAATGCGAGAGCCAGGTAGGTTATCCAGTACTTCAGGCCACTGATGACACTTGGCTAGCTATCTGATTTAATCATGGAAACTAGATGAGTAGTTCCAGTCAGTCTGATCTGCCTCAAGGTAGGCTTAGTTCAGATGTTTCCAAATGCAGGGTTAGAGTAGATTAGTTGAAGTTAAATGAAATTATTTTCTGCCTAACAACAGGGTCAGGTCATGTCTGACTGAGAGGTCAGGTTAGATCTGCTTAAGGATGGATATTGGGTTGAATTGCCTCCAGCTGAGAAGTGCCTCATCATTTGAAAGTGAAGTAAGTGCTTAGTGAAGTAAGTGAAAGTGTTAGTGCTTATTGAAATGCTATAAAAGGAAATTATCAACTATCTGTAAAAAAAAATTTCAGAATAAGGAGGGAATTCTTTGTAAACTTGGAAAGACTGATATCTAGAATGTTGTGCCTCATCTTTTTTTAGAGCAGCATATTGGTAAACAACACTGAAGTGAAAGATAAAATAGATGGAGAGATTAAGAAAGCAAATGGGATACTTACCTTTATTAGACAAGGCTGAAAGTTTGAGAAGGGAGTTTATGCTGGAACCATATAAACATTGGGTGGGCTACTGCAAGAGATTATATGCAGTTCTGGAATCCAGAGGGTGTGATCATACTGGAGAGGACACAGAAGAGATTTACCAACACGTTGACTTGTTTGGGGTGTTTTAGTTATCAAAAAAGAATAGATAGATAGACTGTAGTTGTTCCTTGGAGCAGATGAGATTGAGGGGGGGACATGATTGAAATGTATGAAATTATAAGGGCATAGACATGGTAGGCAGGAAGAGACTTTCTCCTCAGACAAGTGATCAATGACCAGAGGGAATAGGTTTAAGGTAATGGGCAGGAGATTGAAGCAGATGCAAGGAGAAACATTTTCACCCAGAGCATGGTGGTAATCTGGAACACACTGTCTGAAATTGTGGTAGAGGCAGAAACCCTCATTACATTCAAGGAGTACAATTGCAATGCCAAGCCAAACAAGGCTATGGGTCGAGTGCTGTAAAACTGGATTGGACCAGTTAGGAGCTTGTTTTGATTGGTGTAGACTTAATGGGCTGAAGGACCTTTTTCTGTGCAGTAGACCACTGTGGTTCTAAACAGTACAGGTAGTTTTATTTAAGTAGTCATACAATATTGAAATTATAGAATGTACTATGTACATTACATCTAATATATTTATATAATTCTATAGGTTTATATTAGTTGAATACATTTGTGCAACTTCTTGCAATATATGTATATATTCTTTATATTGTTTTCTCATGGTCATTATTTCTAATTCTATGATGTGGGGCAAGTGTACAGATTTATTAATGTATATAATTTTATTATTAAAGCTTTGATTTTTTTATTCGTGTGGATAAAGGTTTGAAAAGGGTTTTAAAAAAATTTATTACATATAGAATTTTCCAGTTTATTTTTTTAAAATCTATGTATAATGCCACAATACTTGTATATTATTGTCACTTTGACTTTTTGTAGGACACACATCTAGAAATGAAAAACCAGCTTTGAAAGAAATTTTGCTCCTTTCTCCACGAATACACAGAAATCTGAAGGATGACAATCTGGAATTAAGTCAAAAGGTGGAGCACATGAGGAAGGAATATTTGGTGAGGTAACATCAAAAGCATAAATTACTTCCAAAATGTGAAAAGAAATGTTAGTTCAACAATTTCCCAAAATAATGACATTGATATGTCAAAATGTGAGACAGTAAGGGGAAATTGGAGGGCAAGACAACCAACCTGTTTTCTGGATACTGAAAAACATTGGCAGAAATTTTAATATTAAATATTTGGTTAAGCCTTTTAAATAAGGACCATTCAGAGAGGAGTCAACAATTAAATCCACCGGTAAAGTTGTCCTTTTGATTCAAAATTGGTACAATGAAGATTATATCTGTACAATAATACCGATTTTTATATTTATTATAACAATAATATTTATTATATTTTACCAATTTCAACTTCAGAATAAAAGGACTCGAAGAAGACTTGGCTTCTGTGAGTCGGGAAAGAGATATGACTGTGAGGGAACGTAATATCACCATCCTAGAAAATCAAGAACTACAAAATCTTAACCATGAACTCCAGGAACTGATAATAAAACTGGAAGATTCTACACTTAGTATGAATTATCCTGTCCAATATGTGAATTTGTTACCAGTAAGGCAGATGATTGATGGGCATACAGACCAGCTGTTCACCTTTGATCAACTTCAAAACAACATTGATTGATGTAATGAAGTTAAATTGAGCACCTTTATCTGTTGGACACCTCACTCTATATACCTGTGGAATAATCTATGCAACTCAACGTGCAAATTGGCATTAGAGAAACTGCAACAAACTCAAAAGCCTCAGGTGAAAGATTCAGAAGTACAATAAGTTTATCTCCCTTTTTACTGTTTTTTTCACTTTTAAATCTAGATCTATAGCTATAATAGACCCTGCCATTCAAATTAGCCTGAATATATTTTGTACTTCTTTCAAATTATTGTATGGGAAACGGGTGGTGTTGGCAAAGCCAGCATTTGATGCCCACAACTAATTCCTTGAGAAGGTGATGGTGACCTACCTCCCAAAGCACCCCAGTCCTTTTGGTGTCAGTACACCCACAGTGCTGTTAAGATAGAAGCTCTAGGAGTTTAACCCAGTGGAAATTAATAAAAGGCAGTACAAGCCTAAATCAAAAAAATGCTGTTCCAAAGAAGAGGCATTCTGAATTTGAAATGTTCTGTTTCTCGCTCCACAGATGCTACTAGACCTGCTGAGTTTCTTCATCACTTTCTGCATTCACGTCAGATTTCCTGCATCTGCAGTATTATTATACTTCTAAATCAGGATGGTTTGTGGCTGAGGAGGAAAATTTAGGTGATCCTGTTCCCATGTGTCAGTCACCTATGTTTATCCACCTGATAAAGGGTGCAGGTTTGGAAGATGCCAATAAAGCTTTGGTGAGTTGCTGCAATGAATCTTGTATCTGCTACCAGTGTGTACTAATGGCAGAGGAAGTTAATGTTTCAGTTGGCGGATGGGGTAATGATATAGCCGGGTAATTTGTCTCGAAAGGTGTTGAACTTCTCATGTTTTATGGGAACTGCACTTAGTCGAGCAGGTAGGGTGTATTCCTTCGTATTTCTGACTTCAGCATTGTAGATGGTGGATAATCTTTAGGGAGTCAAGAGGTGAGTTAATTGGTGACAGAATTACTAACTTTGAACCTGTTGTGATATGCCTCTTTCAGTTCAGTTTCTGGTCAACGGTAACTCTCAGAATATTGATAGTGTGGGATGCTGGGATGTTAATATCATTAAATATCAAGGGGTGACTGTTAGATTCTCTCTTGGAGAAAGTTGCTGACTGACACACGTGTAGCGTGACTGTTACTTGTCACTTATCAATGCAAGCCTGAACGAAAGCAGAGTCCTACAGCGACAGCAGAAGAGTGAGCACAGGCCGGGCTGAGTCAGAGAACAATGGCAGCAGAACAGATACAGGCAGGAGCCAGAGCAAGTCCAGATGCAGGCCAGTGCATGGAGGTGGTGTTGCCTCATGTTCGGAAGCAGGTGGGCACAAACCCATGTTGCAAAAGCACTAGAACCTCTAAAACCTAATTAACTTTGTAATCACTTTTTATTATCATTCTGGACTTTTTAAATTCTATTCCTATGCTTACCTTTTTAACTCTGTAACAATACTTAAAGCATCTGTACCTAAGATGGCACCAAGAGGTGACATTATAGACTTTTCACTGCACTCATTGAGTGCATGTGAAATTGAAGGCTATTCTAAAATTCTGACCTTTTCACATATTGCCATTGGACTGCTGCTTCAGTTTGAGGAGTTGGCAATGCTAATGAACATTGTGTAATCATCAGCAAGTATTGCCCCATAATAAATCAGTTGAAGATGGTTGGACCTAGGACACCATCCTGAGGAACCTTTGCCTCTGATGACCACAACTTATGTTAGATGTTGTTATAAGTTGAATCCATGCCATTAATTACCATGTTGTATGAGCTGTCTGGTAGATTTGCTGTTACCATCCACTTCCCTGGGAGGGATATAGAGGGTTTGTTTAGTCAGTCTGGTGTGATAGAGGAACACAGCTTGGTAACGTAACAAGACACTTTTGTCTTAAACAAGATGTAGTTTATTGAGTGATAACAGATAAATAGAAAAGTTACACATGACAGACATTGGGTAAGAGACTTCTTTGCCAACCTAAGCTGATTTCCCTGAAGTTTGAGAGACATTGTTAGGTTATGTGTTGCTTAAGGTACTTGTTAGCATTAACCCTTTCAGACAGGTGGTGGTATAGTAGCAATGCCACTAGTAATCTACAACCCTGTGTTACTGTTCACAGGTAATGTTTGTAAATCCTAAAATGGCAGATGTGACATTTAATTTCAATAAAAATTTGAAATTAAAAATTTAGTCTAATGGTGATCTTATAACAATGGTTGATAAGTGTTTTTTTTTTAAAACAATAGATTCCCTAATACTCTTGAGGGGAATGAAATTTGTCATCTTTACCTGGTCTGGCCTTCAAGTGATCCACACTGATGGACTCTTAACTAACCTCTGAAATTACCTAGCAATTCACTCAATATCTTTGGACATGCAGTCATTTTTTTTTTAATTAAGATGTGGGAACACAAGCAGTCCATTTGGTTGATAGTCTGCTTCACAGAAGAAGGGATTGAAACTGGAAGGAAATCTTGCATTGGTCTCGACACCGAAAGTGTGAGTGGCAAACATAACCCAATCAACACTGCAAAATCCATTTTACAGTCCATTCTGATGTAACACAATATTTCTGTTCTCGTGCAATCCTGTAATAAGAAAATTGCATAATAGCAGCACCATTTAAATAATAGGCTGGAATCTGGTATGCACTTTAGAACCAGTTTTAAAGCAATGTCCTCAATTTGTCCATGATGTTATTAGTGAATTTGTGGCAATGAAATGTGCATATACAGAATGACCTGTACTTTTAATAGCTGAGGGGCTGTGGCAAAATTGGGAGAGCTGACCCAAATTAAACATTTGCAACCACCTTCAGCCAGAAGTGCCCATTAATCTTGATCACCTCCTGAGGTCCTGAGCAAATCTTCACTATTGCTATAATGGTGTAAGGGCCCATAGCCTTTTTTGGTCTCCAGTGCCTTCACCCATTTCTTAATATCAAATGGAATAAGCCCTGAAGGGCTTATGCCCGAAACATCGGTTCTCCTGTTCCTTGGATGCTGCCTGACCTGCTGTGCTTTTTCAGCAACACATTTTTCAGCTACAAAAACCTGCAGCATGGAAGGAGTTAGGGAGGTTCTTGTAGGGTGGGGGGGGGGGGGGGGGGGGATGGGAACCTGTGATGCAGTTCCAGTGCACAGGAGGATGTGAGTAGGGAGGACATGGACAGGATTTCATGGTCACAGGCATGTGCTGGCAGACAGCAAGCTGGTTTGAAGTGTGTCTACTTCAACAGCAGGAGTATCCTGAGTAAGGTAGGTGAGCTTGCAGCATGGATAGGTACCTGGAATTTTGATGTTGTGGCCATTTCAGAGACATGTATACAGCAGGGTCAGGAGTGGAACTTGCAGGTCCTAGGGTTTAGATCTTTCATCAAGATCAGGGAAGGTGGTAAAAGCAGGGGAGGTGTGGCTTTGTTAGTCAAAGACAGTATAATAGTGGCTGAAATAACATTCGATGAGAACTCATCTACTGAGGTGGTATGGGCTGAGGTTAGAAACAGGAGAGATTTTTATAGGCCTGCGCAAAGTTCCAGGCATGTGGAGAAGAGGATCGACAAAACTATTCTGGGTAAGAGAGAAAGGAACAGGGTGGTCATTATGGGGGACTTTCACTTCCCCAACATTGACTGGAAATGCTATAACTCTAGTACGTTGGACGGATCAGTTTTTGTCCAGAGTGTGCAGGAAGGTTTCCTTACACAGTATATTGAAGGGCCGATAAGAGGGGAGGCAACACTGGATCTGGTACTTGGTAATGAACCATGCAGGTGTTTGATTTAGTGGTAGGGAGCACTTTGGAGAGTGTGACCATAATTCGGTTAATTAGTTTAGCGATGGAAAGGGATAGGTACATGCCACAGGGCAAGAGTTATAGATGGGAGGGAAGGGCAATTATAATGCTATTAGGCAAGACTTGGGAGGCATAGAATGGAGTAGCAAAATGCAGGGGATGGGGACAATCAATATGTGGAGCTGGTTTAAGGAACAGGTATTGTGTGTCCTTGATAGATATGTCCCTGTCATGCAGGGAGGAAGTGATAAGGTTAGGGAACCATGGTTTACTAAAGAAATTGTATCTCTTGTTAAGCGGAAGAGGGAGGCCGATGTGACGTTTAGACGAGGTGGTTCAGATGAGGCGACTGGGAGTTAAAGATTAGCTAGGAAGGATTTTAAGAGAGAGTTAAGAGGAGCAAGGAGGGGACATGAACAGTCTTTAGCAGGTGAATAAAGGAGAACCCTAAGCTTTCTATAGGCGTGAGGAATAAAAGAATGACTAGGGTAGGAATAGGGCCCGTCAAAGACAGAAGTGGGAAGTTGTGTGTGGACCCTGCAGAGATTGGAGAGATGCTAAATGAATATTCATCTGTTTTCACTCAGGAAAAAGAGAATATTGTAGAGAAGACTGAGATACGGGCTATTAGACTAGAAAGGCTTAGTTAGTAAGGAGTTATCATCAATTCTAGAAAGTGTAAAAGTCGATAAATCCCCTGGGCCAAATGGGGTTTATCCGAGGATTCTCTGGGAAGCTAGGGAGGAGATGACGGAGCTTTTGGCCTTGATCTTTGGTACTAAATCTATAGACAGACAATAACGATTCAGAGGACTAGAGGATTGCAAATGTTGTGCCCTTGTTCAAGAAGGGCAGTAGAGATGACCCAGGTAATTAAAGGCTCGCTGGTCTAAAGTCTGTTATAGGAAAAAGTTTTGGAAAGGATTATAAAGAGATGGGATTTATAATCATCTGGTAAACTCAAATTTGATTGGAGATAATCAACACAGTTTCGTCAAGGGCAGGTCGTGTCTCACAACCTCTGAGTTTTTTTGAGAAGGTGACCAAGCGTGTGAATGAGGGTAGGGTAGTTGATATAGTATACATGGAGTTCAGTAAAGCCTTTGATAAGGTTCCACATGGTTGGCTGTTGGAGAAAATGCAGAGGCATGGGATTGAGGGTGATTTAACAGTTTGGATTAGGAACTGGCTTTCTGTAAGAAGGTAGCAAGTGGTGGTCGATGGAAAATATTCAGTCTGGATTCTGGTTACTAGTGGTGTGCCACAAGGATATTTTTGGGACCACTGCTATTTGTCGTTTCTTTAAATGACTTAGACACAGGCATAGGTGGATGGAGATGACACTAAAGTTGGTGGAGTGGTGGACAATGTGGAAGAATGTGGCAGGTTGCAGGCTTGGATAAACTGCAGAATTGGGCTGAGATGTGGTAAATGGAGTTCATCGCAGATACATGTGAGATGATGCACTTTGGGAAGAACAATAGCAAGTACTGGGTCAATGGAAAGATTCTTGTCAGTGTGGATGTGCAGAGGGATCTTGGTGTCCATGTACATCCCTGAAAGTTGCCACCCAGGTTGATAGTGCTGTTAAGGCAGCATACGGTGTGTTAGGTTTTTGTTGGTAGAGGGATTGAGTTCGGGAGCAGTGATGTCATGCTGCAACTGTACAAAACACTAGTGTGGCCTCACTTGGAATATTATGCACAGTTCTGGTTGCCCCATTACAGGAAATATGTGGAAGCATTGGAAAAGGTGCAGAGGAGATTTACCAGGATGTTGCCTGGTCTGGAGGGAAGGTCTGATGAGGAAAGGCCTGATGAGGAAAGGCTGAGGGACTTGAGTCTGTTCTCATTGGAGAGAAGGTGGCTAAGAGGAGATTTAATAGAGGCATACAAGATGATCAGAGGGTTAGATAGGGTAGTGAGTGTCTTTTTCCTAGGAAGATGACATCGGCTTGTACGAGGGGGCATAGCTACAAATGGGGAGGTGATAGATTTAAGACAGATGTCAGAGGAAGGTTCTTTATTCAGTGTGACAAACCACATTAGGTACATTTAAACAGTCCTTGGATAAGCATATAGATGATGATAGGATAGTGTAGGGGGATGGGCTTAGATTAGTTCACAGGTCAGCACAATATAGAGGACTGAAGGTCCTGTTTTGTTCTATGTTCCTAGTACATGAATCATAAAATGCAGGCATCCAAATTCAGCAGATAACAGGGAAGGTAAATGGCATGTTGGCCTTATTTCAAGAGGGACTAGTATATATAAAAGTAAGGAGATCCTGCTAAAGCTATACAAGGTACGAATCAGACTAGAACTGGAATACTGTGGAAATACTTTCAAGCCTTTTATCTACAGAAGATATACTGGCATTTCTGAAGTGGCCAGTTATGAAAAAGGATCACTGGACTTGAAACATTAATTCTGCATTCTCTACACAGATGCAGTACAGAGTCTTGGGGACTTGACAATAAAGGGTTAGAGGTGGAGAGCTTCTTTCTTTCTTGTTGTGGGAAGAGTCTAGGATTGGAAGTTATAACCTCAGTAAGAAATTGCCTGTTTAAGACAGCGATCAGGAGGAATTTCTTTGAGAGTCATAGAGATGTACAGCATGGAAACAGACCCTTCGGTCCAACTTGTCCATGCCAACCAGATGTTCCAACCCAATCTAGTCCCAATCTGCCAGCACCTCCAAACCTTTTCTATTCATATACCCATCCAAATGCCTCTTAAATGTTGCAATTGTACTAGCCTCCACCACATCCTCTGGCAGCTCATTCCATATACGTACCACCCTCCGCATGAAAGAGTTGCCCCTTAGGTCTCTTTTATATCTTTCCCCTCTCACCCTAAACCTATGCCCTCTAGTTCTGGACTCCCTGACCCCAGGGAAAAGACTTTGTCTATTTACCCTATCCATGCCCCTCATAATTTTGTAAACCTCTATAAGGTCACCCCTCAGCCTCCGACACTCCAGGGAAAACAGCCTCAGCCTGTTCATCCTCCCCTGTAGTTCAGATCCTCCAACCCTGGCAACATTCTTGTAAATCTTTTCTGAACCCTTTCAAGTTTCACAACATCTTTCTGATAGGAAGGAGACCAGAACTGCACGCAATATTCCAACAGTGGCCTAACCAATGTCCTGTACAGCTGCAACATGACCTCCCAACTCCTGTACTCAATACTCTGACCAATAAAGAAAAGCATACCAAAACACCTTCTTCGCGACCCTATCGACCTGCGACTCCACTTTCAAGGAGCTATGAATCTGCACTCCAAGGTTTCTTTGTTCAGCAACACTCCCTAGGACCTTACCATTAAGTATATAAGTCCTGCTAAGATTTGCTTTCCCAAAATGCAGCATCTCACATTTATCTGAATTAAACTCCATTTCTGAGGGTGTTGAATCTTCTGTGGAATACTTTACCTAAAAGATGCTGTTGAAACTGGGACAATATTCCCAATCTGACTAGAAATCAAAGTGTTTGGGAAAAAGTCAAGAAAGCATAGGTGATGGTTATCTGGTCAGCAATGCTATAACTGAATGGCAGAGCAGACTGCATTGACCAACTTATGCTCCTATGTCTTAGGGTCTCTAAGGTACAATATGCCATCAACTGCAGTCATGTAGCACTGAACTCCCTGGCATTATAAAGCTCTAAGATATAGGAATAGAAATAAGGCATTCAGCCCTTGCAAGTCTACTCTATGTTTGCCTTAACCTTGAATAGAATTAACAACCCAGACTCTATAGCCCTCTGCAGTCAAGAATTCTACACATTCATGGCCTTTTATCTATCCAAATTCCTGAACAGGGAGAATGTTTGCTCCCAAACTATCCAACTTGTTTGTAGCCCCAGGCAGCAGTTGCAATAGGTTTTATTCTGCCATCCTGGTCTGTCACAATGCTTACACTCTCCACAACAGCTGGTTCTCCAAAGGTTTATTCCCCATGTCATTGGTGACAAGGGGTACCCTGCCCTCAAAGACCTAGTAGCAGCTAGATTTGAGACCAAATGGCTGGACAAGGGCTAAGAGAAAACTGCATTTGGATGTACACAATGCTGAGGGACTCTGAATCCATACATCCAGTTTATGGTTACACTTTCCCATAGTCCTGTTCCTCCCCCAGAGAGCAGTAGAGAAGGGCAGCTCTACACACTCCAAGTCCACTGCTACATGAGATACATCACCTATGGCAATTAGTGCCCTTCAAGGATGAGAGGTACAGGACCAAACTAGAAGCCATAATAGATATGTAGAAACCATATAGAAAGGAAGTCAGTCCTTTTTCCTTCATTGGAAAATCTAGTAACTCTAAATAATGTTAGGAATAAGATGGCAAGAGAAAAAGAGCTGGATTGCATAAGTGCAATGCTTTTATATCAAATGAATAATATAGATTTTTTTTTAAAAAGGCAGCAAGATTAGAAAAGGCAATAGAGATATAGAGTAGACCTAGTTTGTCCTGCTTTTCATAAAGTGACTAGACCTAGTTTGTCCTGCTTTTCATAAAGTGACTTGACTCAAATCATTAGATAGGTTGTACTTTAAATTTTCCATCTGTTATTATGTGCTCTCAGATTTAATTGAAAGCTTGAAGTTGGAAGTATAAGGGTATTTAAAATGATTAACAGAATATTTCATATTATAGTAGGACAAGTGACTGAAGATGTGTCAATGTGTTTGCATAGTGAGCTTTTTCCATATTCACCATCACAATTTTATATACATTAGAAACAAAATATTCAGAATTCTCATTACTGTCTTATTATAGCTGCTACTAAATGTTTGCCAATCTTCAGCATGCCATTCAAAATCTAACTTCCTAAATGAATCAATCTTTTCTGCACTAATGTTCACACAACGACGATAGAGAATCATTGATTAGCAATCTCGACTGGAAACTGTACCTGATTTGTCTGCTCCTCCACCAAGGTTCCTCAGCCTAATTGTAGTGAAGATCAGTTAACTGAGCACAATTCCGGAATTGGAACCTTTGACCTTCCTTGTCTGTATGGCCTTGCGTGCATGATGTAGACATGATACTACATTTCTTGTCCATTGCTATTTAAGTATTACCGTCAAAGCTGTCATATTTGTAAGTATATCATCAAAATGAACAAAACAGCACATTCTCGATTTAACCAACACACCAATACTTTGAGGTTTGCTAATGTTATATTTTTTAAAAATCCATGTGCTTCCTGTTCATCAGATTTCATGGGTAGTCAAGTAAACATTTGTCACAGTTGGGGGGTGGGGCGCGGAAAAAGATAACAATGACATTTTTCTGGAATGTGCAAACTCTCCTACAGCAGGATCATACCAGGCAGCACAAATTCATTTATCTTGAGCAACTAAAGCAAGATCATCTCGAATTTCAGAACAAGAAGAATTAGCCATGATATTATCAAACTGCTTTGTTTTTTACACATCAAGTTGAAGAACACAATTCATAATGGAGCAAAATTAAGGCAAGGATACAGATCAGCCATCATTCACCAGAATGGACAGGCAGGTTCAAGGGGCTGAGTGACCTATTGTCTATTCTCTTCTTATACAATTTGCAATGCAAAAATTATTTATAGCTAAAATCAGTCCAAAGTTCCAATCCTCTTTGAAGTAGCATTCATAGATCTTTGAACAAATATGTTGTAAATACAAGCCAAAATTGCTTGGGAGTACAGAACTTTAATATTGCTGAAAAATATAGATTGGCAAAGATTTTCACTTTCCACTCAGTTATTCATCAGTGAAAAGCTTTAGCAACAAATCTGTTTTCAGCAATACACATATCAAAATGCTAGTCTAGAATCAAAAAGTGTCACATTAATTTTAAACAAGCAGCTATGCAGACTAGCTAGAGTGTAAATAGTATTTGAAATTTTGGTTGTGGAATTAGTAAAACTTTGACATCAATATTACAATAAATATCGTTGGCAAAACAAAAGATACACAATAAATCAGAATACAAATTTGATCAAATAATTACATATATTCTTAAAAAAGTGACATAGCATGAACCTTGAATCACTGCACAGATGCATAATCTGATTTTGGAAGAAAGTTAAAATTACAACAGTCTGTTTAGCAGACTCGTGGCCTGCTGTAGATGGTCTTCAATGCAAGTAGTAGTTTAATAATTGGTGTGCACAATGCAGTAATCACTGGCAAGCTATAGTAATGGAAGTAAAAGGAAATATCATGGACTTTAATTATTCCAAAGATTTTCAATATTCCACGAGTTGTTGGAGGAAGGCATCGAAATTGCCAATAGGTAACAATGTCATGGTAGCAGCGAAGATCATGACCAGTTACTGCTAGGTCAGCCTGAAATTGTACAACATGTTAATTAGTGATCATCATTGCAGCCTCAAAAAAAAACTCCCAGTTTTGCAGAGAAAGGCTGATCTTCATGGGGTAATTTAATGGCTTTGTTATAGGTTTTTGGTACATAATATTTCAGATTTGTAAAACTAACAAGGTCACTGAATCTGGCCCTACTGTAACCAAAGGATACTTCACTGATAGAATAAACAGGCCATTTACACCAGCTAGATATGAAATACAAAAGAACTCAAAACCTGGAGATCACCAAAATGCCATCGCAACTATGTAGAATTGAGGAGCACACTTCTGACACTCAAAGTCAGTCACATCTTTTCTGACTAGATTCTAATCAGAAGGACCGAAGTTTTTTGTCACAATAATCGACAAATTCAAAAACCTAAACTCAAGAGGTGTTCTAAGCTAAAACAAAGTTTTTGGTGTAAACATCAAACCCAACCTTAAGATCATGCCTGTCAGACAAAGAAAATGGCATTAAATGAGGCCTAACTGGCAATTAAATTTTTTACTTCAAACATTAATTTTCAAGATCCTCTCAAAATTTGGTCAGGCATAGTGATGCTTGGGAAGGGGCAGAACAATTCACTTGGTCAGCATCTTTGTTACTGGACTTACTATCTACTGTCTACAGCACAGATGCAATACACCACACAGATCCACAGGACACACCGCAGCAATTCACAATACTTTCTATAGATTGCACTTCCATCTTCTATACCCACTTCAAAAGTAGTGATGCCATGGGAAATCCAGTGACTCCAAGCTCTCCAAATTATGCAACATCTTGTTTTCGATATATATTGCTATGTCTTTATCAATGTGTCAGAATCCTGAAATTAGCAATATAACATCATTGTTTGAGCATAATCAATGGATTCATTTCAATGTTTAAGATGTCTAATGAGCAAAGGCGAAACAGATTGAGACTGCTCACTGGAGCTTAAAAGAAGAGAGGTGATCTTATTGAAAGATACAGGATTCTTAAGGGCTTGACAGGGTAAACATGGAGAGAATGCTTCCCCTCATGGGTGCATCTAGCACCAGATGGCAGAGTCTCAGAATAAAGGACACCAATTCAAAGCTGCAATGAGGAGGAATTTCTTGAGGGTTGAGAGTAGAATGCCTTAAGGACAGCTATAAAGGGCTGAGTCCTTGTGTATAGTTGATTAGTAGGGGAAATCAAGGATTACAGGGATAATACAGGAAAACAGAGCTAAGTTCTGTACCCATGAAGACAGCCTCAACCATATGTAACCTCATACACTATATGTAATCCCCGCCATACTATTCTGTATCTGTAAAAATCTTCCTTACTGTCCTGTTTGACACCATTACCCTGATAACTTGTTATGATCTCTAACTTAATTAGTTTGTTGAGTTTTGGATTACTTGTTACTTTAGTTAGACCCTTGACATTCAATTCTTGTACCTAACATGTTATTCCACCCATTTGGCTTGTCTCCAGCACCACCTTATTTTTAAACTTTATATAATCACCTCTCTACCTCAGTTAATTGGATTATAGGTCATCCCTTCACTTGCTAGTCAACTGTTGACATTTTACTCACACCATCTGACACTACTAATCACCTATAGAGACTAATTATTTAGTCTGTTGACATTCCACTCACACCATCTTTAAGATCTTTCAATCTCTCTGCCTATAAATTCAGTGCTTGGTGTGCTTTTCTTCACTTTACCTGATGAAGGAGTAGCACTCTAAAAGCTTGTGATTTTAAATAAACCTGTTTGACTATAACTGGATGTCGTATGACTTCTGACAATTGCAATGAGCAGCTTCATCAGCATTGCCCAGATCTTGAGAACAAAAGAACAGGATATGGGTATATGTGCAGCTGGAAACTGGAGTCAAAAAGGGTAAGTGAAAGAGAAGGGGAGAAACTAGTGAGCAGTACATTTGAGAAATAAATTTTTATTGTAGTGAAGGTGATGACCCCATGGCATTATTGCTGGACTGTTAATCTAGAAACTTAAGTAATGTTTTGGAGATCTGGGATAATTCCTGCCACAGATGGTTGGAAGTTGAATTCAATAAAAATCTGGAATTAAAAGTCTAATGATGACCATGAAACCACTATTGATTGTCAGGAAAAACATGTCTGATTCTTGATTTAATTTATCATCACATGTACCTAAATATAGTGAAACGTTTTGTTTTGCATGCAGTACAGACAGATCATTACATACAAAGATCATAGGGTGGTTGAACAGAGTGAGGAATACAAAGTTACAGCTGTAAAGATGATGCACAAAAAGCAAGATCAACATTAGATTTGAAATTTGATTCACTAATGTCCATTATTGAAGGAAATGGTCACCCTTATTTGCTTTTTGGCTACATGCGACTTCAGACCCATGGCAATGTGGTTGACTGCTGTCTGATATGGGCAATAAATGTTGTCTTAACCAGTAATGCCTTCATGCTATGAATGCTTTTTTAAAAAATATGGGAGTTGGTACAGGTTTTCGCAGGGCTGGAAGTGAGGTGGAATCAAGAGTAGAATATTAGATCAGACACTAGGTCATTCAACTGAAGAACAAACAAGACACACAGGTTGCACACCATAAGGTTCAGCAGAGGAAAGCTGAAGAAATCAGAGGCATAAAGATGCAAAAAAGGAAAATGTATAAGATGCCTGCATACTTATGTTCAGAGTTTCAGAGGAAGCCAGGTCAAGTCTCAGTATGATCCAGGGCAAAGTAAGTTACAAATAATAAATCAAGACTCTCAACACTGTTTGGACTGCGAGAAAACATGAATGTGCAATATTACTAAAGCAAATTTCAGATTCATCCAAAACACTTCAGATTCATTACTATATTCTTTAGATTTTCTAGATTAATTCCGTTCTATAGAAATAGTGATGCAAGTGACCAAAACTGTAACAAAGGTTGGCAATAAGAACAGAGATGTACAATCTAAATCCTTCAATTGTGCTTCTCTCCCTTTTCCAAGACACTGTTTTGCACCATGCAGCATAAATAGAGTGAGGCAGTGGGTGTTACTGTGCAAAACTTAACTCCTAGCTCATTTTAATATCACTGCAGTAATCTAAAAATAGTACTGGTCTTGCATCACACTTGATTCCTGTACTATTTTTTCCACTGTAGCACGAGTCTGTATGCAGCTTTAATGTCACCAGCTTTAGCTTACTCTCATATTGTTGTTTGCTGTCATTATTTGCTGTCTCAATCTTTTGGTGTCAATGTCGACCCTTTTTCTTAAACTTAAATTATTATTTTAATGTAGAACCATTATCAAAATTCAAAAGCTTCATTTTCTAAAATGTCACCACTTTTGATTCAAGAAGAGACACGCACCATAGGGTTCTCAATTATATTGGACCCTCACAAAATCCACATTCAGAGAAGTGTATATCTGAAAAGCCAGATAAGAATGTGGATTCATGAGCTATAAAAGGTATTCCAATAAATCTATTTATTACATACACAAACAAACAGAAGGTAATTCTTGTGGCCTCCTCCAAGGATACTTTGCTGAGCATAAACAGGCAATTTACATCAGTTAAATATGAAATGCACAAGAATTGAAATCATGGAGATCACCAACTTGAAATCAAATAATGCTTCTACAGAAGGAGCAGCAAATATGAAGAATGCAGTGACCTAGAAATATTTAAAAGCACTGCTTATAGTCATAGATACATATAGCATGGAAACAGATCCTTCGGTCCAACAAGTCCATGCTGAACATAATCCCAAACTAAACTAGCCCCAACTGCCTGCTCTTGGCCCATATCCCTTCAAATCCATCAAACCTTGAAATATTACATTTAGTTTTTTCATCTAAATCATTAATACACATTGTGAATAGCTGTGGTTGAAGGTAGATTTCATTTACATGGACTTCAGTAAGATGTTTGATAAGATTCCCCATGGTAGGCTTATAGAGAAAGTGAAGTCATACGGGGTCCATGGTGTACTAACTAGATGGATAGAGAACTGGCTGGGTAACAGGAGACAGTAGTAGTGGAAGGGAGTTTCTCAAAATGGAGAACTGTGACCAGTGGTGTTTTACGGGGATCCATGCCAGGACCACTGCTGTTTGCGATATACATAAATGATCTGGAGGAAGGTATAGGTGGCCTGATTAGCAAGTCTGCAGATGACACTAAAATTGGAGGAATAGCAGATAGTGAAGGGGACAGAGAGTGCAACAGAATACAGATAGATTGGAGGGTTGGGTGGAGAAATGGCAGATGGGGTTCAATCAGGACAAATGAGAGGTGATTCATTTTGCAAGATCCAATTCAAGAGCAAACTATATGGTAAAAGGAAAAGCCCTCGGGAAAACAAATGTACAGAGAGGTGTGGGTGCTCAAGTCCATTGTACCCTGAAGGTGGCAACACAATTAGATAGAGTGGTCAAGGCAGTATATGGCTTTCCTTCATTGGACAGGGTATTGAGTACAAGAGTTGGTAGGTCATGTTACAGTCATAGAAGACTTTGGTCTGGCCACATTTGGAATACTGCGTACAGTTCTGGTCACAACATTACCAGAAAGGATGTGGATCTTTTGGAGAGGGTGTTGCCTGGTGTAGAGGGCACTACTATGAAGAGAGGTTGAATGGATTAGGATTATTTCCATTAGAAAGACAGGGTGGGGGGTGGGAATCTGATTGAGATCTACAAGATCGAGAGAGATAAGGTGGATAGCAAGAAGCTTTCTTCCCAGAGTGGACAACTCAATTACTAGGGATCACAAGCTCAAGGTGAAAGGGGAAAAGTTTAAGGGAGATGTGTGGAAGGTCTTTACGCAGAGGGTGGTGGGTGCCTGGAACACATTGCCAGCGGAGGTGGTAGAGGCAGGCACACCTGAATGATGCTTTTGTATCTAGATAGACAAATGAATGGGCAGGGAGCTGAGGGATACAGATCCTTAGAAAATAGGTGACAGGTTTAGATTGAGGATCTGGAACGGCACAGGCTTGGAGGGCCAAAGGACCTGTTCCTGTGCTGAAACTTTCTTTGTTAACTGATCCCTGCAGTATCCCACTAGTTACTACCTGTCACTGTGTGGGGGAAGAGGGAAGAAAGCATTTATTCCTACTGTTTGTTTTCTGTCTCCAGAACAATTTTTATGAATGTCAGTACATTATCCCCAGTTCCATGTGCTTTAGTTTAAATGCTAATCTCTTATTCGGGACCTTATCAAAAGCCTTCTTAAAGTATACATATCCACTGACTGCTCTTATCAACACTACTAGTTATACCATGTAAAAGTTCCAGAAGATTTGTCAAGCGTATTCTTTCAGTAAATACAAGTGTTCTCAAAAGAGGATCAAAAAGTCAGATAGAGTCCCTGATTTAATAATTATTCATCAGGATAGATTCGAAGGGTATTAATAAGCTTTTCTTGTTCTGGGTTTTATTAGGTCACTATGTTTGTTGATCTCATATTTATTAAAAAGTGCAAATAATATCATGCTAGTACTTAATTTATATGTTGTAGTTATGAATTAAAGCTTGTGATAAATCATTAAGTTAAAAATCACACAACACCAGGTTATAATCCAACAGGTTTAATTGGAAGCTTCCAATTAAACCTTAGATTAGATTAGATTACTTACAGTGTGGAAATAGGCTCTTCGGCCCAACAAGTACACACCGACCCGCCGAAGTGCACCCACCCAGACCCATTCCCCTACATCTACCCCTACACCTAACACTACTGGCAATTTAGCATTGCCAATTCACCTAACCTGCACATTTTTGGATTGTGGGAGGAAACCGGAGCCCCCGGAGAAAACCCACGCAGACACAGGGAGAATGTGCAAATTCCACACAGTCAGTCGCCTGAGGCGGGAATTGAACCCGGGGCTCTGGCGTTGTGAGGCAGCAGTGCTAACCACTGTGCCGCCCACCGAAATGGCGATGAACATTGTGCAATCAGCGAACATCCCCTCTCCTGGCCTTATTGATGAAGCAGCTGAAGATGGTTGAGTCGAGAACACTACCCTGAGAAAGTCTTGCACAGATGCCCTTGAACAGAGAGGACTGACCTCCAACAACCACAACCATCCTCCCATGTGTCAGGGATGACTCCAACAACCAGAGAGTTTGCCCTGAAATCCACTGATTCCAGTTTTGCTAGGGCTCCTTGATGTCACACTCGGTCGAACGCAGCATTGATTAAAATTGCTGTCACTCTCACCTCACCTCTGGAATTCAGCTCTTTTGTCCAGATTTGAACCAAGGCTGTAATGCGGTCAGGAGCATAGTAGCCCTGGCAGAATCCAAACTGGGGGTCACTAAGCAGGTTATTGCTGAGCAGAAACCAGTTGATAGCACTGTTGATGACAACTTCCATCACTTTACAAATGTTGGACTATAACCTGGTGTTGTGTGATTTTTAACTTTGTACACCCCAGTCCAACACTGGCATTTCCAAATCGTGATAAATCATGTTTCTTACCAGTTCTTCTATCAAAGTGTACACTGTTCCTTCAATTTCACATTCAAGATGGTGTGCAGCAACCAGCAGCTTTATCATAAGAAATGTCCAGGATGCAGTAACCACCAGCAGAGTCAACCTATTTAAAAGAGAAAATACATTTATTATAATGACAGTAACATTTTGTCAACAGACTACATTGGTTTCATGACATTCAATTCCAAGATGGGGGCAGAATAGCAGTGCAGTATGTGGGCATCTGTCTGGAGCTCATCTGCTCTGCCTGCTTTTACCATTTTTCCTTTATTTGTTCTTATTTTAATCTACATACCTGCCGTAGAGAGAGTTCGTGCAGTGTGGAAGAGAGCAAGCCCAGTGGAGTCAAGCCATTGCGGGGCAAGGGAATCAGCCCAATATGGCAGTGCATCTGTGGCAGTGACGAGAACAGACAGCTTCAGGTTGAGTTCAGCACAGACTGGAGGTGAGGCCTAATGCAGGCTGCTTCAAGGACTGTAATGTTTATTTTTCTAATTTATTCTTAAGATCATATACCTAGGTACCTTTCTACCCAAGATGGTTTTATAAATATCAACTTTATCAACTTTTTATTGCACTTGTGACAATGAACCCAATTCTAACAATCCAAAGGTTTTAAAAATAGCTCAAAGATTAAGAGTGGACTGTAGAACCCCTACAGTGAGGAAGCAGACCATTTGGTCCATCAAGTCCATACAGATTCAGGGATAAGGAATTTCATTATGTAGCAAGACTCCAAGCTGGGTCTGGTCTCTTTGAAGAGAAGATTGAGAGATGTGATAGAGATTTGAATCATGAAGGGTATGGACAGAATGCATAGAGAGAAAATGTTCCAGATTTAAAGGCGAAAAAAAAAACAAAGTGAAGAGACCCAGCAAATCTAGTGTATCCGTGTAGACAGAAAAAAAAATGGAGTTAACATCAAGTCCAATGAGACTTCTTCAGAAGCATTTGGAAGAATCAGTTCAGTCTTGAAATGTTAACTGTGCGCCTCTCAGCACAGATGCCAGAATTGCTCCAGCACTTGGATTTTATTTCAGATTTCCAGCAACTGCATTATCTAAAATATGGGCAAAATAATCAGTAAAAGCAGCAGTTATAGAATCAGAGTATGGAAGCAGGCCATTTGGCCCATCGAGCCACACAACCCTTTGAAAAGCACCTTAGAATACTAAAAGAGGTAGTGACAAAAAGAGTGGATGCATGGGTTGTAATTTTCCAAAAACCCTAGGATTCTGCAGAAGTACCAGAGGATGAGAAAATGTGATACCTTTATTCAAAAAGGCAGGGAAGCAAAATGTGGATAACTATTGCTGGAAAGGTATTGGAATCAATTAAACAATTCAGAACATTTAGAAAAGCATAATCTAATCAAGTAGACTCAATAGTTTCATGAAAGGGAAATCACATCTGATTAATTTAGATTTTTGCGAGCAAGTATGAACAGAGTGAATAGTAATGGGTTTTATTCAGACTTCCAGAAGTCCAGCCAAATTTGAAGATGGCACTAAAATAGTTGGAAAGGCAGATTACAAGAAAGATCCAAACAATATCTTTATTGTACGAAGTGACTGTCTATTCCAGATGTGATCTCACCAGCACCTTGAATGAATATAGTGAGACTTCCTTACTGTTACAAACCAATTCCCTTAAATAAGGATCAACATTCCATCAGCCTTCCGAATTGCCTGCTGTACCTGTGTGCTAGTTTTTTAGTGTGTGTACAGGTACCCTGAAGTTCCTTTGTGTTGCAGCTTACTGCAGTTCCTCTTGTCGTGGAAATTAAATCGACTCAACTCAACTGATAGCAAGAGCAAAGAAAGGAGCTTTATTCAAATTCTTCAGAATTGACCCAATACATTCAGCCAGATGCCTCATTAAGGGGTACCGGAGCATAATTCAGATACTCTTCTTATACCATTCTTATCACACTCTCAAGGGCAAAGACTGGGAAAACTCAAGTTGTTTATTTCCTTATCTCCTGGTTGCGGACATAACTGTTCTTATGCTTTTGCTGAATTCGACTGTCGCAAGGTGAAGTTGAATTCAAACAAAGCCAAGCTGTCTCCTGGCTGCAAAGCTCAGCAAAGTATGGTTTACAAAGCTCAGCACAGCGTTAAATTTAGAAAGACATTCTCTTTCAGATTTCACAGTAAATGTTAAATTTGTTAATTTCCCATTACACCTCTCCATTTAAATAATATTCTGTTCTTTTTCTTTCTCTACCTTCCAAAATGAACATGGCATTTTCCCAAAGTACAGTGTTTGCTAACATTTTACTCACTTACTTAACATATCAATATTTCTCTGTAAACTGTTTTATTCATTAGAGGCAGTTCAGAGAAGGTTCACGAGGATGTTCATTAGTATGGAGGGATTATTTATGACTAAGGCAAAACAGTTTGGGACTCATTGGAGTTTAGAAGAACAAGAGACGATCTATTGAAACATATGATTAAGGGGCTTGATGGGGTAAATGCTGAAAGGATACTTCTCATACAGGAGTCTGGGACCAGAGGGTGTAGTCGCTGAAAAAAAAAAGATGCCAATTTTAATGAGGATGAATTTCTTCTGAGGATTGAGTGTCTCTGGAACTCCTTGCCAGAGACTGTTGGAGGACTTATTGAGGCTGATCTTGATCAGTAGGGAAATTAAGAGTTATGGGGAAAGAGAAGGAAAGTGGATGCAAATGATTGGTAAATCAGCCAGGATCCTATTGGATGGTGAAGCAGGCTTTAGGAGTTGAACAGCCTACTCCTGTTCCTAATTCTTATGGTCTTATAATGACATTGGACTGTCCTCTTTGTCAAGATGCCCTAACACATTAGTATTGATTGCTATAGTATATCATGCACATTGCTTAGGTACCTTTTAATAATATATGGCATAGGTCACATGCAATTAAGTTATGGAGTCCTTTAGTCCTGTTTGTGCAGATTCCACCTTTGTAGTCCTATGCTAGGCTTCTTAAAAAAAACGCAAGCAATTCTGTAACAAAAGTATTTAGACCTAGGTATCCTGTACTTAAGATGGTGCCCTAAGTGGTGACATTACAAATGTTTCAACTGCACTCATTCGAGTGCACATAAAGCCAATTCTAACATTTCACTGCTGGGAAAAGACCTTGTCTATTTAGCCAATCCATGCCCCTCATGATTTTATAAAACTCTATAAGGTCACCTCTTAGCCTCTGACACTCCAGGTAAAACAGACCCAGCCTATTCAGCCTCCCCCTAAAGCTCAAATCCTCCAATTCTGCCAACATTCTTGTAAATCTTTTCTGAACCCTTTCAAGTTTCCGATAGGAAGGAGACCAGAATTGCATGCAATATTCCAACAGTGGCCTAACCAACGTCCTGTACAGCCGTAACATGACCTCCCAACTCCTGTACTCAATACGCTGACCAATAAAGGAAAGTATACCAAACACCCTCTTCACTATCCTATCTACCTGCCACTCCACTTTCAAGGAGTGATGAACCTGCACTCTTTGTTCAGCAACACTCCCCAGGACCTTATCATTAAGTGTATAAATCCTGCCCTGATTTGCTTTCTCAAAATGCAGCACCTCGCATTTATGTAAATTAAACTATCTGCCATTCCTCAGCCCATTGGCCCATCAGATCAAGACCACATTGTAATCTGAGGTAACCTTCTTCGCTGTCCACTCCACCTCCAATTTTGGGGTCATCTGCAAACTTAATAACTATACCCCGCTATATTCACACCCAAATCATTTATATAAATGATGAAAAGTAGTGGACCCAGCACCAATCCTTGTGGCTTACCACTGCTCACAGACCTCTAGTCTGAAAAGCAACCCTCCACAAAGCCACTCTGGTCTTCTACCTTCGAGCCAGTTCCATATTTAAATGGCTAGTTCTCCCTGTATTCCATGAGCTCTAACCTTGCGAACCAGTCTCCTATGAGGAACCTTGTCAAATGCCTTACTGAAAGTCCATATAGATCATGTCTACTTCTCTGCCCTCATCAATTCTCTTCATTACTTCTTCAAAAAACTCAATCAAGTTTTAAGACATAATTTCCCATGCACACACCCATGTTGACTATCTGTAATCAATCCTTGCCTTTCCAAATACATGTGCATCCTGTCCCTCAGAATTCCCTCCAACAACTTGCCCATCATCGATGTCAGGCTCACTGGTCTATAGATCCCTGGCGTTTCCTTACCAACTTTCTTAAATAGTTGCATCACATTAGTCAAACTCCAGTCTTCTGGCAACTCACCTGTGACTTTTGACAATACAAATATCTCAGCAAGGATCCCAGCAAATCACAAAACTAGTGTTTCCCCACATTGTTCTAGGATATACCTGATTGGATCCTGGGGATTTATCCACTTTGAATAGTGTATTCAGTTCTGGTTGCCTCATTATAGAAAGGATGTGGAAGAGGATGTAGAAGAGATTTACCAGGATGCTGCCTGGACTAGAGGGCATGTCATAGAGATGTACAACAGACCCTTTGGTCCAACTCGTCCATGCTGACCAGATATCCTAACCTAATCTAGTCCCATTTACCAGCACTTGCCCCATACCCCTCTAAATCCTTCCTATTCATATACCCATCAAGATGTCTTTTAAAATGCTGTAATTGTACCAGCTTCCAGCACTTCTTCCTCTGTAATAGGGACATTTTTCAAGATGACACCATCTATTTCCCCACATTCTATATCTTCCATGTCCTTCTCCACAGTAAACACTGATGCATTTAGTATCTCCATCATCTCCTGCAACTCCACACACATGCTGCCTTGCTGATCTTTAAGGGACCCTATTCTCTCCCTAGTTACCCTTTTGTCCTTAAATGTATTTACAAAATCTCTTTGGATACTCCTTAACCCAATTTACCAAAGCTATCCCATGTCCCCTTTTTGTCCTCCTGATTTCCCTCTTAAGTATACTCGTACTGCATTTATACTCTAAGGATTCACTCGATCTATCCTGTCTATACCTTACATATGCTTCCTTCTTTTACTTAAGCAAAACCACAATTTCTCTAGTCATCCAGCACTCTCTACACCTACCAGCCTTTCTTTTCGCCCCAACAGGAATATACGGTCTCTGGGACTCTCAATCTCATTTTTGAAGGCTTTCCATTTTCCAGCCGTCCCTTTACCTGTGAACATCTGCTCCACCCGAGACTCCCAGCCTCATTCCTGATGAAGGGCTTTTGCCCAAAACGTCGATTTTCCTGCTCCTTGGATGCTGCCTGACCTGTGCTTTTCCAGCACTATTCTAATCTTGACTCTAATCTCCAGCATCTGTAGTACGCATTTTCGCCTAACATCTGCTCCCAATCAGCTTTCTAAAGTTCTTGCCTTATACCATCAAAATTAGCCTTCTTCCGATTTAGAACTTCAACTTTTAAATCCAGTCTATCCTTTTCCATCACTATTTTAAAACCAATAGAATTATGGTCGCTGGCCCCAAATGTTCCACCACTGACACCTCAGTCACCTGCCCTGCCTTATTTCCCAAGAATAGGTCAAGTTTTGCACCTTCTGTAGTAGGTATATCCACATACTGAATCAGAAACTTTTCTTGTACATACTTAACAAATTCCTCTCCATCTAAACCCTTAACACTATGGTAGTCCCAGTCTATGTTTGCAAAGTTAAAATCCCCTACTATAACCACCCTATTAAAGATAACTGAGATCTCCTTACAAATTTGTTTCTCAATTTCCCTCTGATTATTAGGGGGTCAATAATACAATCCCAATAAGGTGATCATCCCTTTCTTATTTCTCAGTTCCACCCAAATAACTTCCCTGGATATATTCCCAGGAATATTCTCCCTAAGTACAGAAGTAATGCTATCCCTTATCAAAAACACAACTCCCCCCTCCTCTCTTACCCCCCTTTATATGCTTCCTATTGCATTTGTACCCTGGAACATGAAGCTACCAGTCTGGACCATCCCTGAGCCATGCTCCTGTAATTGCCAGGATATCCCAGTCCAGTGTTCCTAACGATGCTCTGAGTTCATCTGCCTTCCCTTTAGGCCTCTTGCATTGAAGTAAATGCAATTTATCAGTCCTACCTTGTTCTCTGCTTTGTTCATGCCTGCCCCGACTGTTTGACTTGCTCATTTTCCCAACTGTACCAGTCTCAGATTGATTTTTTTCCTCACTATTTCCATGGGCCCACTCCCCCCAACTTTACTAGTTTAAATCCTGCTGAACAGCTGTAGCAAATTTCCCTGCCAGTATATTAGTCCCCTTCCAATTCAGGTGCAATCCGTCCTTCTTGTACAGGTCACCTCTATCCCAGAGGAGATTCCAGTGATCCAAAAATATGAACCTTCCCCCCCTGCACCAACTCCTCAGCCATGCAGTCATCGGCTCTATTCCCCCATTCCTACCCTCACTAGCTTGTAGTCCTGGGAGCAATCCAGATGTTACTACCCTTGAGGGCCTCTCTTTTAAATTCCTGCCTAGATTTCTATATTCTCCCTTCAGAATCCTTTTCCCTTCCTAAGTCATTAGTCCAATGTGTAAAATGATCTCCTGCTGGTCCCTCTCCCCTTTGAAAACATCCTGCACCCTAAGATATCCTTGATCCTGGCACCAGGGAGGCAACACCATTCTGATTTTGCGCCACTGGCCACAGAAACATTTGTCTATGCCTGACTAGAGAGTCCACTATCATAATCAATCGCTTGGAACCCGACGTACCCTTCATTACATTACAGCCAGTTTCAATACCAGAAACTTGGCTGTTCATGCTATATTAGTCTAGATTAGAGTGGTGCTGGAAAAGCACAGCAATTCAGGCAGCATCCGAGGAGCAGTAAAATCGACATTTCGGGCAAAGCCCTTCATCAGGAATACAGGCAGAGAGCCTGAAGGGTGGAGAGATAAGTGAGAGGAGGGTGGGGGTGGGGAGAAAGTAGCATAGAGTACAATAGGTGAGTGGGGGAGGGGATGAAGGTGATAGGTCGGGGGGGAAAAGAGGGTGGAGTGGATAGGTGGAAAAGAAGGTAGGCAGGTAGGACAAGTCATGGGGACAGTGCTGAGCTGGAAATTTGGAATTGGGGTGAGATGGGGGAAGGGGAAATGAAGAAACTGTTGAAGTCCACATTGATGCCCTGGGGTTGAAGTGTTCCGAGGTGGAAGATGAGGCATTCTTCCTCCAGGCGTCAGGTCGTGAGGGAGCGACAGTGAAGGAGGCCCAGGACCTCCATGTCCTCGGTAGAGTGGGAGGGGGAGTTGAAATGTTGGGCCATAGGGCAGTGTGGTGGATTGGTGCGGGTATCCCAGAGATGTTCCCTAAAGCGCTCTGCTAGGAGGCGTCCAGTCTCCCCAATGTAGAGGAGACCACATCGGGAGCAACGGATACAATAAATGATATTGGTGGATGTGCAGGTAAAACTTTGATGGATGTGGAAGGCTCCTTTAGGGCCTTGGATAGAGGTGAGGGAGGAGGTTTTGCAATTCCTGCGGTGGCAGGGGAAGGTGCCAGGATGGGAGGGTGGGTTACAGGGGGGCGTGGACCTGACCAGGTAGTCACGGAGGGAACAGTCTTTGCGGAATGCGGAAAGAGGTAGGGAGGGCAATATATCCCTGGTGGTGGGGTCTGTTTGGAGGTGGCGGAAATGTCGGCGGATGATTTGGTTTATGCGAAGGTTGGTAGAGTGGAAGGTGAGCTCCAGAGGCATTCTGTCCTTGTTATGGTTGGAGGGGTGAGGTCTGAGGGCGGAGGTGCGGGATGTGGACGAGATGCGTTGGAGGGCATCTTTAACCACGTGGGAAGGGAAATTGCGGTCTCAAAAGGAGGAGACCATCTGGTGTGTTCTGTGGTGGAACTGGTCCTCCTGGGAGCAGATACGGCAGAGGCGGAGGAATTGGGAATACGGGAGGCATTTTTGCAGGAGGTAGGGTGGGAAGAGGTGTAATCCAGGTAGCTGTGGGAGTCGGTGGGTTTGTAAAAGATGTCGGTGTCAAGTCGGTCGTCATTAATGGAGACGGAGAGGTCCAGGAAGGGGAGGGAGGTGTCAGAGATGGTACAGGTAAATTTAAGATCGGGGTGGAAGGTGTTGGTGAAGTTGATGAATTGCTCAACCTCCTCACGGGAGCATGACGTGGCGCCAATGCAGTCATCAATGTAGCGGAGGAAGAGGTGGGGAGTTGTGCCGGTGTAATTACCGAAGACCGACTGTTCTACATAGCCAACAAAGAGACAGGCATAGCTGGGGCCCATACGGGTGCCCATGGCTACCCCTTTGGTCTGGAGGAAGTGGGAGGATTTGAAGAAGAAATTGTTGCGGGCGAGGACCAGTTCAGCCAAACGAATGAGTGTGTCGATGGAAGGGTACTGATGGGGACGCCAGGAGAGGAAGAAACGGAGGGCTTGGAGGCCCTGATCATGGCGGATGGAGGTATACAGGGATTGGATATCCATGGTGAAGATGAGGTGTTGGGGGCCAGGGAAACAGAAGTGTTGGAGGAGGTGGAGGGCATGGGTGGTGTCTCGAACGTACGTGGGGAGTTCCTGGACTAGGGGTGGATAGGACTGTCGAGATAGGTAAAAATGAGTTCAGTGGGACAGGAGCATGCTGAGACAATGGGTCGGCCAGGGTGGTCAGGCTCGTGGATCTTGGAAAGGAGGTAGAACCGGGCAGTACGGGGTTCCCGGACTATGAGGATGGAAGCTGTGGGTGGGAGATCTCCTGAGGTGATGAGGTTCTGTATGGGAGATGATGGTTTCGAGTTGGGGTCATGGTCGAGATGGCAGTAGGAAGAGGTGTCCTCAAGTTGATGTTTGGCTTCAGCAGTGTAGAGGTCAGTGCGCCAGACTACCACTGCGCCCCCTTTATCTGCTGGCTTGATTGTGAGGTCAGGATTAGAGCAGAAGGATTGGAGGGCTGCACATTGTGAGGGTGAGAGGTTGGAGTGGGAGAGGGGGGGTAGACTGGTTGAGGCGGTTAATGTCCCGGCAGCAGTTGGAAGTGAAGAGGTCGAGGGCGGGTAATAGGCCAGCACGAGGTGTCCAGGTGGATGCAGTGTGTTGGAGGTGGGTGAAGGGGTCCTCGGAAGGTGGGTGGGAGTCCTGATTGTGAAAGTAAGCTCGGAGGCAGAGGCGGCGGCGGAAGAAGTGTTTGATTTCACGGCGTGTATTAAATTCATTGATGTGTGGGTGGAGGGGGATGAAGGCGAGTCCTTTGCTGAGGACTGAACATTCGTCCTCAGTGAGGGGGAGGTCTGGAGGGGTGGTGAAAACTCGACAGGGCTGGGAGCTGGGATCTGGTGTGGGTATGGAGCTGGGACTGGGGGTGAGGCCGGTAACTGGAGTGTGTGGGGGTGGAGTTCCCCTCAGGGTTCTGGGGGGCGGGGATGGTGACAGTGGGATCTTTGGGGGGCATTTCAGCAGAATGCAGGTGAGTGGTGTTGGTGGGCGTTGAAGTGGTGGCAAACACGGCAGTGGGGGGGGTAGAAGTCACTGAGCGTGTGACATCAGCGATGATGTGAGGGACTGAAGTGATGTCACGTGTGGTGCATGAGGAATTGTGAGGGGCAGAAGTGGCTGTAGGGGCGAAAGTGACATCAATCAGCGTGGGGATGGTGGTTGCACGAGCCACATGGCTAATGGCGTCTGAGCAGTTCCAGAGGAATGTTTGAGGAGCGCTGGTGATGGAGATGGGTAGATAAAAGTTTGTTGTACTTACAGTTTTTGATGTTTGAAATGGAGTTGAAATACTGTTGTTGAGAGTATGAATTCTTCTGAGGATATAACACAGAAGGGGTCCTTTGCAATTCTAAGACAGTGTGGCTCTCAGGTGAGACAGGGCTGACAGTAGAGAGGTTAGGTGCCAGTGCATTGATGCGAGCGTGGAGTGGAGGATCCTGAAGGAGAACCGTTGCTGGTGTTTTTGAATCTGTAGTCTGTACTGTTTGTCCTGTTCGGATCCAAACTCTGCTGGTTTAAAGGTGGTCCGGAGTCAGTATGGGATGAGTTGATTATGGAGGCAGGCACTAAGGAAGCAAATGTGGCTGTAGTAGCGAGTTTGGTTCAGGACATGGTTGAAGAGCTTCAGGGCAGAGGAAATGACCTGGGAGTTGCAGTGGGAGAGGGACTCCCTGAGATTCTTGTAGAGAGAGGAGGAAAACTTCTTCAAGGCAGGTATCCTTGCAAGAGGATTCACAGTAGGGTTAAAATCAACTACGTAAAAACAATGACTGCAGATGCTGGAAACCAGAGTCTAGATTAGAGTGGTGCTGGAAACCACAACAGTTCAGGTGAGAGTCCATCACCCCCCCTACATTTTCCAGAACTGCATATTTGTTTGAAATGGGGTTAGCCACAGAAGACTCCTGTACTACCTGCCTACCCCTCCTGCCTTTCCTGGCATTAACCCATCTACCTGAGTGTATCTGCAGTTTTTCTCCCTTCCTATAACTGCCATCCATCACATCCCCAGCTCCTATAAATTCCTTATTGCCTCTAACTGCTGCTTCAACTGATCCATGCGATATGATAGGATTCACAACCAAAGACACTTCCTGCCGACATAACCATCAGTAACATGAAAATTCTCCCTAAACTCCCACATCCGACAGGAAGAGCATATCACTCTACTCAAGGCCGTCTTTGCTGCCTCACAATGTAAAGACCCAGAAAATAGCACTTATGAAGAAAGATTGAAGGAGCTAGGACTTTGTTTTCATTGGAGCAAAGGAGGATGAGAAGTGACTTGATAGAAGTGTAAAAGATAATGAGAGGCATAGATAGAGTGGATAGCTAGCGACTTTTTCCAATGGCAGAAATGGCTATCACAAGAGAGCATAACATTAAGGTGATTGAAGGAAGATTTAGGGGAGATGTCAGAGGTAGGCTCTTAACAGATTGGTGGGTGCATGAACACACTGACAGCAGCAGTGGTGGGTGTCAGACATTAGGGACATTAAAGCAACTCTTCGATAGGCACATGGATGATAGTAAAACTAAGGATACATAGGTTAGTTAGAGCTTAGAGTTGGAAAAAAGGTCAGCACAACATCAAGGGCTGAAGGGGCTGTACTGTGTTGTACTGTACTATGTTCTAAAATAACTTCACATAAGGTTCAGCCTTAAACATCAATAGTAAAAAGACTTCCTTGTTGAAAATGTAACACCCTAGCAATAAAGACCAAAATTCTACTTGACTTCTTAATTATTTGCTGCACCTGTATGCTAACCTTCTGCATATCATGGACCAGAACATATAGATCATTCTGTGATGCACTTTAAAATACTGGTCTGCCTTTTGATTCTTTCTACCAAATTACATAAACCCTCATTTCCTACATTAAACTTCATCTACCAAGATTTTGCAGTCACTCAGTTATGCCTCGTCCCCTGGAGATTCCTTATGTCCTCCTACTTAGTTTTGTATCATCAGCAAATTTGAATACATTACACTCTGTCTCCATGACAAGTCATCAATACAGATAGGACCTTGGACTGATCCTTTTGGCCCTCCACTAGTTATGCCCTTCCAACCTAAAAGACTGTTCATACCAAATAGTTTCTGTACATTAACCAATCCTTAATTCATACAAATACATTACTCACAATACCATACCTACTGCATTCTTCTGCATATATTTTATACTTCTCCTTGCTAGATATGATTATTGATCACTTCTTTACTATCTTTACTTTGGTCTCATAACTTTGTTTTTTAGATTTCCTTTGGTTGAAAGCCTCTGCCACCCCCTTAAATAGTTCAAAGCCCCATCTACAATCCTAACTATATAATCTGCAAAAACACTGGTCCGAGCATGGTTCAAATGAAGTCCATCTTAATAGAACAGCACTCTTTCCTTAGTATCAGTGTGAGTACCCATAAGACCACAAGATATAGCAGCAGAATTAGGGCATTTCGTCCATTAAATCTGCTCTGCTATTCCTTCATGACAGATATGTTGCTCAATCTCATTCTCTTGCCTTATTCCTATAACCTTTGGTCCCCTTACTCATCAAGAATCTACCTCTTAATCTGTCTTAAATACACTTTGATTTGTCCTCCATAGTTCTCTGTGGCATTGAGTTCCACGAATTCCAATGGGTTCCATCCGTGGATGAAGAAATTCCTCATTTCAATTCTAAAGGGTTATGTCCTTGGGTTTTAGTGTCTCCTGCTATTGGAAACAACATCTCCACATCCACTCTATCTAGGCCTCTGTATTCAGTAAATTTCAATTAATTCCTTCCCTCTTCCTTGCAAACTCCATCGCATACAGGCCCAGAGTCTTGAACCACTCCTCAAGCCCTTCATACACGGCATCATTCTTGTAAGCCTCCTCTGGATCCCCTCCAAAACAATCACCTCCCTCATTAGTTTCAAGGCCCATGGATCAAAACCCATTTCTTCCATACTAATCTTTGAGCCATACATTTACCCCTCTAATCTTACTTGGCCTAGATAAATTTGCTTGTGGCTCAGGTAGTAATCCTGAGATTCCCACCTTTGTGGTTCTGCTTTTGTCACAAGCTGCTCACATTACATCAGGTGTCTTTCTCAGTCCTATGTATGTCCTTGGTACTGATGCAGACCACTCCAGCTGGATCCTTCTCCCACTCCAACAAAACATAGAACACAGAACAGTACAGTATAGGAACAGGCTCTTTGGGTTACTTACAATTAAGTACATTTATATACACAAGTATATGATAACTCTAGGAAGAGCAGGTCCAGTCTATAAGTTGAAGTCACAATCTACTAAGGTGTTAGATATAGGGACTATGGTGGGAATATTATGCGAGTGGTGTTTTAGGTGTTGAACCAGGGTGTGTTTTGGATACTATTTAAAAGCCGATTTGTTTTCGTTTCAATTTATAGAGGAGCTATGTGGGATTATACTTTTACTGCATGTCTAAAGATCTTTGAATTGGTTAAGTAGAAGGTTTTGTTTATTGCATTTTATCTTCATTTCTGTTGTGAATGAACTTCTATATTATTATTAAAACAAACTCTGCAGCATTGTGTGTTATGTTTCAGCAAGAGACCACTTTGTTAAAACCCAAAACAGAATCAAAATATGATCCATTAAGCCAGATTTATATTTGGGATCGGATTTGTCCAGTTACAACTTCAGCAGGACAAAATGTTGAGCCCAGAGTCACTATTCTAAGAAATCACTTTAATGCACCCCAAGTTCCTCTTGCAATTATTAGGATGAAATTTTGAAGCTGTGCTATAATGTGCATCTCTGATAAATTTGTGACAGGTTTCTACTTGTTTGAGGAAGACTAACTGCTTACACAGAATGATAATTAATCATTTAAGTAAATACACATTTAATTTTGAATGTTTAAACCTTTGTTCAGGGTACGGCTTCTAAATTGACTTTTAAAATACAAAAATAGTGCTAATAAAACTGGAGTAGTAATCCAGAGGCTGAATAAGATGAAAAATGAAAGTTCCAATTCTGTTAAATTTTAAGAAACTAAATTCAATTTAGAAATAAAATCTGGAAATAAGTAATCTGGTATCAGTAAATTTGACAATAGAACAGACAGATTCCGTAAAAAGAAAATCTGATTTTCTAATACCCTCTTAAAACAAAAAGCAAGGAAGGAAAGATGGTTATATGCAACTGAAATCCTACATCAACATGGCTGCTCTTAGGTTGCCTATCAAAGGACAAGTGTCTTCTCATGGTAGCTAAGGAATTAGAATATGTCAGCCTTTTCAATGTTGCCTACATCCAAAACTGAATTAAAAACATTAATCCACCAGTTAAATCACACTCTCTTTAATACACCTGTATACATAGTAGTTTCTTTTTGTCTTTGGGATTTAGCAATGCTAGAAAGACAGCTTTTTGTACTCATTCCCAGTTCCACCAAAGGGAATTATTAACCAGTGTGGAACCCAAGTCACAAGTAGGCCAGATCAGGTAGTTTGCGCAGCAGAGTTCCACAACAGCAACAAGATAAATGGATAAATCTTTTTTAGATGTGTTGAATGCGGGAAATCACAAAATCATGTTGAAAATGGCAAGGTGTTGAGGACTGCTTCTAGCAAACAGCACAGATATTACTACCTTGTGTGTGGTTACATGACTTAAGAGTTCCACTTGAGGTGCACAGGGAAAAAAAAAGTTGCAGCTACTCACATAAGACATTAAACAATGGGAAGCTTACCAGGTCTTTATTCTCTTTGGAGTGAGTCGACTTTTCTGAATCATGTTATCCACTAAGTAGTAAAGCAGCACTGTTATTCCAGCAACGTAAAACATGATATAGAGGATGAAGGTTGCATGCACACAACAAAAGGGCACTTCAAACTGTTGTTGAATGTTATCCTGTAGTTTCAACAAATTACACCAAGAAAGAAATTACATTTAATATCAATAACTTTTAAAAAAACAATTTCAAAAGAACAGAGGTAATAACATTGCTGAAGTTCAACTGAAAGACCAGATCTTGAAACATAGTTTGCACAGATTCCCACTCAGGTGGGAAACATTGGCAGCTAGGAAATCATGGAACCTTTGACTGGAAGCAACTGATATGCTGTTTCATTCTTAGAAAACCTGGCATTTCTAAGATACTGGAGCAATCTATGTCCATAAGTAGCAAGACCCTGGCAGTATCCAAGTTTGAGCTAATAAGTGGCAAGTAACAGTCATGGCACAGGCAATGACCACTTCCAACAAGAGAGAATACAACCAACTCCCCATAACATTCAACAGTATTACCATTGCTGAATCCTGCACTATAAACATTCTGGGATTACCAGTGATCAGAAATGAAATGCGAACAGCCTTACAAATACTGTTATGGGTCATCATTTCAGAAAACAAATCAGCATAAGTTTGCTGAAGTTTATTCAACTTAGAACTGTACAAATGTACAATATTCAAGTTAATCATGAATTTTGAGCCAAAGTGTACAAAATATTCTACTTGTGCTCATATTTTCCCATACAGCCAGTTAGAAACATGCACGTTTGAGGGAATTGAGACTAGATCAAGTCAAAACTATAAAAACAGACATGTTTATGCAGTATTTTGCAGTAACATACCAAGCTACTCCCAAGTTAATAACTGTCAATATTTAAAAAAAAACACAACTTAACCCAACCATGTGTTAAAATTTGGAAGCTGCTCATCATATTTTCCTAGATTTTTTTCGAAAAAGTCTGTTCAAAGTTTAAGTATGAATCACAGTTTCTTTTCCCTCTTAAATTTAAGACTCCCACATATCAGAAGGCAGTCTAGTTCCAGCTCAGCAAACGTGTTAATCTCTAATAGTATTCTGGATCAAGTCATTTTTATTCATTTCTTACCCCCTCACCCATTAGAGATTTGAAGATGGCTTTTCCTTCATTAGGGACAGATGACTGGTGGGATTTAACCTGAGGATTACCACACTTCAGGCGAGCGGAAAGATTGAGAAGGATAGTCCTTCATGATAACCTCAGCCAGTGTAGGAACTGAACCCATGCTATTAGCATCAGTCTGTATCACAAACCAGCCATTCAGCCAACTGAGCTAAGCAATCCTATGTTATTAATATATCAATACATATATAATATACTTATGCAGTATTTTGTACCAGTATGTGAAGCTGCTTCCCAGTTATCTACATAATTGTGTATTGAGAGGACAACATGACTCCAAACCTCCTTAGAGTCTGGTTTAAGCAGAGGAAATAATCAAATCCAAGACGTGACAGTGATAGCCCGGAATAGCAAGGCAATATGTGATGAAGTGCTGCGTCAGTGAAATTTAAGTCAACATAAATAAAGGGAAAATCTTGCAACTAGTTGGATTCATGCTCAGGTAATGCTCCAAAAGCTTATCATTTCAAATAAACCTGCTGGATGATAAAATCAGTCACATGATACCAGGTTGTCAACACCAGCACTTCCACATCATGGACATTCAATGAGATCATGGCTGACTTGTGGCCTATTTCCAATTACCTGCCTTTGGCCATATCTTTTGCGATACACACAAAAAAAATTCTCAGATTTAAAACTCTAACAACTGATCTAGCATCAACTGCCATTTGTGGAAGAGAGTTCCAAACCTGTACTACCTTCTGTTTAAAAATGCTCCCTATGATCTCTCCAGAACGGTCTAGCTTCAATTCTCAGACTGTGGTCCCCTAGTTCTAGAATCTCCAACAAGTGGAAAGAGTTGATGTTTATCTACCCTGACTTTTCCTGTTAATATCTTGAAGATTTGATCAGACTACCCCTTAACCTTCTAAATTATACAGAAAAACAGACCTAATTTGTATAATCTCTCTTTATAACTTAATCCTTCACATCCAGGTATCATTCTTGCAGACCTATGTTGTACACCCTCCAAGGACGATATATCCTTGCTAAGGTGTGGTGCCTATATCTGCTCACAGTATTCCAAGTAGAGACAGAAGTGCAGTTGTTATTTGCTGATGATTTGCCCAGTATTCATTTCCAGTTACACCTGCTCAGATAATGAAACAAGAGAATTCAGACCTAGGCTGATAGATGACAAATAATGGTGACAATGGTCATTGCCGGACATTGGCATGCTGCAAATAAGAGAGAATCTAATCACCGACTGCACTCATATCCCATCTTGACAATCAACTGATTAAAACCACCAAGGTTCCCATCACCCCCATCTTGGGCTTACCATGGATTAGAAAGTTGACTAAATATGAATATTCTGGTCAGACTCCAGGTATTCTACAGAAAAAGATACACCTCCTGGCTCAGCATAAATCAGCAGTCTGATGGTCTCCACTTGCCTGAATGAATGTAGCTCTAGCAACAGGTCAAGAAGCTAGACACCATCCAGGATAAAGCAGCCTACATGCTTCATACCACATCCACAATCTTTAACATTCACTCTCTCCAAATGAGAGTGCTGCATTGTGGGTAATATACAAACTACACTGACAACTCTAAATCTCTTTTGATCGTGCCTTCTAAACTCACATTGTCCACTCCGAGAAGGATAAGGATAGCAGGGAATATAGCAGTAGCTGAGAATTCCTTTCCAAGTCTCTCACCATCTTGAAGTGGCAAAAATAATTTTGCTTCTTTTATTGTGAACTCCTTACCTAGCATTATTAGACTGCTGTATTTTAAGATACAGCTTCTGAAGGGAAAACTGGGGATGGTAGTAAATAGTCTTTGCCAGTGAGGCCCACAAACTGTAAATAAATAATAAAGCCATCCCCCAAAATAAACCCCACTTAATCCATGGTTTTACAATTCCAATTTTTAAAATGATTCCTCTTAAAACCTTTTTGAACACATGCCAATTTGTAGGATTAGTATTTTGCACAAAAACTTTTGGACAAATAAGTTCAACTGCACCATTTTCTTTTAAGCTGCATTTTCTGGCACTTCATTTGGTTGCAGTTCTGATCGTGTCAGCAGATGGCATGAGAATATTCCACTAGTACAGTTACTTAAACTCTTGGATAATACTCAAAACTTTAAATGGAATATGTTATGTCTGGAATATGCAGAGCACTGTCAGCCATCTAACTCAGCTTCAACAAGCGACATAGCTATTATTAAGGTAGTTGTTGTTGTAGCTTAAAGCAAGGAGCCAAATCGTGCACAGCAATGTCCTGCAGCCATGAGTTAAACGATCAATGATCTGTTTTGAAAGATGGTGGCTGAGGGAGAAATATTGTTCGTGGCAGGAGAACACTGTTGTTCTTTTTCAAATCGTGCAATGAGATCATTCATATCCATCTGAGACAGAGGGGTTTAATGCGTCAACCAAATGATGATATATCCCATCAGTACTCCACATAAGTCCTAGTCTACTTTACAAATCAGGTCTCTGGAGTAGGGCTTAGATGCAAGTAAGTGGGCCATCATTAGGCTACCTTAAATTAATGGTTAAATAGGGGAGCAACATAGGTTTCATGATAATAGCAAAGCAATGGCATTTTGTAGTTTATGTAGGTTGGTCAGGAAAGTATCAGCCAATTCTAGCTTTGATGCTCCAACTGTTCATTACCAGTAGTTTCCAGAAATCCTTGTGCCACCTTATGAGCGATTGGTTGAGTGCTACTTCTGAGCTCCTTGCAATAGGGTGTTGCCCATGGAATGTCCTGACTCTCCCACTGTAGTAATTTAAGTGTAACAGTAATGGGCCTAAAAAAACAAACAAATAGAAGTTATTAATTAGCACTGCCACAGTGATTTGCTGTATCTACTAAAGCTACAGAATAATGAGATTCAAGATTACATTGCTCAGGTGGCATAAAACTTCATGGGAGACGGAACTCAGAGGATCAGAGACTCAAATGCAAAAAAGTTTCAAGCCATCAAGTTTTCTCCTGCCAGATCAATCTATGATAAGCAGAGTGCAAAAATTTAAATCCTCATTAAACATTTCAATCTGAGGAAACAATGTAAATTCTAGATATTAAAATAAAATGTTCGGTCCTTCAACATTCACAACTGAGGAAATATATTTTGGAAAGAAACACTTCAGCAAAATCTCCTCTGCTGCACACAGCTTCGTTTTACAGTCAAACCTATGAAGAATAATTTAAATAAGGCTTTAGCTTTTCTGTTGCTAAATGGAGCACATACCATGCAAGTATTCAAACAAGGTGACGACAGCAAAAATTAGGAGCAAAGATGATATAGTGAGAACAAGTACTTCTCTTTTAGTAAGTCGCATATCATCCATGTCTGGCCATAGGCTGACCTGCAAATATAGAAATTGGATCATCAGATGTTAAATTTAAAGAAAGGTCTTGTACTTATTGGTTAGCTTTATTTTTAAAAAAATATAACAATTCTTTTTGCTAATCAAAATGATGTTCTTCAATATTGGGAAAGGAAACATTGTGGTTAAAGTATAGCAGAGCTAGATGCAGACTAAAATTCTTTCTACACTGCATCATTATATCTTGATGTAGACTTTTATATAAATTCTACATACCATTGTATAAATGATGTGGATTTGAACCTGGGAGGGTTGATCAATAAGTTCACAGATGATACGATATTGGTGGGGTGGTAAATAGTGAAGACAATATTAGATTACAAAAGGACATAGGCCTATCTGACCAACCTATCAGTGACAAGTGGTATTTAATCTGGAAAAAAAGACAGGTGATGCTCTTGGGCAGGACATACAATACAAGGGAATACCTGATGAACGTCGGATCCTGGGAAGCACGGAGGATCAGAAGGACCTTGGGTGTGCATGTTCATTGGTCCCTTAAGGTAGTGTGGCAGGTAGATAAAGGGGTTAAGGTGGCATAAGATACTTGCCTTTATCAGCCAAGGCAAACAATTTAAGAGGAGGGACCCTATGCTGGAACTATACAAAATGTTAGGAAGGCCACCAATAGAGTAGTGTGTGGAGTTCTGAAATCCACATTATAGGAGGGATGTAATGAAAATGAATTAGGTGCAGAGGAAATTTACCAGAATGTCACCTGGGGTGGAGTATTTTAATTATGAAATGTGATTGGAGAGACTGGAGGTGTTTTCTTTGGAAACAAAACAGGAGACTATGAAATTATGAGGGATATAGACAGGATAGACTGGAAGAAACGTTTCCTGTTGGTGGAGAGATAAATGACAAGGGAGAATAGATTTAAAGAGCAGGAGGTTTGGAGTGGGTGTAAAGAAAAAAAAGGTTTCGGTCAGAGGGTGGTGGGAATTTGGAACTCTCTGCCTGTAAAGTTGGAGGAGGCAGGAACACTCATAACATTTAAGTATTCAGATATACACTTGTGATGCCAAGGCATACAAAGCTATGGGTCAAGTGTTAGTAATTTGGAATTAAAATACTTAGCTAGTTGTTTTTGACCAGCATATAGACTCAACAGGCCAGTGGGCCTTTTTCTGTGCTGTAAAGCTCTGACACAACCAAAAGGGGTCATAACAGAAAACGCGAAGGATTTTCCTCTCCTCGGAAAAGCTAGAACTGGGGCCGCTTTTATAAAGTGAATCAACAGAGACAAGGAGAATATTTGATGTTTTTATAGTTTTCACTCTGAATCCACTTAGGAAACTCCTTATCAGATGAGAGAGGAGAAAGAATGACAAAGGCATGAAGTATTTACAGACTGCCACTTTGAAGTGCAACACTAAGGACTTGAAATACAAAAGCTTACAGTTCCCTCAATGTAAACTGCTTCAAATACAAGACCAGTCCTTTAATAACAGTAGAATGTGTTATTTCATAACAAGTAGTTGAAAAGAAACAAGAGTGGAGATTAGAAAACAAAGCTGTTTGTTTCAAAATCAAACATTCTTTAACTGAAAAAGATACAACTTCCATAACCATTACACTTTTACTACTGGTTATGGGACACAGCTCATGAGATTATGGAATGCCTTGGTTAAAGCAACGATGTGACACCAGCATATGTTCAAGATGATGTTGTGACCCGAAGGGAGTGATAATAATATAAGAAATGCATTGTTACAGTTTGCAGTCATGTTACATCCACACATACTCCCCTTCCGCGCAAAGAATAGAATGATAAAGAAGTTACATCCCCCCGAGATTGAAAATTATATACAATGCCATCCTTTAATTCATTCTCCCATCATGTTACACAGTTTACACAAGTCCTTACCTACCCAATTTACTCACTCATTAAACTCAGCTGTGAGTGAGTTAATTATACAATTAATGCTCATTTCATAATTAAGGCATTTTGACTCACTAACAGTTAAAATCTGCACTTACTCAATGAGTAATAAATGTTAAAAACATTACACAAAGGGATAAAAATTCATTATGCAGCCCGGCTGAGGAATCCTGGCCGGCGAACTGGCAGGAGCTGGAGGCCAAAGTCTCGGTTCGCCTAGGCCGCTGGACAGGACTGCTCTGAGTGCCATCTTACAGGAGTAGAGTGCTGGTCATAAACCAGCTGGTGGCTGCCATGCTGTGGTACCAGTTGGTCACTTTGGTCCCTCCTCCTGGCTTTGTCGCTGACATCCAGAGAACGTTGGTCGACTTCTTTTTAGATTAGATTACATTAGATTACATTACAGTGTGGAAACAGGCCCTTCGGCCCAACAAGTCCACACCGACCCGCCGAAGCGAAACCCACCCATACCCCTACATTTACCCCTTACCTAACACTACGGGCAATTTAGCATGGCCAATTCACCTGACCCTGCACATCTTTTGGACTGTGGGAGGAAACCGGAGCACCCGGAGGAAACCCACGCAAAAAGATGCACTAGGTCGCTGCGCAGGTTCTGAGTCTCCCTATTGAGGAGGGCGGTCAGTCGCTGGTGTGCGTCCGCACCCAGGTCACGACATTCCGCCTTCAGACCTTGCAGCGATACCTTTACGTTGAACTTCCTCCTAAGTGGTGCACCCTGGTGACATATTTTTTCCGCCAAGTGCGTAACCTCAACTACGACACGCAGCTCCTGTTCGTCAACCGTGACGGTTTGGAGGTTGCCCTCAAGACGCTGCCTGTCTTTTACCAGGACCTGATCACTGTCTGGAACATGGTCGAATCGCGTCGCACCTACCCTCCGGCAGGAATAGCGGCTGTCGTCAGGGAGCCGTTGCTCAGGAATCCGCACTTCCATACTCGCGGGTTCGAGTGGCTGTCAGAGGGGAGGGCCGTGGCCGGGAGGGTGACCAGGGTCGGGGATGTGCTGGGTGCCGGGGACCTGGGCTGGATACTGCCGCAGAACATAGCGAGCAGGGCAGCGGTAGACATCCAGTACGTGGCCACCGCCATCCTACGCCTTAAAATGGCGGTGCTCGGACCCGACGTAGTGCACCAGTTGGAGGATGCTCAGGTGTGCGGTGGGATCCCGTCCACGCTCACCCAGCTCGGACGGAATTTCACATTGGCCCCAAGGTCCCGTACTTCCTGAGGGAGCCTGTGCCCCACAACCTGAGCCGCCTCCAGAATTTTAATTTTGTCCCTTTTAAGGATGTAAAAAGGCGGCCCATGTATTGACTGCTGCTGCACACCGTCCACCTCTTCTGCCTCATCCACCATCCGGGTGCGTGCCCATTTGCCACTGGGCGGTGGGGATCCCCAGTGGAGGGCTCTCTACGCGGGAGTCCTCCCCCTTTCTCACGGGGAACTGGAGTGGTGGGTGCTGCACGCAGCGGTCCCCTGCAACCGCAGATTGCGGTGGTTCACGGACTCCCAGCCCAACTGCTTGTTCTGTGGCGCTGTGGAGTCCGTGGACCATGTGTATATTGGGTGTGGGCATTTGCACTCCCTTTTTGATTTTCTTAAAAACAACCTCCTCTGCTTTTGGTTGCACTTCAGTCCCACGCTGCTGATCTTCGGGCACCCGATACGGAGGAGAGGGGGCGGGTCTGAAGACCTCCTCCTGGGTCTGCCCCTGGACCTGGCCAAAAACATGTCCAAGCAGCGGGCCGTGGAGGGGGTCGTTAGGGCCGACTGCCTGCCCCTCTTCCGCGGTTACGTTAGAGCCCGGGTGTCCTTGGAGAAGGAGCACGCGTTGTCCACCAACACCCTGGAGTTGTTCAGGGAGAGGTGGGCGCCGCAGGGAGTGGAGTGCATTCCAACTCTATTTTGATTTAGTCCCTGCCCTCCCTTCACTTTGATCACATAGCATTGCCTTTTGTGAAGGGCACTGCTTGTCACTGGCCACTCGGATGTTTCCTTTCTTCCTGGTGGTGGAAATTGAATAAAGATTCGTACACCCTATGTCTTTCACTGTGTCTCACACCTGCACACACACAACATGGGTGTTAGTGAAAGAATAAGCACTACCACAGTTAGGCGGTAGTGTGGGGGGGTTTAAAGAAAAAGAAAAAAAAAAAGAGAGGAAAAAAGAAAAAAAAATTCATTACAGAATTTTTCCAAGGATGGTAAAAGTTTCAGTTAATCCTTCAGAATAAAGAGCTGTAAATTCAATATTTGTATTTCACAGCTATAGTTCTTTTACTAATTAGTGTTTTTTTAAATTTTGTGTCATGTGTAGGTAAGACCAGGTAAGGATGGCAGATTTCCTTCCCTAAAGGACACTTTTAAATTTTACTATCTACCATGGCAGGTTTCAAACTGGGGTCCCCAGAACATTTCCTGGGTTTCTGGATTAACAGTCCATCGCCTGGTGTTAATAGAATTTTGACTGAAGTACTTACTTTTTGAAATTTTAATGTCAATTTAGATAGAGGTGGATGAATGAAGTCATAGAAAACATGAGCATCCTAGGAAGCCAGGTCCAACCACTGACTCCCACATTAAGCCCTGGTATATTTAGCTGTGTATAAACACCCATAGGCAGGTTGTCTATTTCAGTGTTAAATACTCAGCTACAATCACACAGTTTTTGTAGTTAACTATGGTTCTGCCTTCTCTGACAAGCTTGAACAAATGCAAAATGAGAGGCAGTGATCAAGAGGCTGAAGTCAGGATAACCACATGAAATCAAATGTGATAGCTCATAGCTGCTTTTTCATCTGCTCATGTGAAAAGTTCGTTGGAAGGTTACTTTAATAACGTGGAGATTTACATGTCTGAGGAGGGCTTTGGAGCTCTGATGGATTACATCAGCACGAGTACTGCTTATAATTAAACAAAATCGCAAATGCTGGAGATCCAAAACAAGAACAAAGTGCTAGAGAAACTCCGTAGGTGTGGCAGCATCCGTGGAGAGAAAAACAGAGTTAATGTTGAGTCCACTGAGGGTCAGTAGACTCGAATCAAGTGCTTTTCTCTCCAGGTGCTGCCAGATCTGCCAAATTTCTCAACTAACTATCTAGTTTTGTTTGTAGCTTGTGTCTTAGTTAGACCTCATGAGAATTAAGGTGACCTGCACACAAAACAGCAAGTAACATACATGACAGACAATGACCATCATCAATAAGAGACACACTAATCACCACCCCTTGACATTCAATGGTATTACCATCACTGAAGCCCCCACTGTCAACATCCTTGGGATTACCATTGATCAGAAACTCAACTGGATTCACACTTAAACACAGTGACTTCAAGAGCAGGTCAGAGACGAGGGATATTGTGGTAGTAACACCTCCCAACACCCCAAAAAGCATAAGCACCATTTACAAGGCACAAGTCAGGAGTATGATGGAATACTCCCCATTTGCCTGGATGGGTGCAGCTCCGACAACACAAGAAGCTTGACACCATCCAGGACAAAGCTACCCACTAGATTGGCACCACATCTACAAACATTCAATCCCTCCACTACCAGCGCTCAGTAGCAGCAGTGTGTACTACCTACAAGATGCACTCCAAAAATTCACCAAAGATCCTTAGACAGCACTTTCCAAACTCACGACCACTTCCATCTAGAATGACAAGGGCAGCAGGTACTTGGGAACACCATCACCTATAAGTTCCCCTCCAAGGCACTCATCACCTTGATTGGAAAGAAACTACCGTTCCTTCACAGTTGTTGAGTCAAAATCCTGGAATTCCCTCCCTACTGGCATCGTGGTCAACCCACAGCGAGTGGACTGCAGTTATTCAAAAAGGCAGCTCACCACCACCTTCGCAAGTGCAAATAGGGATGCTGGGACTTCGGCTATCAATACTGGCCAGCCAGCGATGCCCAAGTCCCACTTATGAATAAAAAAAATGACACACAAGTGCAAGTTGAAGGCATACAATCTAACCATCATTTTTTGGCATTCATGAACCCTTCACGATCAATTTCCTGGCTAGAAGAGCAAGTCAGATGCTTAAAATTGAGGTATATCCCTTACCTGCTGAATCCCCAAAGCCTGTTGTCTACATGGCAAAATTCAGGAACTTTATGAAATACTTCCAGTTGGTTTAGAATAGTCAGCTCCTACAACACAAAATTCTCAACACCATCCAGGACAAAGCAATCCACATGATCTGCATTGTATCCACCTTTGATGTAAAGTGACAAAGCTATTGCATAAAAGATGCAATGCAGCAACTCACCAAAACTCATTGGACAGCTCTTTGCAAACCCCCAACATTTAGCACCTTGACTGGGGAAGGGGGAGGCATGACACATAGGAATATCAGCATCTGCAATTTTCAAAGTGGAGACTATCTTAACCTAGAACTACATTGCTGTGACACTGAAGGAACAACAAAGTCCTGGGACTCCGCTCCTCATACACTGTGGGTAATAGACCATACTAACTGCAACAGTTCAAGGTGATAGTTCTACGTCAACTTGAGGTCATCAGAGATGGCCTGATGCTGCCATTCTGATTATCATCCACATCCTATGTAAAAGAATTTTGAAAGAATAGCCTGTGTTCACAGATCTGTAAGTTCAAAAGGAGAAAAGGGATCAGTTGGAGATCATTTAAGCAGTGGATAAACCTTCCTTGCATTTAGAAATCAGTGTCTTAACGCACTTTACTACGTTAAAAAAAGGTGAGCCATGGTTGCAAGTGTTTGTAACCTACACATTACACGGTTGTCTCAATGTCCTCTTTGCAGTGGTTTAGAAAGCTGTTGATTGCTGAAAAAGGCATACTTCCACCACGCCAGGATAAGTGGCATGGGTAGTCGTCATAACTGGTCAGCTGTTATGGATTAAGCCAGACCACTCAAAAACAAACATTCTTAAGCAGGTAGCTCAGACCATAACTTTGCAATTTGTTTTGGTAAGTGTACAGTGAAAATTAGCCAGATTAAGTTAGCTAGGTTGAGTACTAGATTTTAAAAACTGAAAAATTTATTCACAAAATTACACAATAAAACAAAGAACAGAATAAAGAACCCTGACAGAACTCAGTCTATTCAAATAAGACTTAATTACGCTGTTCCAAATATACACAACAGTCCCAAGAAGCAGACTCCCTTACAAAACCAGTATAAATGGAACACATGATTATAGCTTGGAGTTGAAGGGTGAGAGAGCGCGCGAGGCAGAGCGCGCGAGGCAGAGCGCGCGAGGCAGAGCGCGCGAGGCAGAGCGCGCGAGGCAGAGCGCGCGAGCGAGAGAGCGAGCGCACGTTTCCACATAGCTCCCTGTTGAACTTCTCACCTGTTCAAGACTGAACTAAAACTGCTCAGCTAGAGCTGACCACTACCTTTTCATTATACAGGTCACTTCTAAAACATGACCACTTTGGCCTGAAGTCTCATCTGTTTACATATAAACAAAAGGCCCCTCAAAATCCTTTTCATCTCTGTATCAAACCAGACTGATCAGAGCCAGGCCTGGTTTATTACCAGTGTGAAAAAAATCAAGGACAGAATATCCTTGAGCCGAGGAACAGCTTTTAGAAAAAAGGGACTAGCTTTATGACACAGCCATACTCTTCTCAACAATAAAATGTTTTAAGTGATTTCACAGTAACTGTGAACCATTTCTCGTTTATAGGCTTTACTGCAATGATTTGAGACATTTTTTCAGATTCTTTTACATCATTCACAGGAGAGGAAGGGGAAAGTGTTCCGCTTCCAGCTCACCAACAATTGCCTTGAACCAGTAGTCAGAACAGAGATGAACACTCAGGATAATTCTGGATTTCTCTTCCACATTTTAGCTGGTCAGCACCTCCACTGACAACTAAGAACAGTAATATTAAACAGTACTATTATCATGAACCTCTCGCTATCAACTCCCTGCACAGTACCAGCCATACAAATGCTATGGCTATAACAGCAAATCAGACACTCAGAATGCTGAGGTGAGAGTCAGTGAGAAATTGAAATGAAAGACTCATGGAATTGTTCAACAAGAGTCTGTGTCCCACACTATCCATTGGTGGCTCTATTATTAAGTAGTGGATGTCCTACAGTGCGATCAAGATGAGCATTTTCACCCTACCCCCAAATCAACTATCCAGAACTAATGTTTTAAATAATTTAAGGGGAATAAATCACAAATAATTTTGGTCAGTTTGATTCACTATACTTGATAACAAGAAATGGGTCAAGGCACTGGTTACTGTCAAGTCTTTGGGTCCTACATTACACCAGCAATAGCATGGAGGTCTTGTGCTCCAGAATTTGCAGTGTCAATGACCAAAATGTTCCAGTACAACTTCAACAGCGGTATTGATCTGGCAATATGGAAAATTACTCAGTTGTCAAGTAAACAAAAATCAAAAAACAGAACAAATAAATCTATTGAATTACTATCACATCAGCCGAAGCTTAATCAACAATAAAATAATGGAAGGGGTTAATGTCATCAAACAGAACTTAATCAGTGATGCTCAATTTGGATGTCACCAGGGCCAGCCTAGTTTTCATTACAGCCTTGGTTCAAACATACACTAACAGTTGAATTCCTGAGGTGAAGGGAGAGTGACTGTCCTTGACATCAAGATTGCATTTCATCAAGTGTGACATCAAGGAGCCCCAGCAAAAGTAAAGGTCATAGGAATTGGGGGAGACTCGATCAAAAAGTAAAGCAAAATACTCCAGATGCTGGAAATCTCAAACAAACAGAAAATTGTACAGAAACCAGACTCTGCTTCAGAAATTATATTTGACTCAAAACATCAACTCTGTTCCTCTCCTGACAGATGGTGCCAGGCCTGAGTTTCTCCACCATCTTGTGTGTGTTTTCTGGAAATTCTCCACTGGTTGAAGTCATACCTAATGCAAAGAAAAATTGTTGTGTTGGTGGAGGTCAGTCATCCAACTCAGGTTTCTCAGGGTAATGTCTTTGACCCAACTGTTGTCAATTGTTTCATCAGTGACTATCATAAAAATGGGAAGTGGGGATGTTCACTTATGAGTGCACAAAGTTTGATGCCCTGTGTAAACCCTCAGATATTGAAGCAGTTCATCCGAAATGCAGCAAGATGAGTCAATACCAAGATTTGAGCTGAAAGGTAGCAAATAACTGGTGTCACACAAGTGTGAAACAAGACAGAAGCTAACCATCATCCATTTACATTCTAATGGCATTACCATCAACAAATCCCTGACTAACACCATCCCAGAGATTACCATTGACCAGAAACTGAATTCTGGGCCTGTTCCTTTGATGCTGCCTGACCTGCTGAGTTTTTCCAGCAACACATTTTTAAGTTCTGGTCTCCAGCATCTGCAGTCCTCACTTTCTTCCAGAAACTGCATTGGACTCACTATATAAACAGTGGCTACAAAAGCAGGTCAAAGGCTAGGAATATTGAGGGGAATAACTCACCTCCTGACTCCCCAAAACCTGTCCACCTATAAGGCACAAGTCAGCAGTGTGATGGAATACTCCTCACTTGCCTGCATGAGTGCAGCTCCAACATCACTCAAGCAGTTTGAAATCACCCAGGACAAAGCAGCCCACTTCATGGACAGCTATTCTACAAATATCACTCTCTCCATTAGCGAGGCTCAGTAGCACCAGTGCTTAGCATCCAGGAAATGCACTTTAAAAAAAAATCACTTCGGCTCCATAGCATGCTCCAATTCCATAACCACTTCCATCTTGAAGGACGAGCGCAGAAAATATATGTTTGAACATCACCAGTTACAAGTTCCTCTCCAAGCCATTCACCATCCTGATTTAGATTTATGATCGCTGTTACTTCACGGTCACTGGGTCAAATTTTATTTTGACAAGAGTAAGATCTTAATATGAATGCACCCTTTATCCACTCTTGTAACACCATGACACAAAAAAGTAAATGCAACAAAGTTTGCATAGATTCCTCATTAACAAGTACACTGTGTTTTCAGCAAAGGTTAGGATGTTATCTAACACAAGAAAAAGCATTCAATGTAGAGATCAATACTTACACCACCTCCTACAGGAATCTTGTCCAATGAGGATTTTGCCTTCAGATGTTTTTCCTGTAAAATCTTTTGTTTCTGTTGAAGACCTGGTTCATTAAGTGTGCAAGTATAAATTAAAAAGCTTACAATTTTTTACTACACATGCTTAATTCCAAACATATATACATTGATGTTCTTAAAAAGAGGGGAGGGGGAGGAGGAGGAAGGGGGAGGGGGAGGCAAGAGGGGAGAGGGGGGGGCACGAGGGGAGAGGGGGGGGCACGAGGGGAGAGGGGGGGGCACGAGGGGAGAGGGGGGGGCACGAGGGGAGAGGGGGGGGCACGAGGGGAGAGGGGGGGGCACGAGGGGAGAGGGGGGGCACGAGGGGAGGGGGGGGGCACGAGGGGAGAGGGGGGGGCACGAGGGGAGAGGGGGGGGCACGAGGGGAGAGGGGGGGCACGAGGGGAGAGGGGGGGGCACGAGGGGAGAGGGGGGGGCACGAGGGGAGAGGGGGGGGCACGAGGGGAGAGGGGGGGGCACGAGGGGAGAGGGGGGGGCACGAGGGGAGAGGGGGGGGCACGAGGGGAGAGGGGGGGGCACGAGGGGAGAGGGGGGGGCACGAGGGGAGAGGGGGGGGCACGAGGGGAGAGGGGGGGGCACGAGGGGAGAGGGGGGGGCACGAGGGGAGAGGGGGGGGCACGAGGGGAGAGGGGGGGGCACGAGGGGAGAGGGGGGGGCACGAGGGGAGAGGGGGGGGCACGAGGGGAGAGGGGGGGGCACGAGGGGAGAGGGGGGGGCACGAGGGGAGAGGGGGGGGCACGAGGGGAGAGGGGGGGGCACGAGGGGAGAGGGGGGGGGCACGAGGGGAGAGGGGGGGGCACGAGGGGAGAGGGGGGGGCACGAGGGGAGAGGGGGGGGCACGAGGGGAGAGGGGGGGGCACGAGGGGAGAGGGGGGGCACGAGGGGAGAGGGGGGGGCACGAGGGGAGAGGGGGGGGCACGAGGGGAGAGGGGGGGGCACGAGGGGAGGGGGGGGGGCACGAGGGGAGAGGGGGGGCACGAGGGGAGAGGGGGGGGCACGAGGGGAGAGGGGGGGGGCACGAGGGGAGAGGGGGGGGCACGAGGGGAGAGGGGGGGGCACGAGGGGAGAGGGGGGGGCACGAGGGGAGAGGGGGGGGCACGAGGGGAGAGGGGGGGGCACGAGGGGAGAGGGGGGGGCACGAGGGGAGAGGGGGGGGGCACGAGGGGAGAGGGGGGGGCACGAGGGGAGAGGGGGGGGCACGAGGGGAGAGGGGGGGGCACGAGGGGAGAGGGGGGGGCACGAGGGGAGAGGGGGGGGCACGAGGGGAGAGGGGGGGGCACGAGGGGAGAGGGGGGGGCACGAGGGGAGAGGGGGGGCACGAGGGGAGAGGGGGGGGCACGAGGGGAGAGGGGGGGCACGAGGGGAGAGGGGGGGGCACGAGGGGAGAGGGGGGGGCACGAGGGGAGAGGGGGGGGCACGAGGGGAGAGGGGGGGGCACGAGGGGAGAGGGGGGGGCACGAGGGGAGAGGGGGGGGCACGAGGGGAGAGGGGGGGGCACGAGGGGAGAGGGGGGGGCACGAGGGGAGAGGGGGGGGCACGAGGGGAGAGGGGGGGGCACGAGGGGAGAGGGGGGGGCACGAGGGGAGAGGGGGGGGCACGAGGGGAGAGGGGGGGGCACGAGGGGAGAGGGGGGGGCACGAGGGGAGAGGGGGGGGCACGAGGGGAGAGGGGGGGGCACGAGGGGAGAGGGGGGGGCACGAGGGGAGAGGGGGGGGCACGAGGGGAGAGGGGGGGGCACGAGGGGAGAGGGGGGGGCACGAGGGGAGAGGGGGGGGCACGAGGGAGAGGGGGGGGCACGAGGGGAGAGGGGGGGCACGAGGGGAGAGGGGGGGGCACGAGGGGAGGGGGGGGGCACGAGGGGAGAGGGGGGGCAAGAGGGGAGAGGGGGGGCAAGAGGGGGGGGCAAGAGGGAGAGGGGGGGCAAGAGGGGAGAGGGGGGGGCACGAGGGGAGGGGGGGGCACGAGGGGAGAGGGGGAGGAAAGAGGGGAGTGGGGAGGAGGAAAGAGGGGAGAGGGGGGAGGAAAGAGGGGAGAGGGGGGAGGAAAGAGGGGAGAGGGGGGAGGAAAGAGGGGAGAGGGGGGAGGAAAGAGGGGAGAAGGGGGAGGAAAGAGGGGAGAAGGGGGAGGAAAGAGGGGAGAAGGGGGAGGAAAGAGGGGAGAAGGGGGAGGAAAGAGGGGAGAAGGGGGAGGAAAGAGGGGAGAAGGGGGAGGAAAGAGGGGAGAAGGGGGAGGAAAGAGGGGAGAAGGGGGAGGAAAGAGGGGAGAAGGGGGAGGAAAGAGGGGAGAAGGGGGAGGAAAGAGGGGAGAAGGGGGAGGAAAGAGGGGAGAAGGGGGAGGAAAGAGGGGAGAAGGGGGAGGAAAGAGGGGAGAAGGGGGAGGAAAGAGGGGAGAAGGGGGAGGAAAGAGGGGAGAAGGGGGAGGAAAGAGGGGAGAAGGGGGAGGAAAGAGGGGAGAAGGGGGAGGAAAGAGGGGAGAAGGGGGAGGAAAGAGGGGAGAAGGGGGAGGAAAGAGGGGAGAAGGGGGAGGAAAGAGGGGAGAAGGGGGAGGAAAGAGGGGAGAAGGGGGAGGAAAGAGGGGAGAAGGGGAGGAAAGAGGGGAGAAGGGGGAGGAAAGAGGGGAGAAGGGGGAGGAAAGAGGGGAGAAGGGGGAGGAAAGAGGGGAGAAGGGGAGGAAAGAGGGGAGAAGGGGGAGGAAAGAGGGGAGAGAGGGGAGGAAAGAGGGAGAGAGGGGAGGAAAGAGGGGAGAGAGGGGGAGGAAAGAGGGGAGAGAGGGGGAGGAAAGAGGGGAGAGAGGGGGAGGAAAGAGGGGAGAGAGGGGGAGGAAAGAGGGGAGAGAGGGGGAGGAAAGAGGGGAGAGAGGGGGAGGAAAGAGGGGAGAGAGGGGGAGGAAAGAGGGGAGAGAGGGGAGGGGAGAGGGGAGAGAGGGGGAGGAAAGAGGGAGAGAGGGGGAGGAAGAGGGGAGAGAGGGGGAGGAAAGAGGGGAGAGAGGGGGAGGAAAGAGGGGAGAGAGGGGGAGGGGAGAGGGGAGAGAGGGGGAGGGGAGAGGGGAGAGAGGGGGAGGGGGAGAGGGGAGAGAGGGGGAGGGGAGAAGGGAGAGAGGGGAGGGGAGAGGGGAGAGAGGGGGAGGGGAGAGGGGAGAGAGGGGGAGGGGAGAGGGGAGAGAGGGGGAGGGGAGAAGGGAGAGAGGGGGAGGGGAGAGGGGAGAGAGGGGGAGAAGGGGAGGAAAGAGGGGAGAGAGGGGAGGGAGGGGAGAGAGGGGGAGAGAGGGGGGGAGAGAAGGGGAGAGGGGAGAAGGGGGAGAAGGGGGAGGAAAGAGGGGAGAGAGGGGGAGGGGAGAGGGGAGAGAGGGGGAGAGAGGGGAGAGGGGAGAGAGGGGAGAGAGGGGGAGGGGAGAGAGGGGGAGGGGAGAGGGGGGGAGGGGAGAAGGGGGAGAGAGGGGGAGGAAAGAGGGGAGAGGGGAGAGGGAGGAGGGGAGAGGAGGGGAGAGGAGGGGAGAGGAGGGGGAGAGGAGGGGAGAGGAGGGGAGAGGAGGGGAGAGGAGGGGAGAGGAGGGGAGAGGAGGGGAGAGGAGGGGAGAGGAGGGA